>NW_027555625.1:390919855-391502355 GCF_003287225.1 Phascolarctos cinereus | reverse complement strand
GGTGGTGGTGGTGTTTCTCCTAATCAGCAAATAAATACCTAAATGCTATCAAGTGGGACTATTAAAAAGGATTAGGGGGGAGACTGTGCCGGAGCTGTTTTCCAGGAGCCTCCAAGTGAGTCCTACTGGTGGTTGCTTCCCACGGTAGTTAGCCTGACCATTCATTCCAGGTCTGGCTTTGGAGAAGTCTGCCTTCAAGAGGAAATCCGAGACTAGGCCTAGGAGGTTTCAAGGGTTCATCATTTTTCCATCACTAGCTATCTTTTGTTTTACCTCCTCTTATCAAGAGTGAAGCAGTAAGGATGGGAGTTTGAGGTACTGGGCCTCTTGTCATGCCCTATTAAATTATTCTTCTCAGAGAAGGCAGGAAATAGGAAAGGAATTGGCTACCACTCTGGAAGAAACTGAGATTCCAATGACTACTTATTAATCTGCTCAATTCCCAGCTCCAATTCAGTTCCATTCAAATCAACAAGCAATTAGAAAGCACCTATTAGGTGCCAAGGACTGGGCAAAGTACTGGAGATGCCAAAAAAAAAAAAAAAAGGAATTGTTCTTTTCCTGAAGGGACTTCCATTCTCCTGGGGAGTAGAGGGGAATGGTTGAGGAGGAGACAACATATAAGGAGACAAATAAATTGTGTGTGTGTGTGTGTGTGTGTGTGTGCATGTGTATAAAATGTGAAGTAACAGGGAGGGAAAATGTTGCAAACAACTGGGGATAGGGGGTGGGGATGGATCAGAAGTGAGGATCAGGAAAGGTCTTTTGTAAGAAGTGGCATCTGGTCTGCACCTTGAATGCAGTAACTTCAGAGAAGAGCCTATTCTAAACACTCTGGAGAAACATGAAGAAGGCAGCAGGGACATTACTTTAGTCACATCATGGGAGAAGAGCACCTTTTCCTGTAAAAAGGCCCTTGGTCAAAGAAGGAGGCCACAGGCAGGGCTAGCCCACAGTATAAATTCGTTTATTGAATTGCTTTCTGTTTTGATTGGAAGAATAGTGTAGCACGGGAGAACTGGGACCCTGGGGGACTCAAGGATGCTTACTCTGAAGGAAATGGATGCTGAAAAGGGATCATGGCTTGTGATTGCTGTTCAGTTATGTCCAGCTCTTTGTGACCCTGTTTGGGGATTATTTGGCAGAGATACTGGAGTGATTTGCCATTTCCTTCTCTAGCTCATTTTACAGATGAGGAAACTGAGGCAAACAGGGTTAAGTGACTTGCTCAGGGTCACACAGCTAGGAAGTGTCAAAGGCCCGATTTGAATTCAGAAAGATGAGTCTCCCTGACTCCAGGCCCTGCACTCTATCCACTATGCCACCTAGTTTAGAGACCATCTAATTCTACCTGTCTCATTTTACTTATGAATAGACTGTAAGCTTTTTGAGGGCTGGGAATGTTTTATTTTTCTCTTTGTATCTCCAAAGCCATAGTACCTTATACAGAGTAGCTACTTCATAAACACTAGCTGGATGACCAAATCAAAATGATTTAGACTGATTCAAGGAAATTTACATGTTCTGTTCACAGTGACTTGAAAAAATAATTACTTTTAAGGCAGGTGGGAAAATCAATGAAGTACCACCCTTACATCTTCTAGGAAGTAAGAGACCGCCAAAAGGTTTTAAGAAGAAGAGTAACCTTTTGTTAGCTTTGTAAAGGATAGATTGGGAAGACTGGAAACAGAGGAACTTAGGCAACTATTACAATAGTCAACATGAGAGGTGAATAGGGACTGAATTAGAGTGGAGGCAATCAGGGTGGACAAAAGATGGTGGTACAAATGTGGAAAACGTGGAGGAGAATCAATAAGACTTGACAACTGAGTGGATACAAAGGAGGAGGGAGGAAGATGAGAGAGGAGGAAGAGTCTCAAAACTGAGCAAATGCATTTTCTTATATTCAGCAGCTGTAAAATGCCCAGTTCTGTAAGAAATGAATGAAAGGTCTGGTCTTGGTTTTCAAAGAGCTTCCAATAGAAAGGGGGCAATATACATACACATGTCCAAATTATTGAAGGAAAATATTAAGCAAGGGTAGGAGATTAAGGAGCCTATCTATATAACATAACTCTAGCAGTGATAGGAAGGCCTCCATGATACACAGAATAAATGGTATTAAACACACACCACACACACACACACACACACACACACACACACACACACACACATTACTGCCTTATTAGCATAAGCCAGGAGTAAAAGCTTATACCTTTATTATTCGACCATTAGAGTTTTATAAGTTTGGCTTCTTTCTAACACAATCTTTGTCCCAGGTTACAAGGCACTTTCCCAAGAGACAAAGGCCCTTAAGTCCTATTAATCATTTGTCTATCTCAGTTCCTATCCTAGGAATAAGTTTTAATGAGTCAATATGAGGGAGAGTCCAATGATGGTGAAAAGTAGAGAAGAGGGAAAGTGAATCATAGAGCGAACAAAATGAGGCCTACCATGGAGGTTGGTGGCACAAAAGACAAACTTTACTCTCTTGACAATCTTGACTATTAGCCTTTTTTATTTTACTTTTTTTTTTGTTTTGTTTTGTTTTTTTGGCTAGGCAATGGGGTTAAGTGACTTGCCCAGGGTCACACAGCTAGTAAGTGTTATGTGTCTGAGGCTGGATTTGAACTCAGGTCTTCCTGAATCTAGGGCTGGTGCTTTATCCACTGTGCCACCTAGCTGCCCCATCTTTTTAATTTATAAAACAATACAAGAATTTCCATAACATAGAATAAAAAGAAAAGAATGCACCTGAAATTGTAAATCTATTATGTACAACTTGCTATTCCTTTTAAATATATAACAAAGTTTATCATGTAACTTTTTTTTCCTTTTTTTCTTCCTTCCCCATCCTCACCTTATAAATGGCTGCCATTAGACACAAATATGTGTGTCTGGAACATGTAAAATCATCCTATACATACTTATATTTATCATTTCTTTCTCTGGATGCAGACAGTATCTTCCTTCATAGGTACTCTGTGGTTTATTTGGGTATTTATAAAAGTCAAAATGATTCAGTTACTCAAAGTTGTTTTTAAAACAATATTGAAAATAAAAGTAAGGAAGACCTAAGGCCTGGGGCAACATTACCCACAACTCAGGATTAAAACTTGATTACAATAAGCTGTTAAAAACAAAACAAAATAAAAATGAGCAAGCAAAGAAGAAAGAACCCAACCATAAATAGCTACTATGGTATGAAAAAAAGATCTGGGCTTATACTTAGAGGAAGGTAAGTTAAAAAGTAAAAAGCCACTCCCACTCCAAAAAGTAATGTCAAAGAGTCATAAGCCCAAAAAGAGTTCTTCGAAGAACTTAAAAAGGACTTCAAAATCAAGTAAGAGAGATAGAGGAAAAATTAGGAAAAAATAAAAGCAATCCAAGAAAATTATGAAAAGAAAGTTAACCACAATTGGAAAAAAGAGGTCCAAAATCTTAAGGAAGAAAATAACTCCTTTAAAACTAAAATTGGACAAGGGAAATCGAATAATGTTATAAGACACCAAAACTACGATCCTCTTGATGCTGAGAATCCAAGATTGAGGAGGGAGGAAGAGAGAGTCTCATATAGCACAAAGCTGATCCATTTTCCCATTAAACTTGACTGCATTAAAAGCTAAGCAACAGCAGCAAATTCAGCCTCCCTGGCTGACAACCCTATAGCAGGTGGGTTATTATTATTATTATTATTATTATTATTATTATTATTATTATTATTATTATTATTTGATGGATATTCGAAGTCATCAGTCAGGTCTTCCTGCTAGGCAGTGAGACAGAGGAGAAAAGGAACTGGAAATCTCATGTTCAGTTTCTAGAGCAGCTCAGGAGTTAAAACTTATTAAAGGACAGTACGTGACTTGCCACTCCGCTATTTCTGTCTGATCCATGAGACAGGTTAGCCCTGCAGTTGACTTCAGGCTTCCTGTGTACTTATACTATAGGCATCCATTTGGAAAGGATCCTAGAATATTATTGCAACAAGGGACCCTTAGAACATACAATATAGAATGTCAGAGCTGCAAAAGAACTAGAAGGGCATCCAGTTTACCCACTTAATTTTATGGATGAGAAAAATGAACCCCAGAGATGGCAAGGGACTTGCCCAAGGCCATAAAGGTAGATGGTGGCAGATCTAGATTTCTAGAACCTGGTCTCCTGACTCCACTTTTTTTCTGCTCCTATTCCCCTTTGCTTGCTTTCTTCTACATTATAATTTCCCTCAATACACTGTTCAGACCAGTCAAACTGACTCTTTCTGTTCCTGACACGTGACACTCCATCTCCCATCTCTGTCTTTCCACAGTCTGTCCCAATGCCTCAAATGGAAGGGAGGAAAGGAATCAGCATTTATTAAATGACTATTGTGTGCCAGGCGCCATACAAAGGGGTTTTTACAAATAACATTTCAGTATATTCTCACAGCAACCCTGGGAGTTAGGTACTATTATTATCTTCGTTTCATAGTTGAGGAAAATGATGCAGAGCTTAAGTGACTTGATGAGGGTCACATAGCTAGAAAGTATCTGTCTTCTTAACCCCAAGCATGCCACTCTAACCAGTGTACTTCCTAGCTGTCTCTCTCTTCACCTCCATCTCTTAGAAGCCCTGGTTTCCTCCACAGCTTGGCTCAAATGCTACCTCCTGCATGAATTCCTTCCTGATATCCCTCCCTTCCCCCTCCCCAGCCACTAGTGCCTTCCACCAAAAAATAACTTGTATTGGGGGGTTGGGGGGGTGGCAATAGGGTTAAGTGACTTGCCCAGGGGCACACAGCTAGTAAGTGTCAAGTGTCTGGGGGCAGATTTGAACTCAGGTCCTCCTGAATCCAAGGCCGGTACTCTATCCACTTCACCACCTAGCTTCCCCATATAATTATATACGTTCATGTTGTCTCCCCTTGGGACTGTAAGAGTTTTAAGGCAGGGACCCTTTCCAGCTGTTAGCATAGCGCCTTGCACACAGGAGCTTAATAAATGCCTACTGATTAATTGACTGGTTCTACACCATTTTTTCCCAACTAGAGCTATACTCTGGCTTGATAAATGATGTAAATTCTCTACCATGAATTGTATTTAACACAGTGCATGGTACACAGTAGGCATAACATTCCTCACCGCCACCACCACCACCACCGCCGCCACCACCGTGTCCAATTCTTCACGTCTCTATTTGGGGTTTTCTTGACAGAGATATTGAAGTGGTTTGCCATTTCTTTCTCCAGTTCATTTTACAGATGAGAAAACTGAAGCAAATAGGATTAAGTGACTTGCCCAGGGTCATGTAGCTGGTAAGTGTCTGAGGCTGGAAGATGAGTCTTCCTGACTCCAGGGCCAATGCGCTATCCACTGTTCACCCTAGCTGCCCCTTTGTTCCCCTAGCAGGCACTTAAGAAACACTAGTTGATTGAATGAATGAAGATAGAAATCCTAGTGCCTTAGTACAGGGACTCTTTCTGCTCAGGGGGAAGGGATTAGAATAAACGGAAGAAACAGCCAGAGGTAAGTAAAGCATTAATCAGATAGAAGGAAGAGCAAATGAAGTCATTTTTAAGTGTATAGGTTTTAAGTAAAACCAAGTAAGTAGCCAAGATTGTAAAGCTAGGAGTTTGGAAACATAGCACTGTTGGAATGTAGGTGCTTGATTCTCAGGAGCAGAGGAAGGCAGGAAGGCTAGGAGGCTTTGAACTGTTAAGGTTGTAGGAGAAGTCTTTTTGCTGTGCTTGTTATAAGAACTTCACTGCTCTCCCTATCACTACCCTTCTTGGCACCATGACCTGAGGGAGAGTTGTAGAGTAAATGGATTGCCCTGGTAAGGGAAAGAGCTCCCTGTCTTGGTCTATAATAGACAACTTGGGTCCACATACTAAGTGACTAATTAGTCACTTTTCAACTTCCTGCCACAGGCAACTGGCCTCCTATGGAGAGTCACTCAATAGTGTGACAACAGGAAGGAACTTCAAATGTAGGCGGGATAGGTAGCTATCTATATGGCATAAATAGAGTAATGTGGAAAGGGCCATTGACTAAAAAGATCATCTCCACCCACCAGTTAAAGGCATGAAATTCCTAGCATTAATCTCACCTTTGGTAATCTTTCTCAAGGACAAAGATGCCAATCAAACTCTGCCCCAAAACCTCCAGTGGCTCCCTATTGCCTCCTACATCAAACATCTGTCTGGTCTCTAGGCCCTTCAAAATCCGTCTTCACCCTATTTAACCTAATTTATTTCCCATTGTTCAAAATAAATACCCTCTATTCACTCCAATCTAGGCAACCACTGAGCAGAACTGTCTTCACTGACCCATGGGCATTTCCATTCCATAACTCATAATGATGATGACTTACTAAGAATGACAGTTTAAATTTCTAGTTTACATTATATTACATTTATGATCTTACTTGCCTCATTGTTTTACTTTCCTGAAATGATTTTTTTTGCCCACCCTTAGCCAACGCATACCCTAAGCATCCTTCAAAACCTAATTCAAATTCCACCTCTTCCCTGAAATCTTTCCTGTTTACTCCTGGGTTCTGAGTACCTTCTCTTCTGAACTCCTACAGTGTATCTGCACCCAGAAACCTAGCACAACTATATACATAAAGATAGATATGTGTATATATATACACATGTATATATTCATTTACTCATGAAGACTGCAAAGTTGATTTTTTAAATCAGGTATAAAATGCTCTTTTCTTTTTGGTCTGAACTTGTTATTTCATCAGTATTTGGAGCTCCTAATGAGAAGAATCCTTCTACCAATGTAGTTTGGCAACTCTTATACAACATCTAGTCTTAAAGATTTGCCCAGTGCACTCAGACTCTGAGCAATCTATCCAAGGTCACATTGCCAATATATAGCACAGAGAGGACTTGAATCTAGGTAGCCCTGCCAATAGACCAGCCCTCTTCTATCCAGTACACAATGATGGCTTTATATTAAATTTCATCCTATTGGATTTGACCCAGCCTTTTAGCCTGTCAAGTTCTTTTTGGATCCTAAAAACTCCATCATCCAACCTGTTAGCTCTCCATCTTAGCTTTGTGTCATCTGAAAATGTTTTAAGCATTCCGTTGCTGCTATTAGCCAAGTCATTAATAAAAATGTTAAACAGCATGGGGCCAAGGAAAGATGCCTGGAGCACTCTGCTAGATCTCCTTCCAAGTTGACACTGAACCTATAATGACTGTTCTTTGGGTCTCAAAATCCAAGCAGTTCCAAATCCACTTAACCTTACTGTTGTCTAGCCCACATCACTCCAACTTGTCCAAAAGAATAGTGTAAGAGGCTTTGTCAAGTGCTATACTAAAACCCTTGGGAAAACATATCTGCAGCATTCCCCTAACCTACCAACCTAATAACTCCGTAAGAAAAGGAAATGAAGTTAGTTTAGCCTGATTTGTTTTTAATGAAGCCATGCTTGCTCTTTGTGATCACTGCTTCCTTTTCTAGAAGTCAACTACCATCCCTTTAATAATATTTTCACTAACCATTAATTTAATATTTTCTAGAATTGTGCAAGAAATCAAAATCAAATTCCTTGCAGGTTCCACTATCTTCCCTTTAAAAAATAAAAAACAGCATCAGGAAAGTCACCCTTTTCCAGTCCTTTGGCACTTCTCCCATTATCCATTATCTTTCAAAGCTCACCAACAGTGGCTTAGTTATTAAAAGGAAACAGAATAAATAAAAGGGGAAATGGAGTAGCATTACACATTAAGAAAATATACTGACATGAAGAAATCCAAAAACCCCAGGAACTAGCATGGTAGAAAGCATTTGGGGGGAGAATTGATGACTAAAGCAGAATTAACAGGAAACTTCACAGTGCATGATCACTTCATCATAGGAGAGGAAAACTGAGCATAGTATGAAACGCTTCTAGATTTGGGGAGTGCAGACTTCAAAGTGTTCAGAAAGGAGAAAGGTAGGATTCAAGAACCTAATACTTTTGCAAGAGAAGTCAAAGCAAGAAATATAGAAAGCCTTTGAGAATGAAATTCCAAAGATACAGAAGTACTGCCAAAAGAAGCAGATATAACTGGTAAGGGCATTCCTCAATGAGCTCATATTTTAAAGGAGCCTGTATAGAAAATGGAAGCAAGAAAGTATGAAAGGAGAAATATCTAAGCATTACACTGCCCTACAGGAATCGTGTCAGGATCGCTAAAGCCCAGAAAGAGCTGAGGTTGCACAATGAATGCTAATGACAAGAAGAATTGGGAGTGGTAAGAAGCCATGTTGGGGCAAGAGGAGTGTCAAATAAGGAATAGGATCAAAATTCTAGGTGGATGAGATGATAACTGATAGCAAAAAAAAAAAGAAAGAAAAAACTAATCAACTATTTTTTTGCTCCTGCCTTTCTTCCAAGGAGTGAAAAGCCAATATAAGTAAACAGAGTCTGACAACAACTTGTCTGAAATGAGTTCAGATAGCTAGAGTTGGATGAATTATATTCCAGGTACAGAATAAATGGCAAATGTGACTGCTGAGGAGCAACTGATGATCTTTGAAAGGTTTTTGGAAATTGAGAGAAGTGCCACAGGCCTAAAGAAAGGCGAATGTTCTGACTTTCTAAAAAATATATTTAATTGTCTTCAAATTATAATAGGCCAATGAACTTGACTTCTATTTCTGACAAAAGTCTAGGATACATTATTAAAGGAAAGGTGTTTCGCACACTTGGAAAGGGAAGCAGTGTTCACTAAAAATAACATGGCTTCATCAAGGCTAACGTCATTTCTTTTTCTGAAATTGTAATGGGGTCAAATAGAGCATTAAACCTGTTGTTTCTGTCATTTTTGGATCATGCTGAAAGATTCTGGAGCTTTGACATCCCTTTTCTGGCCAGTGAGGAAGAAGAGCCAATGATTCCTTCTACGGACCTTTAAAAGTATTCTTCTTCACCTCAAATCATTAGAGGGTTTTAGCACGAAGTTATTTGTGGCCAGAAGCAGCAGGTGTCATCATTCCCACAACAGCCAAGCATTAAGCTAGTACGTGTAGTTAGCCGGAATAGTTTTACCCTGTTCAACCCACAGTGACAAAACTGTTAAGTTGCATACAAGCTGCTGCTCTGAATTACTAGAGGAACTTTCTATGCCAGGGCTCCCCTATGTCAACGAAGTCACAGGTGCTTACCACCTCCTAACTCCTTGATATCCCCCTCAAAAAGCAGACTAATAGGTACCTGAGGGAAATGCAATAGACATAGCATACTTAGATTTTACCAAAGTATTTGACGGTCTGTCACGGTATTTGTATCAACAAGACAGAGAGATATGTGTTGGGTAATAGTGCAATAAAGTGGATTTGGAATTTGCTTGGACAAACACCTGAACCCAAAGAATAGTCATGAATTGGTGTGTCATCTTGAAGGGATTCTTCAAGTGGACTGCCCAAGGGATCTGTGATGACTCAGACAAAAGCTTAGAGGGTACACTTGCCAAATATAAAGGTGACACAAAACTGGGAAGCATGGTTAATTCATTACACAAGAGTCAGGATCCCAAAACATCTTGACAAGATAGAAGGAGAGACCAAATCCAATATAGTATCATTGAATGCGGATAACTGTAAAATTTTTCACTTGCTTCCAAAACATCAATTCTACAGTTATAGCGCAGAGGAGGTAGGACCAGATAAGAGTTATCATGGGAAAAAAAAAAGATCTGAGCGTTTAGCGCACTGCAAGCCCAGTGAGTCAACATGGTAGTCAATAAAAGCTAACCATCTTAGGCTGACTTATGAAAGGTATGCCTTTCTTTCTTGTTTGGAACAAGAATGGTAGTAATTTCAATGTGCTGTGCCCAGATCAGTCCATATCTGGAGTACGGTCTTCAGTTCTGGAAATCACATTTTAGAAAGACAAATAGGACTGAGTCAAGAAGAAAGGCATTATGATGATGAAGGCCCTTGAGATCATGCCATATATTGATCCACTGAAGAAACCAAAGAGGAACATAACAGCCAGCTTCAGGTAAGGACTAACATACAGGGAAAGGGCTACACTGGTTCTGCATGGCCTCAAAGCAAGAATAAGGTGGAATGGGTGTTAACTGCAGAAAGGCATATTGGGGTTTTGTAGAGAGGGAAACTTTTCTACTACATAGCTATGTCCCCACATGCAATAGGATGTCTTAAGAGTAGCTTCTCCCTCCCTTAAGATCTTAAATCAATATCTATGACTCTGTGAACTCATCATCTTCCTCCTCTAAATCCACCCAAGTTCCCTATTTCTAGTGATGGTACCACCATCCTCTGAGGAACAGAGGTTCCATACCTTTAAATCATCAAAGACTCTTCCCTCTTCCTCAAGCCCCATATCCAATCAGTTGCCAAGTCATTTTGATTTTACCTCCACTAGATATCTAGGCAATCTCATCCTCCTGTTCACTCACACAATCACAAACCTAATTCAGACCCTGATCAGCTCTCACATGGACAGCCTTTTAATCAGTCTCCCTGCCTCTGATCTCTATTGCTTCTAATCTATGCTTCACATAGCTATAATTGTTTAAAAAAAAAAAGCTTCTCAAGACATAAGTCAGATCATGGCACTTGCCTCAAAGATAAAACATAAATTCCTTAGTCTGGCATTTAAGGTCCTCTACAATAGTGTGGTCAGACTCAAAGAGAAATAAGTACCACTAAACCATACATAAGGATCCCTGCAGGCTACACATTGATTTAGAAAACTACATTAATGTTACATATGTTATATTGTAATTTTGTTTATCTTGTTAAATATTTCCCAGTTATATTTTTATCTAGTTCCAGCTGTATTCCAGAGTGTTGCCTAAATGGGCAGCATGTTTGACACCTCTGTTCTACAACCTGGTTGCCATATTTCTGATCTTATTTCACATTTCTTTCTTTCATACATTCTACAGCTCAACTAAACTAGGTAGAATATTAGTCTTTCTCTCAGAAGATGACATTCCATCTCTTCCCTCTAGACATTTGCAAAGCTGTCCCCTATTTCTTGAATGCATTCTCTTCTCACTTCTGCCTTTCACAATCGTTATCTTTCTTCTGGGTTCAATGCAAGCATTGTCTCTCACTTCAAAATTTCTATCTTACCTATGTACATTTAATGTCTCTTCTCCCCACCCCCAAGTAAACTGTATGCTCCTTGGGGCAAGAACCATGTCAATTTTATCTTTGAATCCCCAACATCTAGTATAGTATTACACATAGTATGGTGCTCAATAAACACTTATTTCTTGAAATGCCCTTGTCTCCCCAGGTGTTAACTCCTTAAGAATGTGAATGAGTAAAACTCAACTAAAGTCAGGAGGACTGGGTTCCATCGTGGCAAAGGTATTGGCTCTAGACCAAGTCACTTCCCCTTACTAGTACTCAGCTTCATCATCTGTAAAATAAGATTAAACTATGTGATATCTCGGGTCCCTCCTATCTCTAAAATTCTAATTGTTTGATTTATACTTCTGTATTTTCCATAGCATGGTAGGGAGCAGTCAATCCTCAACATTCATGCATTTAACTTTCATGCATTCAAGTTTAACCTTCAAACATTTGGTGATTTTATTAGTAACTTCATTTTCACATTCACATTGGTAATTGCACACTTTTGAGGATATGCTCCCATACTCCAAGACCTTAAGAATCTCAAATGGCACACAAAGCAGAAGTCATTGACAGATTATTTGAAGCTGGTGTGTCCTACACCATCTCCAAGGCCATCCACCAGCCATGAAGGACAGAGTGTCAGTAATGATGTTGAGATTCTGCCATAATTAGTGTCTTCCAACAGCAGGGACTAAAGCCCCAGCAACCTCTCCAATGTTATCAACAGTATAGAATGCAGGGGCAGCTAGGTGGCGCAGTGGATAGAACACCGGCCCTAAAGTCAGGAGGACCCGAGTTCAAATCTGGCCTCAGACCAAACACTTGACACTTACTAGCAGTGTGACCCTGGGCAAGTCACTTAACCCCAATTGCCTTAAAAAAAAATTAAAAATAAAAAAAAGTTAAAAAAAAAGTATAGAATACAGTACAATACCATCATCTGATACAATGTAAAATAAGATTCAAGTTAAAAGATGTTTGAGTTTTTAAGAATTTTATTTGCTATACAATATATATAGTACTGTAGATTTCATATGCTATGAAAAGTAAATATTGCCTGAAAACAACTTTTTAAAAATTGGGATGTTATCACAAAAGGTCACAGAATTCTAGGGAACTGCTAGCAAGAAAAATGTTTTGCATGTTACCAATTTTATTTTGTGTACTGTATCTTATGAATTATTTCATGATTACTATGTTAGGAAATATGAAAATAAATGTTTTATTTTACAGAATTATATGCAAAAAAGTGTATTTTCAGCAATTCCTGCCAAAAAATTACAGGTTTTGGTGGTTACAGGAACCTAATCCCCTGTTTCCCATAGGTTCAATGTATCAACATTCACATGCTTGACTTTTACAGCATTTTCTAGGAATGCTACCCCTGCAAAGTTGAGGATTGACTGTATATAGCTACTGACTGACTGACTGACTGGTGAAGAGTTCATATAATAGGCAGCTAATATATTCCACCATAAAGTGGAAAAAGGAAAAAAGGTGCAAAGACAAATCTGATCTTGAGCTTTCTGCCTTTAGCTAAGCGATGTAGCAAGCCTTCCTGTCACGTGATCTTTTTTGTCAGGGATTTTTTTTTTTGGTGAAGCAATCGAGGTTAGGTGACTTGCTCAAGGTCACACAGCTAGTAAGTCTCAAGTGTCTGAGGCCAGATTTAAACCCAGGTCCTCCTGACTCCAAAGTTGGAGCTCTATCCACTGCACCACCTAGCTGCCCCTTTGCCAGGGATTCTTAACCTTTTTGGTATCATGGATACCCCTGGCAGTCTGGTGAAGCTATGGACCATTTCTCACAAAAACATTTTTAAATTCACAAATAAAATACATAGAATTACAAAGAAAATCAAGTCATATTCAAATACAATTGTCAAAATATTAAAAAAAAAAAACAAGTTCTTAGACCTCAGGTCAAAAACCCCTATACAATGGTATGGAACATACCGTAAGGACCATTTTTCTTGAACCCCTATCTAGGTAACTTATTACTAGAAGTTCCAGAAGGCCCTGATAACAATATATTCATTTATATCTATTCCATAAGTATTTATTAAGGTCATATCATTTGCCAGGCACTGTGCCAGTTGCTGGGGATACAAAGACAAAAAAAAAATCCTGCCCTCGATGTGTTTACATTTTACCGGGGATAAATATGTGCACAGTTACATAAATCCAAAGTATTTTGGAGGGGCAGCACTAACTACAGGGAAGATCAGGAAAAGACTCATGGAAGAAGAGGTTCTTAAGCTGAACCATAAAGGGAATTAGGGATTTCAAGAGACTGAGGTGAAGAAGAGCAATTTAGGCATGGAAAGGTCCACAGGTAGAAGATGGAATGTCATGTAAATGTATCATCAAGTTTACTATGCAGTAACCTGAACAGCATTATAGCAAGAAACAGGCGGTTTAATTATTTGCTCTCAGTTTTTTGCTGGTTGAATATGTCTGTGGATCAGACCTCATCCATAGCAGGGACCGATCTTTATACTAAACAGAAGAGATGACTTCCTGGTGAGATCAGAAAGACTCTAATGTTAAATTTGTTATTGGATGTCACAATAAGTAAGGATCAAGTCTGAAAACAGCCTATGAGACCTTATCTCCTACTATTCCCCAATAAGAGGCCTCTGTTGCAGTTTAGGGTGGTCTCCTCACTTTGTCATACACTTGTCATCCCCTCATTTCCACCTCCAACTTCTTGCTAAATCAATGATAGTAACAGCTTAAAATGATGTCCTACATGAGTATTATTTTGAGGGCAATGGACAAACACATAGATAATGAACTATGGGGAAAAATAGTATAGGATGTCATCAAAGAAATGTATGATGGAAAAAATGGTAGGATAGTCATGTGGTAAGAGATAGGTGTAACTAATGGACTGCCCAGATGCTCCACTGGTGTCCTCAAGAAGTCAAGAGAAATCCAGAAAGCCTCCAGGCATGTTGGGTAGACTTCTGGTGGTGAATTTATGTAAGGATGTGGACAATAATCATGCAGGATGGGTAAGCATGAATGGGTTTCCATCCAAACCATTGGAGGAGCAACAAAAACATAGATCAATTTGAGCAAGATAGAAAGGGAAAAATAATTTATATGTTGTTACTTTGTTTTAGTTTCTTGCATTCCAGCTCTCAACGAATGCTAAAAATAAAGGAAAAAATAAATGATGCCAAATGATCCTCATTTACTTTTCTGACTAAACAAAATAAAAAGAAAGCTAGAGAGAAAATTCAGCTAGATTTTAGAAAACATTTTTTTTTGAGTTGGGCAATGGAGTTAAGTGACTTGCCCAGGGTCACACAGCTAATTACTGTTATATGTCTAAGGCCAAATTTGAACTCAGGTCCTCCTGAATCTAGGGCACTGCGCCACCTAGCTGCCACCTAGAAAACATTATGATAGAGCATTTTATATACTACTGTGGAAAATAGAGAGATATGGGTTAGATGATAATAAAACAGATATCTTCAGAACTGGTAGGATGGCTAGAGTCAAAGAGTAGCTATTAATGATTCAATCTCAATGCGTCCTCCAGTGGAATATCTGAGGGATTCTGCTGCTTAACATTTTGTATCAATGACTTCTATAAAGGCATTTGATGATATGTTCAACAAATTTATGGATTACCCAAAGCTGGGAGGGATAGCTAACACAATGAATGATGAAGTTAGGATCCATAAGGCTCTTGACAGGCTAGAACATCGAAGTAAACTTAATGAGATAAAATTCAAAAGGGATGAAAGCACTTGTACTTGGGTGCAAAAAGAAATCAACATCACCAGTACCAGAAGATCTGGGAGTTTTAGTGGACCACACCCACAGTATGAGACAGCGGCGATAAAGACCAAACAAAAAAGCTAATACAAATCTCAGGCTGCATTAAGAGGAGAGTGGGTTCCAGGAATAGGGAAGTGAAAGTCCTACTGTACTCTTTCCCCATCAGACTCCATCTGTTTGAATTCTGAGCACGACGATTTAAGAAGGATGCTGGTTAGCTGGAGAGTGTACAAACGACGGCAACCACAATGGTGGAAGAGCCTTAAGCCCACATCATATGGGGATCAGTCGAAGGAATTGAACATATTAGGTATATTCAGCCTGGAAAAGAGAGCATCCAGGAGAGATATCAGAGATGTGAAGTATTTGAAGGGACTGTCATGCAGAAGAGGAAGTCAACTTGTTCTGTCTGGCCACAGACTGCAGAGCCAGGAACAATGAATGAGTGGAAGATATAAAAAGGTAAATTTAGGATTATTGTGAGGAGCACTCCCAAAGTTCAATGGACTACCTTGAGAGGTGGGGCATCCCCATTCCTTGGAGGTCTTCCAGCAAAGGCTGAACAAACATTCATTGGATATATTATAGTGATGATTCTCTTTTTGGATTGGACTAGTTGGGTGCTGAGATCTCTTCCAGCTCTCAAATTCTGTAATTCTAAGTTCTGCAAAATGAGGCTAAGAAAGAAAAGGTGAAACTAAACTTCTGAGAGCCTTAAATACCAGACTGAAGAGTTTGTGCTTCATCTTCAAGACAATGGGAATCACCAAAAGTTTTCTGATGTGGTCAAACCCATGCCTAAGTAAGAGTATTTTTATAGCAATTAATGGATTGGAGAAGCAAGGAGACAAGTTAGAAAGTTATTGCAATAATTTAGGCCAGTGGTTTCCAAACTTTTAGAAAAGATGACCTCATTAATAAAATATTTTTGACATGCAGCCCTACCTAATATGTATACATTTGTCTATTTATAAATTATATACATGTGCTACTGTTCAAATATTATACATATTAAGAGACACAAAATAGAGACTTCAAAAGGATTAGATAAAGATACATTAATATTTGACCTAAGAGTTAATAGGAAGTCACAAAAGTTTATTGAGTAGGGACATGACATGATCAGACCTAGCTGTTAGGAAAATAACCTTGGCAGCTATACATAAGCTAGATTGAAAAGAGGAGAGATGAGATAGGGAGACCAAACAGGAGGAGATTGCAATAGTCTAAGTGAGAGGTGACAAGGGCCAGAACTAGTGCTACTATTGTGTGAGTAAAGAAGACGTGCGAGAGATGCTGCCAAGGTAGAAACTAAAAGCTGACAATGGAGTAGATATGTAGAGGGAGGGAGAGGGAGATGAGGATCACCCAACTGAGTTATAAGCCTATCCATGCCTCCTTATTGTGTGTGACTCACTCTCTCACCCAAAACAAAAGGGAGAGGATCTTAATCACTGGTCACTGCCTCTAGAATACGGAACTCACCCTCCAACGGGCCTTCCCCAGGCACAATATGATGGATCCAGCAAAGGAGCATGGGGAGTGGTCAGACAGGTAAGTAGACAGCCAGGATGGAGCAACGTTATGGTAATCAGGGGAAGAGAGTGTATTCAGTTTGAGGATCAAGGGGATAGGGAGAAAAGAAGAAAGGAAAGACAAAGAGAAAAAACCAGCAGTGTCAAAAGCTTCATAGAAGTCCAGGAGAACAAAAACTGAGAATAGGCCATCAAGATTTAGCAGTTAAGATATCATTAGCAACCTCGGATAGAGCTGTTTTCACAGCCTATCTGGGTTGGGAGTCAGATTGCTATGGATTAAGAAGTGAGTGACTGGGTTAATGCTAACCTCTCTTACATGAAGGCTTTGCTGATCCTCCTCCCAAATGTTCTCCTTTTCCTCTAATTTTCCTAGAACACCTTGGATGTCTCTTATCTTTGTAACTCTTTACCCAGCATCATAATTATTTGTGGGCATATTATAGAATGAATGCTACTTAAGGGTGTCATTTTTCATCTTTCTATCCTCAATGCTTAGGACTACATCTTGTACATATAGTAGATACATTAAGTAATGTATGGCTGAGGAGCATTAATTAGTAAAGATCTGTGGAACTAAATCGAATTATAACATGAGTTCAGCCATCTGCACATCCTATGAAAATACTTCATACTCACCTTTCTGTGGTCCATTCTAAACCATAGGATGATGTTTCTAAGAGAAGATGCTCACTCTACAACTTTGATCTCTGCTCTGTTTCCAGCCCTACCTGCAAGTAAATGTTGCATTTTTCCTCCAACCTCCCCCACGGGTAATTTGAAACTCTTCCTATTGCCCTAACTCCTTCTCTTTGGGGGATAGAGTATGAAGACAAGCTCAGAAATACAGTCCAAATGATTAAGCCTATATTCCCAGGGTGGGTATTGTGTGTATTTGTGCACATGGAACACCTGCCAGGATCAACAGAGACCCTCAATTATAATTGCTTTTGCTATTTCCTGGGGAAATGCATAGTATTCAAATGCCTCCCACACTCTATGTAGTTGAAACTGAACGTCTTTAACTCCTTTAAATTCAGCAAACATTTATTAAGTGCTTACTATGTTCAAGACACTGTCCTAGACACTGGGGATATCAAGATGAAGTAATTTGTAAACTGAGGATGTTTACGATCTATAAAAAGATAAGGCATATAAACGAGTAACTATAGTAAATTAGAATGTGATGGGTGCAAAGGAGAGGGCCAGAGATGATTCTGGAGCTCAGATTTGAGGAGGGACAGATCCCTTCCATCTAGGAGAATCAGGAAAGACTTCACTGAGGAGGTGGCATCCAAAGTGTACCCTGATGTTAGCAAAGGATTTGAACAGATGGAGATGAAGGTGAGTGTATTCCACAGAGATGGAAGAAGGCAGAATGAATCAGGAATTGTTGGGCAGATGGGAAGAATTGTATAACACAAGGCAGGAAAGGGAGGTTGGAGCCAAAATGTGACATCTTATGTGTCGGTTAAAGAGTTTGTATGCAATTTGGGAGTCAGAGGATCAAAGATCCAGAACTCAAAGGACCTCAGAGGATATCTAATCCAGCCTTCCCATTTTTACAAATAAGGGAACTGAGGCCCAGAGGATTGACTGATCTGTGCATTTACACAGGTAGTAAACATCGGGGGATTTGAACTCAGGTCCTGTAGCTTCAGAATCATCCTTCTCATTGAAGGTGCTGCATTTTCTTCTGCTTGTTTTTAAGTAGAGAGTGATAGAGCAGAGAAGTGAATTTGGAATATCAGTCAAACAATGGTTACTTGGAGACGGCAAGAGACTAGAAGAAATCTGAAGCTTGGGATTCTATGGGACTGAGAAAGAAAGACAGAGGAAGATGTCTTATATGAAATATTTCCTCTCTACTGCTCCCTACTGTCAGCACACCCTGACAGGAAGTAGGTGATAGCAATTTTGGATGAAGTAGGATGTATTTGGAAGTATCGGGATGCAATCAGAGTGTCGTGGAGTGTAGTCTGAGATGGTTAACGGCTGGTCTGAGTACTGTGAGCAGGGCAGTGTGAAAGGAGAGATAGTTGAGTTTATCCAAGCTATGCATTCCATATGGTAGCAGAATGTGAAGAGGAAATACTGCGGTTGCAATGAGTGTGCATGTTGGAAACAGCCTGACAGGTCAAAGTGAGAGTGAGAAAGTATAAAAGCTAGAGAATTTAGTATCCCAGGGCTTGTCATGGGGCTCTTTGCCCTGCATAGTAATGTTAGCATGTGCATGGTAGCAGGTCATATGGTCTGGTTGATAGCACCTGCCCACAACATGCACCAGTATAGAACAAACAATAATGAGTCCATTAACAACGCTTCCTAAGTGCCTGCTATGTGCCAGGAAATGTGCTAGGAAGGCCCTCAAGGAGGTTACATTCTATAGAGAAAGACATATATATTTATACAAATATATAGAAAATAAATACAAGGATAATACGGGGAGGGGTGGCAAAGCGCTAGCAGCTTAGTACGTCAAGAAGGATTTCATATAGGGGCAGCTAGGTAGCACAGTGGATAGAGCACTGACCCTGGATTCAGGAGGACTGAGTTCAAATCCAGCCTCAGACACATAACACTTACTTAGCTGTGTGACCCTGGGCAAGTTACTTAACCCCATTGCCTAGCCAAAAAAAAAAAAAGAAGTTTTTCATATAAAAGGTAGAACTTGTGTGGAGTTTTGAAAGAAAGTGGGGATTTTAAGAGGATTCTCCTCCTCATTCTAAGAATGAGGAGAGCTGGGGCAGCTAGGTGGCACAGTGGATAGAGCACCCCTGAAGTCAGGAGGACCTGAATTCAAATCCAGCCTCCAGCGTCAGACACATAACACTTCCTAGCTGTGTGACTTGAGGCAAGTCACTTAACCCCAATTGCCTCACTTAAAAAAAAATAAAGAATGAAGAGAGAATACATTTTAGGCATGGGGAAGAGCCAGGGCAAACTTACACAAACGTACTGAGATAGGAGATGGAACGTCTGTCATGTGAGAAATGATGAGAAAGCCAGGTTAACTAGACCATAGAGTGAATGAAGGGGAGTAACACAGAATAAAGTTTGGGGCCAGGTTATGAAAGGCTTTAATTAACAAGTGGGAGATTTTGCCTGACACAATTTATGTGAATTTTAGGCATTGAAACTCATCTTTGGGTTTCTGGTTCCGAAGGAGAATGCCCACGGTAGAGGCCATGGGGAAGCATGTACTGAGTGGCTTAACAAAAGGAGACTGGGAAGCTATTGCAACTAAAAAAAAAACTTTTTTTTAATTTTTAAAAAACAGCGAATACAGACTAATTCATATCAAGGCTTGGGCAGTGGGACCAGTTCTGCTGGATCTACCAGTTTCCTTCACTGGGTTTACACATCAGCGCTTCTTTGCTGCAGTTCAGTACAAAACTTAGTCATTGCTGCCACTGCTACATTTCCATGGTAATGAAAATACCCAGGGACATAGCTAGGTCCCTGCGCTGTTTCCCTTGCCTGGGCCAAACATTCAGTGAAATCAACAGGAGCCCAACGTGGATAGAAGCCCAGGAACAGAGCCCCTGTTCTCAGCCGGAGCCCCCAGAGGTTTTCTCATGGAACTCCCATTAGCACTGGCAGGCACTGCTGGTGTAAATCACTGCATGGCGCAAGATGAGAATATAGTTATTATAACAATTGCCGCATTGCATGATGCTCATGCCATTCGGAAACGTAGGTCTAATTAGCTCTAAGCTGTAGAAGATTTGAGTGTGGTCGTTTCATTTTGGCTTAATGCTCGGTGCCTGGTGTAAAATCTGAATTTATTACACTTTTTTTAATCATTTCTGCATGGCTCAACCAGTCGTATCAAAACTACTGCATGTTATAGACTTTAAAAAGCGATTCCCTGTAGGCATTTTAAGGTATAGGATCTATTATGGGAAGATATATATTTGACAGCGCTCTGTTTATTACTCAGTTCTGCTACATTGTTCATGAACCCAGTGAAAGATGTTCACAGTGGTAAGTAACACTTTATTCCATGAAGAAGAAACACAGGGCAAGTTCCTTGGGTAAGTACCAGGATCTGTATGTGGTGCAATTACAGGACTGATGAGAAAATGCTTCACACATTCCATCAAGACACTCAAACACAAAAGAGACTTGCTTTAGTGCTACAAATCCCCTCAGATTTAACTCAGATTTTTTTTGATTTTTTTTTCCATTAAAAGTAGCACAGTTCTGTACCAGATTCTCTCTGCTTTATTTCTGAACATTTTTAGGAACACATCTTACCTCCCAATATCCCTCTTCTCCCAGCCCCAAAGGACACTTAGAGGACAGTCATTTGGAAGGGAAGAGGTAACAGAATTGCCCAAGTCGCTTTCTATTAACTTGAACCACAGCCCCCATAAGAGATGAACCAATGATTTTGGGGTCTCAAGGTACAAGGCTTCGGGTGAAAAAAAGGAATATCAATTTGAGAAAGCTAGGTCTCTCTCCATTAAAATAGGCATTTTCATAGAAATTGCCATGGAATCTATAGGCACTGATTTATAAGATACAGGGACAGCAAGTTGGTGCAGTAGATAGAGTGCCAGGCCTCATCTTCCTGAGTTCGAATCTAACCTCAGATACTTACTAACTATGTGACCCTGGGCAAGTCACTTAACCCTGTTTGCCTCAGTTCCCTCCTCTTCAAATGAGCTGGAGAAGGAAATGGCAAACCACTCTGCCAAGAAAACCCCATATGGAGTCATGAAGAGTTGGACATGACTAAAAGTGACTGAACAACAATTATAGGGTATGTTTTTCTTCCCTCACCCCCACCACCAACAAAGTACAGATCTTTTTCTTTTTTCTGTGTCTTTTGACCATGTCATAAGACTGAAAATTTGAGGGTCCAAGATCTACAGCATGTGCTGCTTCTAAAGGTCGCTATTCAAATACAGTAATAAAAGAGACCTTAGAAATAACAAATCATATATACATGTATATACACATACATATATACCTATGTATACATTATACATTCATACGAAATTAATATGAGGCAGTTGGGGGAAGGTAGGACACTAGCAATTAAGAGGATCAGGAAAGACTTCATGAAGAAGGTACTTCTCAAGTTGAATTTTGAAGGAAGCTAGGGATTCTGAGAAATGGAAATCAGGAGAGAGTGCATTCTAGTCCTGCATGGTGGAGTGGAGAGTGTGTGAGGAGCACACTAGCCTACTTAGATCAGTATGGCTAGATCAAAGAGAGTGTAGATGAGAGAAAATATAAAAAGAGTGAAAAAATAAGAAGTAAACAGACTACGAAGATATTCAAACACCAAACGGAGGAGTTTAAATTGGATCCCAGAGGCAATAGGGAACACTACAGTTTATGGAGAAGGGGAGTGACATAGTCAGAGCTGCCCTGTAGGAAATAGTTATGTAGTAGATGGATCGGAGTAGCAGAAAGGCTTGAGGTAGGGACGACAAATAAAAAGCTATTAATAGATAGCACTAATGTGACGTTTCAAATCTCATTTATCTATCGTAAGATTTTGTAACAATCCAGGTAAGAGTGATGAGGGCATGAATTAGGAGAATGGCTGTGTGAATGGAGAGAAAGGGGCATAAAGAGATGTCTTAGAGATAGAAATTATAAAATATGGCAACCAATTCAACATGTGGGGTAAGAGTGAAGAGTCAAGGATTATACAGAGGTTTCAAAGCTGGGTGCCTGGAAGAATGTCCTGGACCAGGAGCAAGGAACCTGCAACCTCAAGGCCACATGTGGCCTTCTAGGTCCTTGGGTGTGGCCTTTTGACTGAGTCCAAGTTTTACAGAACAAATCCTTTTATTAAGGGGATTGGTTCTGTGAAGCTTGGATGCAATCAAAAGGTTGCACTTGAGGACCTAGAAGGCCACATGTGGCCTCAAGGCAGCAGGTTCCCTACCTCTGGACCTAGACAGAACTTGGGAAGTTCACAAGAGAGATTAGTTTCAATGAAAGATAGTGTTGGGTTTCAGACGTTTATGGGACATCCGTTTGGAAATACCCATTAGGGAGTTTATGAAGTAGGACCGGAGTTCAGTAGAGAGACTGCAGCTGAATATATAGGTCTGGGGTGCCAAATATTTGATGCCATGGGAGGCAACTGTCATACAGATGGTAATTGAACTCATGGCTGGTAAGGTCTCCAAGTGTGAAAGTATACCCTATTGAGAAAAATGAGAAGACTCAGGATAGAGGTATGGGTTGTACCCACAGCCAGTGGGTGTGACGTGGTTGATCAGCAACTAAAAAATTGAGGAGAAGCAGCAAGAAAGAGCGATGTCATGAAAACCCAGAATGGAGGATGCATCCAGAAGGAGAAGCTGGACAAGAGGGCCAATGCTACAGAAAGATCAAGGAGGCTGAGGATTGGAAATAGGAACTTAAATTTGGCAGTTGAGAGATCATCACTAACTTTGGAGTGAGCAGTTTCAGTCCAGTAATGAAGTTAGAAGCCAATTTGCAGAGAGTTTAGAAGACAATGTAGAGGAGAGGAAGTAGAATTTCCAAGTACAGATAGCTTTTGGTAAGACTAACTTTATAAACTTTATATATAGAAATATTTATAGTAGTACTTCTTGTAGAAGCAAAGAGCTAGAAGACAAACAGAAGTCCACTGGTAGAGGAATAACTGAATAAGCCATGATATACGAGCATAATAAAGTATTATTTCACGGTAAGAAAGGACAGACATGAAAAATTCAGAGAAACTTGAGAAGACTTGTACAAACTGATACAGAACCAGTAAAGTAATTTACATGATGGTCACAATAATGAAGAGGAAAAAATTATCAAAAAACTTCAAATACTGATTGATACAGTGACCAATCCTGACTTCAGAGGACTTCTGGTAAAGTATGCCTGCCTCCTCTGGCAGAGAGCTGGTGGGTTATAAGTAAGAAATAAGCCACACATTTTTGACATGACAAAGTATTGATTTGTTTTACTTAAGTGGCCCTTTTTTGTAACAAGGGAGGGTTCTACTGGGTGGGGAGTAATTGGCTACCTAGAGCAATGTGTGTGGGGTTTTTAAGAGCATCAATAAAACATCTATAACCACCACTAGCCAGGGGTTGGCTGGCCACAAAACCCTCTGAGATTTGTAGCTCTTATTTGGGAAAAGAGGAGATTAGTGGGAAATCAGACCTCACAGAGAGAGTGGTTTCCACTCACCCAGTGCTATGATAGAAATCTAAGGAGAAAAAAGAAGAGAAGTGGCCATGGGTGCTTGCACATTAAAAACCAAAACAAAGCCAATCCCCTAGATGTGGCCTCCCGAAATTGAAGATGTGCTGACTCTACTTGCAGCCATCTGCAGTCACCTGTCCTCCACTTCTGCAGAAGCAGGAAGCAGATAGCCAGTTCATTTTAAATGGTAGCTGGGAGCAAGCCAATGGATACAGCAGACTATATGTTCAAAGGATCAATAGAGAATCAGCAGCACCCAGAGAGCTTTCAGGAAGAAGAGCTCGGTGTTCCAGTGTCTGTCTGTGGCTATTGTTCACTCATTTCAGTCATGTCAGACTTCATGACCCCATTTGGGTTTTTTTGGCAAAGACACTGGAGTGGTTTGTTATTTCCTTCTCCAGCTCATTTGACAGATGAGGAAACTGAGGCAAACAGGGTTAAGTGACTTGCCCAGGGCCACATGGCTAGTAAGGATCTGAGGCTGGATTTGAACTCAGGAAGATGAATCTTCCTAATTCTAGCCCCAGTCCTCTATCCACTGCACCACCTAGCTGCCCCCTAGTATCGTTGGTGCTAACACATTTCAAGATCTCAGTGTTCCCTTTCCCTTTGCTCTTCCTAGGGTTTCTTATGATTGAATACTACAAAGCCTCATCATAATGCTGTCACATGGTGGGGACCAGCATATTGTTGAGACCATGTTTCAACATGTGCTCAGTGGTACCGGGTTCCAAAGAAGGCCTTTTGGTACTGTCAGAACATAAATACCTTTGGGTATAGTTTAACACAAACCCATATTATACCAAAGCTTTATAGAGTCAATGTGAATATGGAAATATGTTTTATATGACTTCACGTGTTTAATGGGTATCCTATCACTTGTCTTCTCAATGGGTGGGGAAGGGATGGAGGGAGAGAATTTGGAACTCAAAATTTTTAAAAATAAATGGAAGGAAGGAAGGAAGGAAGGAAGGAAGGAAGGAAGGAAGAAAAAGAAAGAAAGAAATAAAGAAAGAAAGAAAGAGAGAGAGAGAGAGAGAAAGAAAGAAAGAAAGAAAGAAAAAAGAAAGAAAGAAAGAAAGAAAGAAAGAAAGAAAGAAAAAAGAAAGAAAGGAAAAAAGAAAGAAAGAAAGAAAGAAAGGAGTCAATGTGGCATAGTACAAAGTGATACTGCCTCTGGAGTCAGAAGGCCTGAATTCAAATCCCATCTCTGATACTTTCTGCCTGTGTGACCTTAGATAGGTCATTTAACCTCCCTGGGCCTCAGTTTTTTCATCTGTAAAATGAAATTAGAGGGTTGGCCTCTGAGGTCCCTTCCAGACCTGTATCTGTGAATGGATAAGTGGTAACAAATTAGACACTGTAACAGACATTACAGTATGCTCAAAGGTACCCTGGTAGCCTAAAACAAACAAACAAAAAATTAGTATACCTCTCTCAGTGCCTGGCTTACTGACCTGGGATATTTAAGCAAAGGGGGAAAATCAATATTTTGCTATTCACTGTACCAACATTCTCATGGGAGAACTAGTGAGAGCCATCCAGGACAGCAAAATGCCTCAAATGAGGATTTTCTGAATTCATGTCACATTCATGCGGTTTTCCCATTAAGGTCAGCTAGGCCTAGGGCCTTCATCTAATGGCCAAACTGCAGAGCAGGAAAGGTAGATGGGGATGGGGGTAGAGAGGAATTAAAATCTGCAAGAATCAATAGCCAGCTTTAAAACCCCAAAGCTCACTGAAATCACATCTGCATTAGGTCTTTCTTCCATTCATCTCCAAAAGCAGCTCCCCAATTTCCCACCTTCCCTAAGAGGTACGCTGTGGTTGGGGAGGGGGAGGGAACAGTGCCCATCATGATTTGGAAGAGTCTCTTTTGCCTTATGTAAGTACATTTGCATCCACAATCAGTTGTTAACATTCAAAACCAGACTGAAAGGGGTCCAAAAAGTCATTTCTTTGGTGGGAGGTGTATTTTTTATCATTGAATTTACAGGTTTTTGATTGAATAACAAAATCTTCATTTTCTTCCACCTTATCATAGGCTGATTTATTTTGGCATCATATCTTGGAGCTGCTCTGATTTCAAAGTTCCCAAACATTATTTTTCATTTATCAATTAAATATACTCCAACTATGCTCTGACTTAGAAGGATCCCATTAAAATGAACCAGGAGCTGCTTGGTTTTAAATCTTTTGTTGTCCAATGCTATGAAGGGAAGGGGAGAAGGATGAGAGGCAGGAGTGTGTTAGCAGATTGAAGAAGGAGGTGGAGGGGGTTTGGATTGGATTAATGACCTTTAAGCTTTCTAATTATGGCATAATAATCTCTTTTCTACTTTTTTTCTTTGAAATCTTTACAAAATCAGACTCCAATTGCTACAAACCAACTGGGTCCCCAGTCACAGGTCACAAGCAAATCAACAGACAGCAAAACGCATGGAAACTCAGATTCTTGTCCTAGGTTTGCATGTTGTGAAGAGTCCACGTGTGGTAAAGAAAGGTCATTTTAAAGGGCCAGTCTTCCTTGCTCACTAAACAAGTAAGTAGGACCCAGGGCTCGGCCAGTCATTTGTCTTCGTCAGGGACATGTCATAAGCACCTCATTCCTCACTTAAGCTCAAAGATGGATGGCCAATTATTTAACCCTAGTGTTTCTAATTAATTAGGTCTCTGCCACCAAAGCTTTAAGTAGAGTAGTTTAATTTAGACTTTGCTCAGTGGGTGATATAAAATCAGTATTTATTACTATTTTTTTTTATCAATTTTTATTTGCTGTCTGACTCAGCTGGTCAAGGAGAACGACCCTCCCAGATTTTAAAAAGCGATTCCCTGTTGAAATCAGAAAGCATGGGATTTATTGTTAGGCAGTGGGATTGTTTACAACATGGGCCTGGCTGGTATGTGGTGGGCAAGAAACATCCACAGAAGGCAGAGAGGTCGTTGGTGTGTGAAAAACAAAATTCAGGCTGTTTCTTCCCAGAAGTACAAGGGTGGGGGTTGATCAAAATGAATACAGGCCACCTGTAGGCTCTGAATCCTCATTTACAGACTCAGCAACAAAAGACATTCTCTTTCATACTTAAAAAAAAAATTGGTGGGGAAAGATTTTTTTTTCCAAGACCAGCAAGGCAATAATCCTGGAAATATCCATCATTATCCTTAGTTAATGACCAATTTGTTAGTTAGCAGCTGTTGTTACTGGAATGGAAGGTACCTGGTTTTTAACAGCAATACTTCATCATTAGCAGGAGGAGAGAGAGCTTGGACAGCCAATGCCCTGGGATGGGGGCCATGTGGGAGAGTGGGCCCGGGGACAAGAGAATTATTTGATTACCAAGGGAGGCTCTGGAATAACCCTATTGGGGAATTCTTGAGAAAAGGGGAGATTGTTCCAGACTCAGATAACATCTACAAATGAGGCCAGGCAAATTTTCAGAAAGCTGTGGGCAGTATTTAGGGGCTCAGGTGCCCTCTTCTCACCCAAGTGAGGTTTAGTAACACAGATTGTCCCCAGCCCACTGGACAAACACCTGGAAGCCCAGTCATGGACTTCTCTCTTCCAGGGATAACTGGAGAGCAGCCTAAGTCATTCAATCAGAAAACACTTATGAACCCAAGCACTGATCTATGCACCTGAAACTTGAAAAAAATGAGAAGACTTTATGAAAAATTAAATCCAATTCTCTTCTTCTTTTATCTCGAGTAGGCTTATTTGATTTAGTTTTGATGCAAATACAAGTCTGAGAAGGGTAGTTAGATGTATGAAAAGTATTAAGTATGAAAAACTCACTCAGTTGCATGGGCTCTAAGTCTATATGACAATAAACGTCTAGATGGGGGGGTGCAGATGTTGAGTTGAATTTTTCTTTTTTTTAATCTCAAAGTTTGGTTCTCTCCATGGCAAACTCTGATTCTATGACAGAATTTTGAAGAGCTCCTACTAGGCAATGAAGCCATCATAGTGACTTGAATGTCATTTCACAGCATCATTGAAAGTGATGTAAAAAATAAGACAATGCTTTTTAGTGACTGAGGCCACTCATCTGCAGAGCAGAAATAGCGGTAACTGACATTTATGTAGTAGCTTAAGGTTTACAAAGTACTTCACAAATATATTATCTCATTTGGACTTCACAACAACCCTGTGAGAAGCAATGACAAATGTTATTTCCTCCAGTTTGCAGATGAGGAGACTGAAGCTCAGAAAAGTTAAGCAACTTGCTTGTAGACACGTAGCTAGAAAGCACCAGAGATGGAATTTGAACTCAAATCTTCCTTACCACAAGTCCAAAACTTTATTCCCTTCTCCATTCTAATGTATAGAAGAACAGTAACAGAGCAGCTTCTGGAAACAGAAGGATGTGCTTATAACAGTGAAATCAAAATAATAATAAATAATAGCATCTTAGAGGGCAGACAATAGAAAAGAGCCCTTCAGGGCCCATTCCCTCAGTCAATTGCCATGTGGCCCAAACTGGAAAATGTAATAAAAAAAAGTCTCCTTAGGTCAATAATGGAAAGTAGAGGGAGTAGTGCAGAATAGATGATTTCAAAACACATCCATTTTCAAAGTCCTCAGCCTCCCCCAAAACCAGTCCTCAGGTAGAGCCTTGACTGCATCTGTGTCTAACTGAACACAATAAAACAAGAGGCCAGGCTCCTTCCTCAGAAATGCCTTTCAAATTCCAAGGAATTTTACTACCAAGACCTAGAAACATGTGGGGAAGAATGGGGGCCTTGGAGATGGAGGAAGTCCAAACAAAAAGCAGAGACCTCAACTTCTAGCCAACAAGCCTAACCATCTGGCTTTGTAATTCCCCATCACCAAGTAAGTTTAGTCTATTAATAACAATAACTAGATGAAGACGAATAAATAGTACTGTTAGGGATACGAATTGTACCTGTCATGTCATTGATGTAGGAACTCTCAGGTGATGAAGCTGCCTCTTCCAGAGCAGAGCAGCACCTTCTCTACAACTTCTAGTCTTAGAGTAGGGGTTCTTAACCTGGGGTCCATAAGCTGTTTATGTATGTATGTATGTATTTATACATATGCGTATGTGTATATATGTCTGTATACATACACATGTATACATATATATGTATATGTCTATATATAAATATGTGTGTAATTGTATGTGTGTTCCAATATAATTGGTTCCTTTTGCGATCTTACATATTTTATTTTATGTATTTAAAAACATTCTGAGAAGGGATCCATAGGTTTCATCACACTGCCAAAGGGGTCTGTGTGATTCTAACACACACACACACACACACACACACACACACACACAAACACACAAGGTTAAGAGCCCCTGCCTTACTTGTAGAGATTAAATGCAGAGTGAAGTTAGCACAACCTGCAGCATAATTGATAAAATAATAGCAATAACATAAGGACAAACAGCTTTGAAAGATTTAGGACCTCTGATCAGCATACAATGACCGGCCACAATTCCATAGAACTCAAAATGAACCCCACTGATGAGGAGATGATGGACTCCAAACAGTTTGAGACTTTTTTTTAACATAGCCAATCCAAGAATTTGCTTTGCTTGACTATACATGTATGTTAGAAGGGTTTTGTTTTTCTTTCTTTCTCAATTGCAGGGATGGAAGTGGAGGGGGGGAAGATAGGGAGGTCAGAAGAAGAACATGCAATGCTGAAAATAAAATAAAATTTATTTTAAGAAAAGAAAGAACCCCAGTCTTAGAGAGTTGCCTAGGGTACTGAAAGGTTGTGACTTGCCCAGAGTCGCACACAATCTGTGTCTAAGGCAAGATCTGAATCCATTTCTCAACCTCCTATGTCATCCTTCCTCTAACTGGTTCTATTAATGAGAATACATTTTAAATTTTATGCTTAAAGATTATGGAGGCACATTGGGCATATTGGGGTTGGCTGTTTGGGAAAGGCCAATAAATCTGATTTAGATGACATAAGTTGTAAGGAGATACAGAGAAATGGGGAGGGGAAAACACTGCAAATGGGGAGGTATTTGTATGAGTCCCCAAATCCCCAGTTACATAGCACTTTATAAGTCATTCAAGCACTTTTAAAATCAATTTGATATGTAACTGGATGCTAAAGAAACCTCCCCACCCCCACCTTGACTATTCAGCATTCAAATCTGGAGATATAAAATCTGAGCTTTGGCATTTTCATGAGCTCTAGCCCATGCTGGGGTTCCCTGTCAGGAAACCCATGAAACAGGATCTTTTGGCAATCTAAACTGGCACAGGTAATAATGGGAGCTATCTACCCCCACCCCACCCCCACCCCCAGAGCTGATGGGAAAATCCAGGCTCCATTTCCTCAATGTAAAAAGTTAAGGCTTCTTACAGAGGGGAGCATTCCTCAAAGCATGGACTGGTAGAGTGAGAAGGAACCTTAGAGTTCAAAGTCTAAACTCCTTATGAGATACGGTGAGGTACCCAGGTCACACAACTAATTAATATAGTCAGTGCTAGACTAGAGCCCGGATCTCCTGATTCCTGGTCTACTCTGAACACCACCTGTGTTCAGAGGAGGGCAAAGGTCTGTCAGCACCCCATCGCCATTAATTTCATGGAGTAATTTTTTTCAAGGAAGATCAAAGAAGAAAGTTAGTAACTGCAGTCAAAATCTGCATTTAATTCTTCTGGGAAAGCACAATGGCTCTGTAGCTCATTAAAGGGAACAGAGATATGTTTGGGAAGCATTTCTAATCTTTGAGGATCTCATGGCAGGAAAGTGCCACATTTCTACAAAACATTCCTCAGAGCATCGATCAGAGACCAAACAATTGGGCTGGCTGGACCATTCATCTGAATTAGGTCGGGCGTACCAATGATATCTCTACAAATCAAACCAAAGAAGTTACTTAGAACGTTCTCCCTTCTCATCTCTGCCTCTTAGAATTCCTTGAAAACTCAGCTACAGTACCACCATCTGCAGGAAGTATTTCCTGGCTCCCCTAGCTACTAATGTGAAAAATGATTGTTCTTAGCAATCATTATCTTGGAAACGCAGAACTTCCCCATCCCCCTTTCTTTCTAAGTTCAGTCCTTCTTCAGAAGGACATTAAGATTTAATCTAAATAGGTCTATTCCTGCTCATTATGTTGCCTCCACAGGTCTGGGAGAATGTTAACTCCTCCCCATTGTCAAGACAGGTGATATGGAAATTAATGTCTCTGACCAGGATGAGTGACCTGGGTCACGTACTGAAAGACCCTCATTTTAATATGGCCCACCTCCCAGAGTTGATTGGCATCCCTTGGGAACACCTACTCTTCATAGGCATATAAGGCTGTCCCCCAAAAATCCCAATTCAAGCCAGTTCTGACCTGGCCCCTTTTAGCGGGCCCAGTTTTGAATTGAATTCCCATGCAATGCATGTCAAGCCAACTTGGGAGAAATTAAACTGTGGACACATGCACCTCAATTTTGTTTGTCTCTTTCTTAGAATAAAATTTGTAACAAATTGAGGTTCACATTAAACATTTTGTATATGTCTTGTGTATACCTATTTGTGTACCAGATTTCTTCCTCTTAGAATGTAATCTCCTTGAGGGCAGGGGCAGCTTTTGCTTTGTGTTTGTATCCCCAGTGTTTAAGCCAGCACCTGGCACAGAATTGGTGCTTAATAAGTTACTGTTGATTGATTGAATTTGTCAACAACATGTATTGAGTACCTTCTGTATGCCTAGGACAGATGACACGAAAGAAATAAAAACATCATCTCTGCTTTCAAGAAGCTTAAATATAGCAGACAAGACAGGACACACATATTTTATCCTCTTCTTCCTCATAATAATAATTTATATTTATATGCCAATTAATAGTTACAAAGCTCCATCTGGTATACAATCTCATTTGAACCTTGCAATAATGTAGTGAGGTATTAGGTGGTACAGGTATTATTATCCTTATTTAACCAAAGAGAAAAATAAGATTCAAGTTCAACAGTTTGTCCAAAGCTATTAAGTGCCTAACAGGGACCCAAAACCAGGTATTCTGACTCTTGAGTCCATTGCTTTTCCCACTCTACCACAAAGCAAGAATAAGAGCAGAAAAGAAAACATAAGTGGAAACTAAAACAGCTGTATTAAGTTACAAAAAACAAGTAACAAGGGAATGTTAAGGTGAATGACGAGCAGCAAGTAGGATCACCATGGAGGCTTCATTGAGGATGTAAAATACTGATTTCATTAACCACTATTTATAGGCAACAAAACTGAAGATTGAGTAATTCTAGGTCAGGCCAATTGGTGGCACTACTACTAGAAGTAACGGTTCACTATATATGGGCTGGTGAGCTTACTGGGATAGAGCTTGGGCCAATAACAACAAGGCCAGGAACAGGTTTTTTTATGATCTCTCCATTGGCATAGCCCTTCTCAAAGTCACAGTCTTTCTAAAAGATTGGTTAAAGACAAAACACTGTTCTTCCCTTCTTCATGCCCAAATATAAGTGACCCATCTAGTTCTACCATTTCATTGAAAAAGCAGTCTGGTATAGTTGAAAGAACATTTATCCTGCCAAAATTCTAGAACATATTTTTAAAGGAATGGGTTGTGGGCATTTAGAAAGGGAAGACATTAGCATTGCAAGCCAACACGACTTTGTGAAAAAGGAGGATATGTCAAATATGTTATAACGATTTATAGTTGCCTCTTGAAAATACCAGTTCCTCAAAGGTCAACTCAAGTTAGGATAGATATGGAGGAGAAACAGCCCTGGCCCTAAAGGAGCTGGCATTCTAAAAAGAAAAGACAAGGCATGTAGGAGAGTGGTGGGCAGAGTAGAGTTTGGCTTGGGAAGTCACAGGATGGGACGCTGTTGGCACCGTCTTTTCAGAAGCCATGGAAGTATTGATTTGATGACTGCTCAGAGCAAGAGGTTGAAAGGGAGAAGAGGGTAGGTCCATGGTATCTCTCTCTAATCTAGGGTTGGATAGTTATAGTAGTCTGGGTGACTTTGCATTCAATCATTCACCGAGCAAGTCAGCTTAGCCTCCAGGATGGGAGTTCCAAAGGTGAAGTCCAGTTTGGATGATGCTATTTTGGGTGGGGAGAAGCAGGGAAAGACAATTTGTTAAAAAGGATTTTTATTTTCTTTCCTTTTTTTTTTCCAATGACACATGGGAGGAAAAGAAAACTGATTTTTGTTCATTAAAAAATAAAATTTAATCTCTAAAAACTTCAGGTATGGTAAGGGAAGGATTTCTGAGTGCAGGAAGACTTTCTGGGGTCCCTTAAATCATACCACATAAACAGTTATGATTAGTAAGACCAGACTTAAACCCAGAGCAACATTCTAAGACAATAATATTCTTAAATAAAAAACTTCCCAAAGACATTTTCTAAGTCTCCAGAGGTGGTGTTTCACTATAATATCAGCCCACTGATGCTCTCCCAACACCATATCTGTCCATCATCTCATATTTTCCATTGTGTGATTGGCAGGCTTAGCTCTCATTCCCACCCATTGGCTGAATCCCTAATATAATGGAGCAGCTTGGAAAATACCCCTCTATAGTTCCATAAATGAAATCAAGTCTCTGTGTGTCTCTAATTAGCTGTCTGGAAAGTACTCTCTGTATTAATTTCTCATATTGATCAGAGAAGTGACCTGTTTCCTAGCAGATCTTATAAAATTAAAATCTCGCTCTGTGCTGAAATTAACCTCACGATGACTTGCTAAAACCAGATTGAGATAACTATGCACTGGAAGGCAAAGCAAGGCTATTGTGCTAAGAAGGAAAAAAGAAAAGCAGCATGTCTCCTTTTGTCCAATTTGAGGCAGAGTTTGAAGATCAGCTTCCGATGGTGTGCAGCGAGCATTTTCCAAGAGGAAGCCATACCAATAAATGACATTTCCAGTCAGCATGTGTGGGGCCTTGTGATTTTCAGAATGGCAAATTGTTCTCCAAGCTTTAGTAGATCAGTTTGGCTTTCTGCAAAAAGCATTTCTCTCTCTTGGCTGAAACGTCCTAGCCTCATCTCATTTGCTATTCATGACCATCGAAGGAAGGTTAATTAATTCATTTGTTACTCACGTAGACAAGCATGTAACATGTCATAGGTGATCTGTAACAAATGTTAACATTAAATGTGGCACTCTCATTCCCATTCTTGATAATCTTCAGGCTAATTTCATAATGATAATAGCTTATATTTGTAGAGCACCTTTATATACAGCTTACAAAGCATTTCAATATATTTTCTCCTTTTAATCTCACAATAACTATAAGAAAGGTCAAGCCAAGGCAAAGCAACAAACAACTACTAAGCCCCTACTATGTGCCAGCCAATGTACTAAGCCCTAGGATACAAAAAAAAGCAAAAATAGTCCCTACACTCAAGGAGCTCACACTCTAACAGGGGAGAAACTTACTAACAACGAAGTACAAAAGATACATACAGGATACAATGAAGAGAATGTGAAAGGGAAGGCACTACCTAGCATTAGCTTCTTCTAACCAGAAGGTGAGATTTTGATTGATACTTGAAGAAAGCCAGGAGGGGAAGATGAGGAGGGAGAGAATTCTCAGCATGGGAAACAGCCAGTGAAAATGCCCAGACTTAGGAGATGAAGTGTCCTGTGTGAGAAACAGGAAGGAGGCCAGAGTTACTGGACCACAGAGTACATGGAAGGGGAAATCAAGTATAACAAGACCAGAAAGACAGGAATGGAGCAGGTTGTGAAAGGTTTTAAAAACCAGCCAGATGATATGACATTTGATCCTGGAGGTAATGGGGAACGTGCTGGAGTTTAGTGGAAGTTGTGGTGGCCTGCAAGGGGTATTTTGGTCTGGAAAGTGATTCCCAGGATAGAGGATCCTCTCCATGAGGGCAGAGACCTTCTTACTTTTTGTACCTCTAGGACAGAGCCCTACATGAAATAGCCACTTAATAAGTATTTATTGAATGAAAGAATGAATGAATGACCTTATATTGATACAGCATAAATACGCCTCAAAGTGCTTTCATAATTTTTATCTATATTATCACATGTTTGTTGATGAGGAAACTAAGATATAAACGAGGAAACTGACCCCTCAAAGCATGAAATGACTTGCCCAAAGTTAACACAACTGGTGGGTGGGAAAGAGAAGATTTGTCCTGAGGTTCTTTGTTACTTTTTCCACCACACTATACTGTATCTCCAGAATAATATTGTCTGTAAATACCCATGTTTGAATTTTGATTTCTTGGTAGCTGAAAGTTGTTGGTATACCCAGTATACTAAAATTAGGCCTCAAAAATACTGCTGATTAAAAATTTATACTAGTTATGACAACCTCTTTCAGGAAGATAACCCCTAATTCATGTTCACTTACTCTGCAGTTTTCTATTTATGATACTTTAAAATTTCTGTGTATTTGTACTATAAATTATTAAATGACATCAAGGTTTTTATTTTGATGAGAGAATTTTTGATGAATTTGACAGTGTAATTACTTCAGATCCTGCTCTGAATTGCTATGAAAAAATTTTAATTTTATTTACTCCAATAAATAATTAAAATGTATAAGTCACGAGTGGGCTCACTCACAGGGCCTTGTGGCTTTTACTGCTGTTTGCTTCTCTCTAATTAAAATATTTATATGTGTGGTGGTTTGAAAGAAATAAATATCAATTTGAAGAAAAAAATTTTTTAGAAACCTGAAAGGAGGAGGCCAGGGCAGAGGAAGTAGGAGCAGCATGGTTATGCTTTCATTTCATGCACTCCTTACATGAGTAAGGAGGAGAGAAAAAAAAGCACTTTCCATGTTTACTCAGTGGGTGACACTGTATGAATTCAAGAAACGGATTCTTCTTCCCCAAGGCTCATGGCATCAAACAGCAAAATGCTGTGAATAGTAGCTGTACCGGATTGTTCTGATAACACAGAATAAGTCTGGAGCAGTATGGAAAATGCTGTTTGTGAATGTATGTTTGAGTCATTTTTCAGTTATGTCTGACTCTTCATGACCCCATTCGGGGTTTTCTTGGCAAAGATACCAGAGTGCTTTGCCATTTCCTTCTCCAGCTCATTTTACAATGAGGAAACTGAGGCAAACAGGGTTAAGTGACTTGCAGGTCACACAGCTAGTAAGTATCTGAGGCCAGATGAACTCAGGAAGATGAGTCTTCCTGACTCCAGTCCCTGAATTCTATCCACTGTGCTACCTACCTGCCCCAAGTTTGTGAATACTTTCCCTTAACAATAAGGGCCCTTCAAGGCCCAGGTCAAAAGCCACATCCTCCAAGAAGCCTTCATTGATGCCCCAGTCAGATGTCATCTCTTCATGCTCTAAACTAACATAGCAGTTTGTACCACCCTGGTTGTACTCTCTTATCCTGCCCTGCTGGACTGCATTTAATTATGTATGTCTTATCTATGCATGAATGAATGAAAAAGCATTATTGTATGCCACGCACCGTGTTAAGTGCTAGGAATATGATGAAATGAAGACAATACTTGCCCTCATGGAGCTTATGTTCTAACAGAGAAAGACAACACATTTAGGAAAATAGTAGCTGGGGAGAGATGTTTGTGTTTGGGAAGTTACTCCCAGAATTGGTTATAATCCCAAGAGAGCTGTGACTTACTTTTTGAACTCTTTACAATCTCTAGCAAGTGTTCTAAATGGAACAGCCACTAAATATTCATTAGATGAATCAATGATTGATCCTGTATGGATAGAGTCCTTTGTACTTTTCAAAACACTTCCATACTTTTAATCTGTATTATTCACATTTTTGTCAGTAAAGAAATGGAGGTTCAGAGGTTGTGACCTAGGAGCATAGAATCATAGGATCACATAAAATAATTTTCGTTTTGGAAGGGTTTAAAGTGATAGATCCTTTAAAATTCCAACCCTGTCATTTTACAGAAGAAACAGAGGTCCGAAGAGGAGAAATGACCTCTCCATGGTCACATGTCAATCAACCAACAAACATTTAGTAAGCATCTACTATGCACCAGGGACAATGTTAGGGACGGGGAGACAGAGAAGGGTAGAAAAAAATTAAATATTCCCTGCCCTCAACTTACATCTAATTTGGGAAGAGAACATGTGGATTTAGTCTAGATTTAGACTAAAGCCTAGATCCAGAACAAAACAAAATGGTAAATCAAGCTTTTACCAGTAGCATTTGCCAATTTCCATGGGGGCTAGGTGGAGCATTAACTAGAGTACCAGACTTGGAGTCAGGAAGACTCATCTTCCTGAGTTCAAATACAGACTCAGAGGGCAGCTAGGTGATGCAGTGGATAGAGCTCCGGCCTTGGAGTCAGGAGGACCTGAGTTCAAATCTAATCTCAGACACTTAGACCCTTACTAGCTGCGTGACCCTGGGCAAGTCACTTAACCCCAATTGCCTCACCAAAAAGCAAAGGAAAAAAAGAAAAACAAACACAGACTCAAATACTTACTACCTATGTGACCCTGAGTAAGTCATTGAACCCTGTTTGCCTCAGTTTCCTCATCTATAAAATGAGCTAGAGAAGGAAAGGCAGAAAATACCAAGAATCAAATATGCTCATAATTTAGGTTCATAGAAAATAAGAAAATTATAATTTATAATTTTAGGGTCATAGGCCCCAGACTTCTTCATCTTGGAAATAATCACAAACTCTCAGAGTTGGGAAAGACCTTGGAGACTAACGTATGCCCGTCATACTTGAAGAATTTCCTCTGCAACATCCCCAAGTGGTCATCTAGTACCTTTGCCAAGAAAACTCCGAATGGGGTCACAAAGAGTCAGACACAAGTGAAAAGACTGAACAACAAAGTACTCGCGCTAAAAATTTAACAATCAGCTCTCACTGGCTCCAGCACACAACTGTGTATAAGTATATATAAAATAAATACCAAATGTAAGAAGAGGTGTTTGAGCTGATCTTTGAAGCAAATTCATGAATCAGAAAAGTGCTGTTCCTGTCCTCTAGAAATCTAGCAACTAAATGAACTGGAGATGGACTTAGATATGCACATAAAGTCAATTTTCTATTATCTACATGAAAATGTGCCCTCGGTGGTTCTTTCCAATGGAAACGTTTCAGACCGAGCTGGCTTCCACATGTTTAGGGAATATTTCTTGCTTGGCATCATTTAGTGTGTGCTCAGAAATATGAGTTCATTTTGATATAGAATATAACTTTAATTAACTCATATAACCAGAATCCCCTCCCTACCATTAACTCAGATTTAGGGTCACTCTTCAATTTCAAAAGATAGAAATAAACCATAACAAAACATACTCATGGAAATTAATGAATCAAAGTACAGTTATCCCTTCTACATCACGATTTTCCCTGTCATAGCTTCAATATATCAAGAGTCGGCATAAGAAATTAAATGGGAATTTTGGGGGAATTTTGAGGAAGCTGGAGACAATACACAAAGGCCAGCAGATGACACAGAAAAAGTTTAGAAACTCAGAAACGTAAAAAATATATGCATAGTATTGTATAATATCAACATGTTTTATCTTTTAATACTATAATAATTCAGACTTCTTCTCTGGTACAAAGGGAAGGTCAAAAAAGGAGGCGCCATGCCCCTAATGCTCGAGATATGGAAGGGATAACTGTACTTATCCAACATGGCAGAAATCACCAAATGATGAGAAATCCCCTGGCCTTCCACCAGTCTCCGGCTCCAGCCATTGGCTGGGCTTTTAATTCAGAAGGTAAATACCCCAGAGTTAGGAGATCAAAAAGTGAAAAGTCAAGCTCTTGGAAGAATCAAACCCCGGGAGCTTCTGGGCACTCCCTTCCTCATTAAGACACACTGATTACAGCCATGCCTGTGCCTTGATCAAGTGCTTAAGGGGCAAGAGGCAAGGATGTGGGGAGCTTCTTCTAGTCAGGAGAGAGGCAGTGTGGTGGAGGGGAAAGAGAGCTAGAGGCATCAGCATCTTCATTTGTAAAACCTAAATAAGAACCCCTTCTTCAGGGTTGTTTCGATGAAAGTGCTTTTGGTGTTAACGGTTAGGCCAAAATTAGCATAAGCAGCAGAGAACTGATCCCTACTTTGTTGCACCTCAGCTTCAGAGGCTGTATTGAGTGCACAATCATCAGCAAACAGAAAGTCATGTACCAACACTCCCTCCACTTTGGTCTTGGCTTGCAACCTTTTCAAGTTGAAGAATTTACCATCAGTGTGGTAGCTGACCTTGATGCCATGTTCATCCTCATTGAAAGCACTTGACAACATGGCTGAAAACATCATGCTAAAAAGCATAGGAGCAGGCATACAGCCTTGTTTCACTCCACTGGTGACTGGGAAAGCACGAGAGCATTGTCCATTATCCAGAACCTGGGCAAGCATGCCATCATGAAATTGTCGCACAATGCTGATGAACTCTGGGCAACAAAATTTTGGCATAATTTTCCACAAGCCTTCAGACTGACAGTATCTTGGTCAGATCTACAAATGTTGTATACACATCTCCATTCTGCTTCTGGCATTTCTCCTGGAGTTGTCGGGCAGCAAATACCATATCAACCATTCCTTGGCCCTTTCTGAAGCCCCACTGGCTCTCAGGTAGATGACCATCTTCCAGGTAAAGGATCAGCCTATTAAGGAGGACTCTGGCAAGAATCTTGCCAGCACTGACTAAGAGAGAGACTCCCCCCCCTGACCGTGATTGGTGCAGGAGAATCTACTTCCTTTACCTTTATAGAGACAGACAATGGAGGCATCCTTGAACTCCTGGGGGATAACCTCCTCTTGCCATATAACCTGGTCAATTTCAGTCAGCTTTTCTATGAGCAATGGACCCCCTACCTTGTAAATCTCAGGTGGAATAGAATCAGCACAGCAACATGAAAGGAGACTAATGGCATTCAAAACCTCCTCTTCAGTTGGAACTTCAGCTAAGGAAGGATTGACTTCAACCTGAGGTAAACAGTCAATGACTTCATCATTGATTGATGGTGGTCTATTGAGAACACTGTGGAAGTGTTCAGCCCTTCTCTCTAGGATCATGTGCTTCCTTATCACCAATCAATCCACACTGAGTAGTTGAGATGCACCATAGGTCTTTGGCCCACAAATATCTTTCAGGAGATCATAAAAGCGCTTTGGATTGTTACTATGAGCATAAAACTGAATTTCATCTGCCATCTTACTGAGCCAAGAATCTTGTATCTCTCTAAGCTGAGCTCATACTTAACTTTTGATGGAATTAAATTCTGCCTTCTTAGAGATGGATGACCTATCCTGCTGTGGAGTTCTCATTTTTCACTTAGCAGCTTCTGAATTTCCCCATCATTTTCATCAAACTAGTCTTGATATTTGCAAGTGTTCTGATCCAGGTGAGCAAATGCAGTGCTATACACCAAATCTCCGAAAGCTGCCTGTTCCTTCTCTGCTCCACTGTCGCCAACTGTGTGTTGGCTCAACTTTCCCTCCAAGTTAGCAATAAGGGGCTGCTAGGTGGTGCAGTAGATAGAGCACCAGACCTGGAGTCAGGAGGACCTGAGTTCAAATCTGCCTCAGACACTTGACAGTCTGTGTGTGACCCTGAGCAAGTTACTTAACCCCATTTCCTAGCCAAAAAAAAAAAGTTAGCAACAAACTGTTCCCACTCAGAGAAGAGCTCTAATCTGTTGACAAAGCATCAGGTGCGGATACACTAGGAGCTGTAGTCACAATCTTGCACACAGGCAGCCCAGCCCATGGGATCATTTCTCACTGGAAGCAGCAGTGGGATTCAGCAGCCCCTATTCAGCAGGGTTAATATTTATAGACAGTCTAGAAATGTATGACACTTACTGTCCTCTGCCACCCCTTTTCCCACCACCACCATTAATGGGGAAGTGAAGGGAATGAGGGGTGGGGGACTAAAATGGGTCAAGGGCCATTGTTTAATTTTTCTGTTTCATGTATGGCCAAAGAATTCATCATCTAGTGGCCAACTACATCAGCTGAAACATTGATCCTCACAGTATAGTTTATAAAACATTTTCATAAGCTTTCCTATTATTAGAACCTCAAAACCAGACTATGAGGTAGAGAAGCAGAATACAGCACCCTTCAGAGATGGGGAGATTGAGACTCAGGAAGGGGAAGTTACTGTCAATGGTACAGACAGAATAGATCACAACTTTCTAATTTCAAACCCTGTGTTATTCCCACTACACCAGATCATCTCCCATTACCCAACTGTCTGTCTTTCTATTACCTAATGTAATTTTTGGCCCACTATAAAAAATTTCCCAATTACAAACCTGGAGCATTTAGTTAGCAGTAGTAATAGTAATATTTCCTTTTCAGTAGGTATAAATGTGATTGGTCATTCGTTATCCAGAAAATACTAAGAATCAAATATGCTCATAATTTTAGGTTCACAGAATATAATAAAAGTATGACTCATAATTTTAGGATCATAGGCCCCAGACTTCCTTCTTCTTGGAAATAATCAGACTCTCAGAGTTGGGAGGGACCTCAGAGATTATGGCATGCCAGTCATACTTGAAGAACTTCCTGTACAACGTCCCCAAGTAGTCATCCGGCTTTGCTTGAAGACCATCCAGGAAGGGGCACCAGATTATTACCTCTCAACATAACCTCTTCCACTTATGGAATGAGAATTGAACTTGTGGTCTGGTTAATATCTTTTCACAGAAATTCTAATGTAGTCATGCTCCTTCCATTTTATAATTATAACAATGATTATTTAAACCCACAAAAGACTTTGCATTTTTGCCTATTAAATCTCAACTTTTTAGTCCAGTGTATTCTATCAAGATCTTTTGAGATCCTGAGTTTGTCATCCACTATGATAGCTATCCTTCCTAGCTTAGTCTCACCTGCACAGGTGATAAGCATTCCCTAATCCATGTCATTGTGGTGGCAAGGACAGATCCCTGAGGAAATCCTACTAGAAACCTTATTCTAAATTGACACTGAACCATTAATGACTACTTATTAGGTTTGACTATTCAACTAGTTCACAATCCACCCAAATATGGTATTTCCAGCCCCTATTTATCCATGTTATCCACATTAATCAGTTAACAAGTATTTTAAGCATTTATTATATGCTAGACACTGTACTATGCCCTGAGGAAACAGAAACAAACATGGCCTCCAGGATCTTACAGTCTCTCAAGGAGGCATGTATATATATAACCATACAGAAAATAAACACAAAGTAATTTGTGGGCAATGACATTGGCAACTTAGGAGAAGACAAGCCTATATGTAAGTGATGCTTGAGCTGAGTTTTGAAAGGCACAAAGGGATTCTCAGAGGTGGTAGTAAGGAGCAGATGTATTCAGGGCATGTGGGACAGCCAATGCAAAGGCACAGAGATGAAGAATGCAGCATCGTGTGTGAGAAAACATGAAAGTCAGCCTGACGGGACCATGAAGGACAGGAATCGGAGTAGTATACAATAGGGCATGAAAGATGATTGGGGAGAGGTCATGAAAGTCTTTAAATGACAAACAAAAGAGCTTATATTTCATCCTCAAGGCAATAGGGAATCATTGGAGTTTACTGAATAGGGGCATGACCTGGTCAGACCTGTTCTTTATGAAAATCACTTGAGCAATTATGTAGAGGATGAATTAGAGAGGGGAAAGACAAGGAAGGGAACCAGTTAGGAAGCTACATGAAAATTTATTAAATGCTCTCCTAAAATCTACATGAAATACCTATAGCATCACCTTAATCAAATAATCTAGCAACACTGTCAAAAAAAGAAAGAAAAAGAAAATAAAGTTATTCTGGTATGATCTGAATTGAATGAATCCATGTTGGCTTTTTGTGAGTCACACATTCCTTTCCTTGGCGTTCACCTCTTTAAAGAACACATTCTAGGATTTTGCCGATGTCTAAGGTCAAACTCAAAGCTCTACAGTTAGCAGTTAGACTCTACTCTCCTCCCTTATTTTTTTAAAAAAAGGACACTTGCCCTTCTCCTGAGGCACCTCTCCCATTCTCTGTAATCTCAACAATCAAATCCATAAGTTCTATTAGTACTCTGGCATATATTTCATCTAGTCCCAGTGACTTAAACTCATCAAGGGCATGCAGGTTCCATCTTACCACCTTCCATCTTACCACCTTCCTTATTTTGGGCTTCAACACCCCATTAGCCTATTTGATTGAATCCCTTCCAGTGCAAATGAAGATCATCTTCTTAATTTAAAAAAAGCAGAAGTAAAATATGAATTGAAAAGTTTCACTTACTCTTCGATGTTCATTATCTATGTCCCATCTATACTGGGCAGCAGTCTTCTCAGTTCTCTGGTCCTCCCTTTCTCCCCAATATAGCTATACAAGTATTTTTGTTTCTATTATTATCCTTAGCTTTCCTTACCAGCCAGGATTCATTTGATCTTTAGAGCTCTTGGCACTATTCTTACCAGAACTGCTTTTGTATTCATCCTTTGTAATCTGATCATTTCCTTCCATCTTGTGTACTTGTCTTTTTCCCCCCATCTAGATTGGGCTATGAGTTGCCTTCGTGTGGCCATATTGATTTCTTAGGACAGTTCCCTATTTTCTTCCTTATTGGAAATTGTTTTCTGTGTCTTTGGGATTTCATTGTTGAGAACTTCACATTCCTCCTGGAATGACTTTCCCTATAGAATTTTAGTCCATCAGATCCTACTTATCCTTTCTCTAAATCCTTTGAAATCCATTCTCCTAAAATCTAATGTGTATGTCATTCTAGATTTAATTAATTTCTCTATCAGAAATGATTTGTCAATTAAATTTTATTTCTTTAAAAAAATCCATATTTTCTCCTCTATCAAAAGGAAAAAGAAAAGGAAAAAAGACAAAATCCTTTTTAACAAATATGCATGCAGAGAAAACAAATTCTCTCTTTGGTTGTATCTTAAACATGCATCTCATTCTGCATTCTGAGTACTTCACCTATCACCAGATAGGTAGCATCATTGGTCCCACGTAATCACTGTGTTCATCAAAGATCTTACAAATTTCAAAGTTGTTTGTTTTTACATTGTTATTATCGTATAAAATGTGCTCCTGGTTCTGTTCACTTCCCTCTGCAGTAGTTCCTACAAGTCTTCCCAGATTTCTCTGAAATCACACCCTTTATTATTTCTTGTGGTACAATAGTATTTCATTACATTCATATTCCTTCATTTGTTCAATCATTCTCTAACTAGTGGATACCCTCTCAGTAACTAGTGCATTACACTACAAAAAAAATCTACTATAAATATTTTTGTACATATGTCTCTTTTTTCTTCTTTCTTTGATCCCTTTGGGGTATAGGACTAGTAGTAGTATAGCTGGCTCAAAGGGTATGCCCAGTTTGGTAACTTTCTGGGCATGGTTTCAAACTGCTTCCCAGAATGGCTGGACCAATTCACAGCTCCACCAGCAATGTACTAGTGTACCCATTTTCTGACAGCAATGCTATCATGTATCAGTTTCCTTTTTTGTAATTTTTGCCAGTCTTATAAGTAGGTCAGACCTCAAAATAAAACAGTAATCTTCCATAACATTTATGCACAGCATTTTGTTTAGCCATTCCCCAATTGAAGGGCTTTATTTGCAGTTCTTTCGAAGTGCAAAAAGTCCTACTATGGATATTTTGATGTAACTGGGACTTTTCTTTCTATTTTTGACCCCCTTCAGGTATAAAACTGGTAGCAGTGTCTCTGGGTCAAATGCCGTATGAACCTTTTAGTTACTTTCTTGGTATAATTCCAAAATGTTTTCCGAAATGGTTGGTTCAGTTCTCAGCTCCATTAACAATATAACATCACTTTTGTGATTTTGTGGGTGTAGGGAAATGTTGATGAGGAATGAGAAAAATCACTCTACCCATGCAGATTAATATATGTTCTGCAATGTGTAGTCTTAGAGTGTTGCTATAATTCATTCATGGCTGGATTCTATCCCATCAAGTCTCAGTGCTCCTTATGAAGTCAAATTTTCCTCCATGAATAAAAATCTCTAGTTCCCCTGGATTGTTTCCCTTGCTGTGTGTATGTGTATTAATATCTGTGGCCATGGATTTTATTGCTGGCTCTCTTCTTACCTTTTATCTCCTATGAATTTCTTGGTGTTTCTACTACGATTTTTTTCCCTGCATACTATATATCCTCTATAGAATCTGCTTTTTCATTTTATGTAGTCAGTTTCTTCCACAGTCCTTTCTTTTTTTTTTTCATTTAAGGTTTTTATAATTGGATTTGCATTTTTTTAAACCAATCCTTGTTAGGTAATGCCTTCCCTGGCCAAAAGGTCATCATTCCTTTATTTTAATCCATGGTACAAAAATCCAAATCCACCTCCAGGCCATAATTTTATTATTAACCCTTGGTTCACCTTCCAAAACTGCCTTTCTCTTCTGAAGCCCTTGCCATCCTTTGGCAACAGCAGCCTGATGAGATTTGAAATCCAATCTTTCTCTTTTATCTAGAGTAGGCTCTTTTGGGTTTTCAGTCATGTCTGACTATTTCAACCCTATTTGGGGTTTTCTTGGCAAAGATACTGAAGTGGTTTGCCATTTCCTTTTCCAGCTCATTTGACAGATGAGGAAACTGAAGTAAACCAGGTTAAGTGACTTGCCCAGGGTCACACAGCTAATAAGTATCTGAGGTCAAATTTGAACTCAGGACTGGCACTCTATCCCCTGCACAAATTTAGAATTAGACTCTTTTGGTTTAGCTTTTCTGAACATCCAAGTCAGCGGAGGCAGAGGGGGAGGGGCCGTTCTGAGGTCAAGCTATCAAATTCTTTAGCAATGCTTTCCTTCTGTTACTTTTCACTCGCACCCACATGGACCACCAGAAGTGGGTAGCCATCATTGTATTTGCCAAATTTCAGAAGGTTCTTCATCTCACACGTCCAAAGCTAAACTCATCATCTTCCCCCCAAGCTTTCCCCCCTCTCCTTCATTCCCTATTACACATATGCCTCCTTCTCTCCTCTGACACTGCCACTGTGCTGCTACGGGTCCTCGTCACCTCACACTTGGACCATTGAAATAGCCTGCTCCCACTGAATAGCCTGCCTCAAGTGTCTCCCCACTGCATCTGTCCTCTGTTTAGCCATCAAAGAGATCCTCCTAAAGCACAGGACCAACCACGTCACTCCCTTCCTCAGCAAACTCCAGTGCTTGCTTGTCACCTGTAGGACCCAATACAACACCCTCTGCTAGCATTCAAAGTCCTTCACATCCTGGCCCTAGCCTACGTCTTCTTACACCTTGACTCTCCCCACAAGTACTCCTTGCCGTTCCATGAACAAGATACTCCATCTCTCAACTCTGGGGTGTGCCCTTTAAGTCTCAGCTAAAATCTCATCTCCTACAGGAAGCTTTCCCCAACCCCTCTTAAATCTAGTGCTGTTTGTCCTCTTGATTATTTTCCATTTATCCTGTACATAGCAGGATATGCTTGCTTATTGCCTCCCCCTTTTAGACTGTGAGCTCCTTGAGGGCAAGGACTATCTTTGGCCCTTTTTTGTATCCCTAGTGCTTACACAGTGCTTAGCACATACTAGAGGCTTAATAAATATTTTTGGACCAACTGGATGAGACTCTCGGCAAATCACTTAATTTCTCAGAGCCCCAAGGCAACTCTCTAAGACGATAAGTTGTAGAGTATATGCCAATCATCATAGGTAGAGTGATTGTCCTCATCAACAATTCCCTATACCCATGAAGTAGGTAGGGATTTGGAGTCAGTATCTAGGTCAGCTACCTAGCCTTTAAACCACACTGTCACTAGGTAGCATTTTATATTAGGGAGAAAAATCTTGTAGCCAACCTGAGGAGGAATGGTTGTGATCATTTTGGTAGAAATCAATGGAGGTAGAAATAAAAGTGATAGTATACTGTTAGTGTAGCTGAAAATTGAACCAGCCATCTTGGAAAGCATGTTGGAATTACACTAAAAAAGTGACGAAAAGGTCCATACGTTATTTGACCCAGAGACACCACTACTAGTTACATACCTCAAGGAGGTCAAAAGTAAAAAGAAAGATCCCCATTACACCAAAATATCCATAGTATGACCTTTTGTACAAGAAGACAGCGTGCCTCTCTGACATTAATGTCAGGTCAATAAATAGCTGCCTCAGGACCTGTTAGCAAAAAGTGACCAACCCCTACTACTCATCTCTTTTTCCCGTGACCTTTACTGGATAATCGATCACCTGGTAGCATCTGTCAATCCACATCATCATTGGAGGAGGACAAGTAGCTGCTTCTCCTTTACAGGGCCCAGCACCTTCCTCTTTGAAAACTTATCTCCAAGTGCTTGGTGTTCCTTTCTCTTCCTTTTCCTCCCTAGGTCCCTTCTTCCTCTCTCCAACCTTCTGGCATAGGTCAGGAATTTCCTCTGTCTCAGATCCTTTGTCTTTACACTGAATTCCCTCTTCTATTTATTTTAATGAACACTTCATTCTCCCAAGTCCTTTTATCTTCCCTTCTAGGTAAGAAACCAGCCTGCTCTTGGAGCACAGATAACAAGAACTCTATTGATTATCTGCTCCTAGAATTCTCCACTCATTCCATGGAAATAAAACATATACAGTAGGATAACCCGCATCAGAAGACCAGTTATTTGAATTTTTCATTATCTGAAATTATTGGGAGCAACTGCAAATGAGTTCACCCTAATATATTTCTCCAACCACCCACACACTTAAGCCCACCAGTTATTATCATGCATTCATTTCCTTCTCTCTACTAATTTTCTTCATGTCTTCCCTTCTTCTTTTCCTCTTTCCATGGTAAGGCAGTCCCTATAGCTGACATTTATGCTGCTCAAAATCTATTGTGTCTTTATTGAGTCCCCACTATGTGCCTAGCACTGTGCTAAACAGAAGGGTAAAATACACAAGTACCGGTCTTGTCTTCAAAAGAAAATTTGTACCCTAGGTAGGCAGACCTAACTACAGGACAGAATGAGATAGCACAGAGCCCCATGCCAAATCATACGTAAATCAGGCTCCAGAATGTAAAGAATTGGCAATCAGGGTTATGAGTTTTCAGGAAAAAAGGGACTACTTGCAGACTACAGTTAGGGTCACAGAATTTTAAAACTAAAACAGAAATTGGATGTCAGGCCCACATTTAACAGATAAGGAAACTGAGATCCAGAGAGTCTGAGAGTTGCCCAACATGTTATTAACTGAACCAGAGCTAAAACACGAGGACTGCTGAGACAGCCAGGTGGTTCAATGTGCAAACCACCAGGCCTAGAATCAGGGAGACCTGAGTTCAAATGTGGCCTCAGACACTTACTACCTGTGTGACCCTAAACAAGGGACTTAACTGCTGTTTGCCTTAGTTTCCTTAACGGTAAAATAATAGTAAATAGTAATAATAAATAATAGTAAATAAATAACAGTCAGTGCCTACTTCCCTAGGTTGTAAAGATCAAATGAAATATGTATAAAACACCTAGGATAGTAGCAGGTGCATCATAAATTCCTGTCTCCTTCCTTCCTGATGTCTGGTTCAAAGGCCTTTCTACTACTTCCCACATTATCAGGGGGGATTTCATGTAGGAGAGGATATTTTAAGATGGACCATAGAGGACAAGTAAGATTTGAACAAATAGAGGTAATGAAAGGATTTCAAAAGATGAAAGATGATCTGGCCTACCCAAGTATTAGTCTGGCTTTTAAGAGAAAGAATGTTATTGTAAGCTTTTTTCTGAGAGAGCTTAGAATTTTACATCACACTTCCCCTTCTGAAGCATGTGGCAGAAAAGCAGGAAAGGGGGATTAAGATATATTTTTAAATGGCTAACATGAAATACATGACGGACATTTGCCCTTCCACATTTTACTTAATTGTTTTTTTTAATATGGTATTTGGTTTAAGCTCACTCAAAAAATGAAAATAATAGGGGCAGCTAGGTGGCGTAGTGGATAGAGCATCGGCCCTGGATTCAGGAGGACCTGAGTTCACATCCAGCCTCAGACACATAACACTTACTAGCTGTGTGACCCTGGGCAAGTCACTTAACCCCACTTCTTAGCAAAAAAAAAAAATGAAAATAATATAATAGAGTATGTTCAGGCCTGTGTCAGAATAGGTCATACTCCCATTGCTGCCTCTTCTCCCATTGGTTTTCCCCTCTGGACCAATCACATTCCACTTCACAAAGTCTGATGAAGAGGAGAAAAGGGGGATAGCCTTGAAGTCAGAAGGACCTGAGTTCAAATCTGACCTCGGACACTTGCTAGCTGTGTGACCCTGGACAAGTGACTTAACCTGGCTTGCCACCAAAAAATGAAAATTAAAAAAAAGAAGAGAAAAGGATACCCCAATCACTAAAGTAAAGACATTCAGACGAGAGAATGATCTATACAAAAAAAGAAGGTCCACTGGTTATATTCCATATTGCTCTGTGGCCCTGTCTACCATTAGGTATCAAATAAAATCAAAAGTAGAAATATTTAATCTAATTAACTCCCTCGAACGTATCCTAGAATGACTGAAGCTTATCTTAGCCCTCTCTGTATTACACAGGCAATTGTGGTATGATGTTAGATTCAGAGAAACCTAGAAATAAAAATGAGGCTTCTGTATTATTTCAAACTTTCATCCCCTAAACTTCATGTGTATTGCCCCCTACTCCTACCCCTCAGTAAAAGAGAATTGAGAATTGGGTACATTTTCTCCTTGTTAAAACTTTTTAAATTATTTTTAATTAACTAGTATTTATTTTCTCTCCCTCCCATTCTGCACCTCAACCAAACAACAACAAAAGAAAACCCTCACAACAAATACCCGCAGCCAAGCAAAGCAAGCTGCATTGTCCACTGCCCAAAAGTAGACATCTGAGTGACATCCTTTATCTTTAGCCTCCTGGAACTGGGGTTTATCATTGCATCCATCAGAGTTCCCAAGTCTCTCAGAGGTGTTTTTTCTTGATAATGCTGCTGTTATTGGATAAATTGTTCTCTCCCATTTCTGCTTTCTTCACTCATTTTCCCCTTTTCTTTGCTCTCTTTGGTGTATGGGCCAAGTACTAGTCTCACTGGGTCAAAGTGTACGCACAGTTTAGTAACTTTGGGGGCATAATTCCAAACTGGTTTCTAGAATATCTGGACTAATTAATCCACAGTTTCACCAGTAGCACGTTAGTGTGCTGCATTTTCTTAAGAAATAAGGGTTTCCAAGAAAAGGGGCTCCTGGCTTATTTCCCTGACACCTGTCTCCCTACCTCCCTCTTCCGATCTATCGCACATCACAGTCTTCTTAAAACTCCTTTCATAAGCCAACAAGCAATAATTAAGCACCTACTATGTACTAGGCATTGTTTTAGGCACTAAGGATACAGAGGCAAAAGCAAAGCAGTACCTACCCTCAAGGGGCTTCCATTCTATCAGGGGAAACAATAAGTACCCATACAAGTATTGAGCAGCTAAGTGGCACAGTAGATAGAGTATTGGGCCTGGAATCAAGAAAACTCATCTTTCTGAGTTCAAATCTGGTCTCAGAAATGTCCTACATGTGTGACTCTGGGCAAGTCACTTAACCCTGTTTACCTCAGTTTCCTTATCTGTGAAATGTGAAGAAAATGACAAACCACTCCAGTATCTTTGTCAAAAAAAAAAAATGCAAATGCGGTCATGAAGAGTCAGACAGGACTAAAAAATAACTGACTTAACATACAAGTATATACCAAAATATATACAAAAGCAATCTGGGGAAAGACACTGCCAACTGGCAGGATCAGGAAAGGCCTCGTACAGAAGGAGGCTCCTGAGCTGAACTTTCTGGGAATTTAGGGAGTTGAAGAGGCAGGGGTGGGAAGTGAGTATGGTGGATAGACTGATCAGTAGCATGGAAATGGGAGGTGAAAGTCATACATGGGGAACTGAAAGAAGGCCAGTTTGTTTGGACCATTTCAATGCATTACCTCACTTATGAGTTCCAGTGGTTCCCCATTTCCTCCATCAAATAAATACATTCAAGCTCTTCCAAAATCTGACCCAAATATATTCCCACCCAAAAGAACAAAGACAGTCATTGAGAATTTATGAAGAGATGAAAATGGAATAGCAGAGTTTGAATTAATATGGATAAATATCATGAAACTTCTATATCACGGATTGTTAAACCTTTTTTTTTTGAGCCATGGATCCCTTTGGCAATCTGGAGAAGCTTATGGACACTTTCTAAGAATGTTTTTAAATGCCTAAAATAAAATACATAGGATTACAAAGAAAATCAATTATATCAAAAATAAGGATGTGGGTTTTTTTCCAATCAAAGTTCACAGACCCCCTGAAATCTATCCACAGAAACACTGCGGATGGGGGAATCTGTAGACTCAGGTTAAGAGCCTTTACTCTATATGTATCCTCTCCTCATTGACCCCACGAACATACTGATTTTTCTCCAATTCCATACCTTGACTTATAATGTTCCCATCATATGGAATGTTCTCCTCTCTACCTCCCCAAATCCTTCTAATCGTTCAAAATAGTTCACATTTCTAAAGAACTACAATCTTATTCCTTACAATGATCCTGTGAATTAAAAAGTATAAGTATCACTGATCCCATCAAAGAGATGGCAAAACCAAGGCTCCAAGAGATAAAGGGACTTGCCCATGATTGAAGAGTTAAATAAGTGTGTCATTGGTGGGATTCGAATACATTTCTTCCTACCCCAAGTCTAGCAATCTTCACACTATACACTTCACTTCCTCCCACCTCTACTCCTACTTCCTGCATGAATTTTTTCCAGAGAACTCCAGCCCTTCTCTAAAATCCTATTAAGCTAATAATCTGCATCACATAATTCAATTCAACAATCGTGTTGTCGAATACCTCCCTACAGGGTGAAGCACACATCCCGAGACTGATGTGCAGCATCCATGCTCAGGGAAGGGACAAGTTGCACAAAAGGAGAGCTGTCCAGAGGCTCACTGTCTCTTGCTGTGGTTGTCATTTTGGTGCAAGAACCAAGCTACCAGGATGGACAGAAAAGGGAACCAGCCTAGACCCCAGACCTCCAACAAGAGGTTCAAAGGGTACTCACACTCTCAGAGGAAGTCCCCCCCAAAAAAAAAACAGAGACTGAGGGCAGGTCACCCCCTTTAAAGATCCATTGAGTTACAGGTTTTCCTTCTCAGCAGCCAATAAGAATATTTCTTCATCATTTCCCAAATGCCCAAATGCTGAAGAAACACACTTGGTCAATCAAAAACAGAGAAGGCAAAAATAAATAAATAAATAAATGAAAAGTTAAAAGATAAAAATAAAAAAACAGAGAGGGCAATTTAACACATGTTTTCTTTTTCTTCCTCCTTTCTCCTACTGTCACACCTCTGTTATACACAAGCCATGCCCTAGAGGGACCTCATTTCTCCCTGTAACTGCACCCAGACTTTTCTAAAGACATAACTAGGAGACAGAAATCAGAAATTTTGCATAAGACAGAGTATTCACAGAGCTTTTCACAACAGCTCTTTTCACTGGTGCGTCAAGATTAGATTGCTCTATACTGACTTCCATCTCCTCCCTCTACATACACCTTTCCATGTATTATTCATCTTTTGATCATAAAAATTTATCACAGTCCCTTGCATATAGTAGGTATTTAATAAACGTTAGTTGCTGGGAAGAGCCATTTATAAAATCTGTTTTGAAGCCCTGACAAACTCTACATATACACTAATCTCATCTTCAAATTGAGGGAGGAAAGGAAGGAGGGAGGAAAGGAAAGAAGGGAAGATGGATGGATGGAAGGAAGGAGGAAGGAAGGAAGGAAGGAAGGAAGGAAGGAAGGAAGGAAGGAAGGAAGGAAGAAGGAAGGAAGGAAGGAGGAAGGAAGAAGGAAGGAAGGAAGGAAGGAAGGAAGGAAGGAAGGGAGGGAAGGAAGGAAGGAAGAAAGGGAGGGAGGGAGGGAGAAGGAAGGAAGGAGGGAAGGAAGGAAGGGAGGGAGGAGGGAGAGAGAAGGAAGGGAGGGAGGGAGAGAGGAGGAAGGAAGGAAGGGAGGAGGAGAGAGGAAGGAAGGGAGGGAGGGAGGAGGAAGGAAGGGAGGGAGGGAGGGAGGAAGGAAGGAGGAAGGAAGGAAGGAAGGAAGGGAAGGAGGAAGGAAGGAAGGAAGGAAGGAAGGAAGGAAGGAAGGAAGGAAGGAAGGAAGGAAGGAAGGAAGGATGGAACTCAATTAGACTCCAGGACAGTTTCCACTGTATCCTGCTACCTATCATAATCTACAGTCCATATGAAGGAGCTGGGTATTTAATAAACAGAAGGATATGGTGATCATTCAAGCCTTAAACATATGAATTGAGACTAAAAGAGCCTAAATCCATTTGATAAAGCCTTATCAAGCTCCTACTACATGTAACATCTTATGGCATGTACCAAAAGGGGATATATATATGTGTGTGTGTGTGTGTGTGTGTGTGTGTGTGTGTGCATATATATACATATATATGTATGTGTGTGTATATATATATATATATATACACACACACACACACACACACACACACACACACACACACATATATATATATATTGGAGAAAGGACAATGGTCATAGAATCAGAAGATTTGGGGTCAAGTCCAATTCAGACATTTATTAGCTGTGTGATACTTTGCTTCCATTTCCTCTTCTGTAAAAACGGTCTGTGAACTAGACAAAATAATAACAAATTCAACTGGGAAAGCTCTAAAAGCACTAGAAAATGATAGGCAAAAAGTAAGAATTAAGAAGAAATTCTACTTCAAAACCTTCAACTACATTATAGATCAGAAATCCTCAGAAATTTTTTGGTACTGGATAAAAAATAGAAAAGTTGATCAAAGTAATAGACTGAATAATCTAGAATTGGAATAAACTCTATTTAATTCTAAATCATTTTCCAGAACTCAGCAAAGTGCCTGGCACATAATAGGTGCTTAAATGTTTATTGATTGATAAAAAATGTTTGATCAACTGAGCACTGAAACTGAGCACATAACCTGCTCAGTGGGAGGACTCTCTACCAAGATCTGCTTAGAAAATTGGAAAGCAGACGAAATTAAGTTTAGACTGACATCTCCTACCGCGTATCATGAAACCTTCCAAATGGATATGTTCTACAATTGTAAACAGCTACATCATAAAAATTAGAGGAGAAGTGAAAGAAATCCCTTTCACAACTATGAGAATTCTTCACTAACAGAGAAAAGAGTCATAAAACAGAAAACAGACAAGTTTGACCAAATGCAACTAAAATGCTTTTGTGTTAATATAATCAATGCACCTAAGGTAAGAAGAAAACTTATTGGCTAGGGAAAAATGTTTGTACCAAATATCTCTGACAAAAGTCTGATAAATCCAAGATATACAGGGAAAAATGCAAATTTATAGGACCAAAAGCCATTCTTCAATAGATAAATGCTCAAAGGATATGAACAGAGTTTTTTAAAAAGAATTACCAACTAACAACAACCATTTGAAAGATTACTTCAAATCACAAATTATGAATCATGCAAATTAAAATAATTCTGAGATTTTGCCTTACCTTTAGCAAATTGGCAAAGATGACAAAAGTAAAAAATATTTAAAATTGGAGGGGCTCTAGGAAGACTGCATATAAATACACTGTTAATCTCCATCTAGGAATAACTTAGTTCAATTACTTCTTTGTGGGGGGAGGGGGAGGGGAAGAGTTGAATAGTAATCATGTGAAAGCCCAGAATATATCAAACACAAGGGAGGATTTTCCATATGATCAGGTATTGTTGGCACACTTGTTGTCTTAAGGAGAATTATTTTTTCCTCTCTGGGCCTCAGTTTCTTTATATGTGAAATGAGGTTAGACTAGGTAATTACTGAGTTTTCTTACAGCTCTGAATTTTTATAATTTTATGACACTAAATTCACTGAAAGCGAAACATAATTTCCTCCACATGTGGGGGAAATGGTGGGTTTTTTCCTTCTATGGTATAGTAGAGGGATTCTGAACCTTTTTGTGTGTCTTAGACCCTTTTGGAAGTCTGGTGATACCTATAGTCTTCCTTTCAAAATAATGGTTTGAAATGCATAGAACAAAATACATAAGATTCCTAAGGAAAGCAGTTATATTGAAATACAGCTACCAAAACACATATTTAAAAAAAAGTTCACAGACACCAGGTGAAGAAGCCCTGATAATGTGAAGAGTATGGTATTTGGAGTCAAAAGATATGGATTCAAATTCTAGTTTATCTAATTGCTACCTGCGTGGCAATAGGGGTGAGTCATTTAGTCTTTTAAGAACTCTTATTTCTCTGTAAAATGAGAGAGTTGAACGAGGGGATCTCTAAGGTCCCCTTCATGTCTAAAGCTTGTGATCCCATAATCTTTATTACAGAATTCTGTCTTTGTGATTTTCCAGGGAGGTGGGAAGAGAAAAATGCTCCAGGAAAGTGAGTTTGCTCTGACAAATGATTAGTGGAGAAATTTGGATGGAGCCCCATGTGAAGTGAAAAAAAAGTTTCAGTCCTGAAAGTGGGAGTTTGTAATGAGTGAAATTCATTATCTTAAACTTTTGGCTATGACGTGTAATTGTTAACCTCTGCTGCTTAGCTTAGGCTTCCCTCAGTAAAATATATTGGTTGCCATCAAAGCTGGTTTGGATCAGGAGCTGAGCATGTGCCCCCGCTTTCAGGTTATATTAATATACCAAAATCAATAACATGCCATAGCTTTCTGAAGTGGTAATAAAACACCCTAAAATATTCCCAGAATACTTCTATAAATTATTTGCTCAATGTACTTATGTTAAAAAGGTTGTCAGTTACAATGCTCTAAAAGACTCTAAAAGTGCAAGGCATTGGATTTGTATATAGTAAAGCCCTTGCTGGGTTTGGGTCACAGAAAGCTATGATACACAAAAAAATAAAAATAAAAATGTTAAAAATCATTATTTTCCCTAATAAATAAATTACTTATCCATATTTCATGTATCACTCTGGCCTGATGGTATTGAGGGCTTAAATAATAAATAGCAAATAGCCCTGTTCATTTATTAATAATAATAATGCATCACTCTTGAGTGTGTGTGTATGTGTGTGTGTATGGGTGTGTGTGGGGGGGGTTCTTTTAGAATATTATGGGTGATGGATTGAATGGTAGTCATCTGGAAGGACAAACAGTCATGCCACTGGGAACGTTTAAATTTTCCCAGTTTTTAAGGAAGCCGTCTGAGCTTGGACAATCCTTTTAGTTTTGTCAGCCCAGCTGATGCTCTGAGGATGTGTGCAAAGACTAAAATCTTTAGGGGAGCGAAGCCATACAATTCTTTTAACCTGTGATTAGCTAATGTCTTTTCATGCTGTCAGCTCTAGTCAAGTGAGCCCTTAGCCTCACTTGGCTCTGGAAAGAACCAGTAAAGAGACTGCAATTGGCAGGTATTTGGAGACTTTCCCTGGAAGCCCCCACGTTTCCTTAGGGAGCAACAGAAAGGGGGTCAGCCACGTGTGCTTCAGGCACTGGGGGCACCATTAGTCCTTGTTAATTAACTGTTCCCATGGCAGAAAAAAAAAATTCCCTCCCTTACCTGGAGGGCCCATCCTTTTCCACCAATCTGGCAGAGTGAAGTTTGCCCAGGGCTCTGCATCCTGGTTTCCCATAATGAAGAAAAAAGGTCAGCCAGTGGGTCACCACATCCCCCTTCTGGGGAGACCAGGGCCAAGGAAACAATAGGACTCTATCCCCGCTCTATTCCCTTTGGCCAACTGTAAGAATTGCTGAGGCCATAAGCGCAGAAATCTCAAGGCAAAAGGCTTCCTATTCACCCCCTCTCCTTCTTCTCCAGCAGTTTGCTCCTACATCCATCCACAGCACGCAGCTTCCAAGCACTCACAAAGTAGCTACAGGATACACATGTGTGCTTAAAGCAACCTAATGCTCAGAGTTGCTCTACCCACTGCGAAGTGCAGTTATGTTTTTTCTACAGTATTTAGCTCCAGGGCAAAGGATCTCAAGCATCTAAAAATACATACGAAAAATCTGGCCTACTACCAATGACCCCAGCTAATTGGGCCTTTGATAGCTGGGTGGATGGGTCACGTTCTACCTACTGTCTGCTCCTTCCATTGGTTCCTTTACACGTAGGCAAACTACGCCTTGTTCTTTGGGCCCTTCCTCACGTTACCCTCAACACTGAGTGTAAACACATGGCAGCCGCACAACAGGCTGGCTCGAAGTGATCTTTGTTTAAAGAACAGGGTCAGCTCCTTGCTGTGAACAGATTTTCCTCTTTGGAAACAGGTTCATGTTTATCTTTCAAGGTCCAGCGACATGCTCTGGATTTGCAACATGTGCCTTGCAGCTGCTGCAGCCTCTGATTTATGAACAAATCTACATATAATTGTGTTTGTTCTCTTTTTTCTGGTTGCTTTTCTTTAAATAAAATGTCTTGGTCTAGGCTATATAAAGCCCCAATTCCAAAGCTATATAATTTTATGGAAAGAGAGAAAAAGTTATTTTGTATAGCACCTGAGCTCATTAAAATCCCAAATTCCATAATTTTAGACTACCATGTGCCACATCTACTTTGTAGGAACCAGTGTAATTGCTTGTGGTCTTTATGGGAGCAGCACATGAGTCAGGAAAGCCAAGGAACAGGTGGGAAAGCCACACTGTGCTCTGCATCTCAGCCCAGCAAAGAATCTATCACTTCTGAAACCCAGATTTCAATCCATCGTAAGGGCCCTTCTCCCATGAAAACAGCTTGGTGTTCCCTAATGATATGGCAAGGTTGTGGTCAGGAAGAGGGAAACGAGGCTGGTGAGGGGACTGGAGACCATAAGATCATGAATGAATTTGGGATATTTACCCTGGAGAATAGAAGACTAGGGAGGAGGGGCATGAGAGCTATCATAAGCATTTTTAAATCTACCATGTTTTCACATTTCTCAGTGAAATGAGTCTAATTTCTGCTTGAGCCTAGAAGGAAAGAAGAGAACATTCATTAAACACCTACTATGTGTGCTACACTGTGCTAAGCACTGTATAAATATTATCTCATTTCATCTTCACGAAATCTCTGGGATATAGGTGCTATCATTATTCCCATTTTACAGTTGAGAAAACTAAGGCAGACAGAGATTACCCAGGATTACATAGTTTAGCATGTACATGAGGCAAGATTTGAACTCAAGTCTTCCTGACTCCAGGTCTAGTACTCTATCCACTGTGCCAACTAGCTGCCTCTGAGGGAGCAGAACTAGAAGCAATGAGTAGAGTTGCCAACACGCAGATTCAAACTTGGTCTCAGGAAAATTTCTTAATAATTAAAGTGGCCCAAACATAAAATGAGCTGCCGCAGGAACTGATACGTTACTATGCTAGCAGTCTTCAAGCCAATAATGGGTGAGGGTTAGGACTGCAACACGACTTGTCAGTGGCGCGATAAAGGGATTCCCACAGTTTGGGGTTGATTAGGTGATCTCTGGGGTCCCCTTCAACTCTGAATTTCCGGGATTTTGTGATCAAGGGTAAGGCAATATACTGTAGAGGTAGAATTGTGGTATAGAAAGAATACCATGCTTGGGGTCAGGAAGATGGGAACTGGATCCATGCTATTTCTCTTCCAAGCTTTGTGATCTTGGGAAATCACTTCATTTCTCTAGGCTTCAGTTTCCCTATTTGTAAAGTGAGGAATATGTACTAGATTGTCTCTGGAGTTGTCTCAATTCTACTATTTATTCTACAAGTCTATAAAGTAAAGATAATCACAATGATTGACATTCATGTAACGCCTTAATATTTGCAAAACACTTTACATACATCATCTCATTTGATGAACTAAAATCAGACAGGCCCAAGGTGATCAAGCAGGTTTGAGACATGAGTGGACAGAGGAAAACAAAGGGAAATTTTTTGCCATGGTCTTCTAATGGTATTTCAATAATCAGTGAATTAATCAGTGAGCATAATAGAATCTACCTCACAGGATAGTTGTGAGAATACAATGAGATAACAAATTAAGTGCCTTGCAAACATGAAAGTACTTTATAAATATTAGGTAGCATTATCATCATCATCTTTATTTATTAAACACTTACTTTGTACCAGACACTGTGATAGGTACTGAGGATACAAAATAAAAAGAAAACATTTCCTCAAAGCCCTCAAAGAGCTTGCATGCTATCTGAAGAAAAAGCATGTACATATATTCAAAATAAATGGGAGGGGGAGAGTGTAGAAGGGTATGCAAAATGATGCTGGGGACAGCTTGTGCAAAGACACAGGATGGGAAGTGGAACATCTTATAAAAAGGCCAGTTTGAATGGACCATAGAGTGCGTGAAGAGAAGGAATGTATAATAAGACTGGAAACATAAGTTTGACAGTAGGGTTGGCAACATAGCTTAAGTCAGGTCAAATATTATGATGGAAACCTGGATTATGATCATTTTTCCATGTGTTCCTTAGAAAATCCTGGTCCTTCAAGTGAGAGGTGGGATAATTCCATAGTAATATGGTGGTCTTTTGCTATTGAAGGGCTAGTCTGTAGATAAGGGTAGTAAACCGTGCCCAGTGAAGTCACCATACACTGTTTCTTACACAAGAAATAGGTATTCTTGAGGGATATAGAATCTTTCATGAATCTAGGAAAGTTAATTCAACAAATACTTAAATATTACCTACTATATACAAAGCATTGTACCAAAAAAAAAATAGCATGATCCCTGACCTCAAGAAGCATATGTTCTGCTGGGAAGAGGAGGGGGATATGCTTTATACACAGAAAAGCATAAGTTAGAGTGTGAGAAGGACAAAGGTGACTCAGAGTGCTCTAGGAAAGCCTAAGGAGACAAAGAATTCTTTCCACTAGGGATTAGTGGAGATTTCACAGATGATGCAGCACCCAAGCTCAGCACTAAAGGAAGAGAAGGACTGGTCCTTAAAAAAAAAATCAGAAATGAGGAAGGGCTACATTCTAAGCCTGGAGGCAGGAGAGATAGTGTGTTGAACAGCTGACAGTTTGGCCTGGCTGGGACCTAGTGTCAAGGGGAATTACGTGAATAAAGGTTGGAAAGGCAGGTTGAAGACAGATTGTAGAGTGCCTTACGTGCTCATCTAAGGAGTCTGTATTTTATCCTTTAGGCAATAGGAAGCCTGGAATGGTTTTTGAATATGAAAAGAATATGGTTAAAAATATGCTTTAGGAAGATTATTTGGCAGCTACATAAAGGATGAATTAGAAAGTGATGAGAAATATACCTATTGGGAAGAGGAAGTATTTTTCACATCCTGGTTGACAGCAAAGATGAGGCCAAACAAACCCCTCAGATCTATCACTTACACTTGTTATGAGATGGCCAGAACTCAATGTTCCCCTTACAAGCCACCAGAAGTTATTAGCAAAAGTTGTAGTAAACTGTGGTCCTACACAGTTTACTATTAACTCATTATCTTTTCTATACTGCCTGCTATTTGGAGGATAAGACGCAGAAAGGCTGGGCTCAAAGACATTGATTATAGACCAGGATGGCATCAGAGCCCAGCAGGTGAATCCTGGCCCTGCTTGATGCAGAGACAGACTTACTGGGATCACCTTACACCCACTTAGACACTAGAATCCCTGAGACCAAATGACAGATCCAGTTAGAGGCTCTGTCCCACAGCCAGAGTTCCAGCAAGCCCTGCCAATAGCTTTGAAAGCTTGCAGAGAGATTTCCCTCTTGCATCACAAAAAGGACAGTTTGTTTCATCCTGATTCTCTACAAGAGACTTGTGAGCCTTCACCAGGAACACAGTGTACCATAGGAAGAATGTAGTGGCACAAGGTTAAGACAGATAGCAATAGCATGCCAGGGCAATTCCACAGGATCACAGAATCCAAATGACAAACAGCTGGTCCTAGGCCCATGTAGAGGAAATAAAGCTGGCCTAGGAATCAGGGCATCTGATAATATAGTCTTAGGTCTGCCACAAACCATCAGTGTGACCTTGAATAAGTCACTTCCTGTCTATATATCTCAGTTTCTTCAACTGACTCTTTTGAGAGCTATACTCCCATAAAAGGGTTATCTATCTGATCCAAGGCATTGGAACTTGAGTAGAGGAATGGCTAAAATGGTCCTTTTTATTTACCCTCCTGTCTCGGTCCAATCTGGAATACATAATAAGCAATAGACTAAATTATGAAGTTCACAGTGTTAGTCTCCAGTTCTCAAGCTTCTCCCTTCCAGATCTAAATCTATGGCCCTACCATCCTGTGATCTTTTCAGTGACTTTCTCCCACCTCCACCAACTGCCAAGGACCCAATGTTTTCATACCATCCTGGTCTCTCTTGTTAAGAAAGAAAGCAAATTGATAAAATCTTTCCCCCAAGTTATTAAACTTTATGTCTGACTCCCCTGCTGGGAAGATTTGCATCTAAAAACATGCCTGATGAGCGCATGCCCAATGCAAGGAAACTAATCACTAAAGTTGGAATTTTAGGCATTTATAAGGGATGAATCTGAGGGTAAATGCCTGTAACCTTCAAATCACATGTAGACAGCCATCTCTTCTGCTGTTACACAAGGCTGGCCCCACCATTAGGTACACTAATTTCAAGCTTTTTGTAGAAAAATGGACAGACCTCCACAGGTAGGGATCCAGCAGCCAATTAACTTGGGAGAAGAATAGAGGGAAAGGAGAGAAGAAAGAAAGAAAGAAAGAAAGAAAGAAAGAAAGAAAGAAAGAAAGAAAGAAAGAAAGAAAGAAAGAAAGAAAGAAAGAAAGAAAGAAAGAAAGAAAGAAAGAAAGAAAGAGAAAGAAAGAAAGAGAAAGAAAGAAAGAAAGAAAGAAAGAAAGAAAGAAAGAAAGAAAGAAAGAAAGAAAGCTAGGAGAATAGAGCAAGGGGATGATAGATGAGAATACTTCTCCCCACTGACTTTTCTGTCACAACCACAGAACAAAATTACAAGAAATTAGGGGCTGGCAAAGATGGAATGAAAATATGGGTCTTATTTTTCCTAACTGATCTGAGCAGCTTTGGGGCTCAATATGGAACTATTATAAAGGAGTCAGAGCCTTTGGGGTCCCTTCAGGTCAGTCAACAGCCTCATTAGCCCTGCTCTATGGGATTGGAAGGAACATGAAGCCTTGAGGGATGAGGGAGTGAACAACTGGCCCAAGGTCACCCAGTAAGTCCACATCAGAGCTTCCTCCCTCTTTTGGCTTTGGGAGATGGAGGGGGTGGAACACTCGAAAGAAATCATTGGCATTTTCTAAAAAAGAAAAGGGGGAAAGGCTGGTGTTTCTCAGAGAACACAGAAATCTTTTGACCCTTCAGAGCAATGTTGCCTTGAACATGGGTCAAGGTAGCCATCATCTCATACAATGAGCAAAACAAAAAACAAAAACCGGATAGATGTGGAGCACACTCCCTCCCTACGCCCAGGCACGATTACCAAGCCTTCCACTGTCTGCTCATTGGTAGCAGGGATCTTAGCATTTCATCGTTTAAGGGACCATGAAACCTCTTAGTGAGGAACAACTCATTTTCTGGCTTTCTTTATTACAATTCCTCCTAATTTAAAATTTATAATGAATGCGAACAATAATCAGTTTGTAAATACTGTTTTTAAGTTCACTAGAGCTTTGCCGAGATATTCCTTCTAGGTAACAAGTCTGTGGCTCATTAGTCTCTCATTAGCAAGATAGAAATAAAGATGCAAAAAAAAAACCCCACCAAAAAGAAAAAAACCTCTCCGAAGATATTGTTGGAGTCTAATTGCCTGCAAGGAATTCTTAATAATGTTTACTAATGCCTTTTCAGCCTTGCCAATTTTATAATGTTCATTCCAGCTTCCAGGTGTGACGTCTAAGGTCCCTGCTGTGATCTTAGCTAGTCAGTTAAAAACACCTAGAATAGTAGCTTTGGAGAGATTTTAGCCCCATCTTATGTCCCTAGAATGCAATAGCATCTACTAGGTCTCTAGAGGAGCCCATCTGAAGCTCCAGCATTTTTATTTAAAATTAAATCTTTAATTGGAAAAGGCCCAAGCCTGAGCCTGCTGTTTATCCTGGACAAACCCAACACTGTCTCAACCTGGCCTGGCTGGAGCCGGGCTCTAGGAGTTGGCCCTTTGGATATCCATTACACATGGTTCAAAAGCATTTTCCTTGTCTTCTTCCAAAAATTCTCTGCTGGGCTGATTGTTCCCTTATTTGAAGAGTGGATTCTTTGTTTGGAATAGCATCTGATGTTTTGGCATCCTAAGCAAAAGTAAAAAATATTTCACAGGGGCGGGGAGCCCAGACACAAGATATTAAACCCCTGGTATCTCACAGCTCCTAAGCCAAAGAATAGAAATGAGAGCCAACAAGCACCTGGATTTTTTTGTAATTTTCTCTTAAACAGCTTTGAACTTTTTAGTTTGAGAAAGGAAATTTATCTTCAGCTCCAAAGAGAGTATCATAGGATATGTTAAGCCGTGATCTCATATGTATGTGTGTGAGAGAGAGAGAGCTGGGAAGGACCTTAGCATTTCATTCAACTTCTTCATTTTACAGATAATAAAACATGGGCCCGTAACTAAAAATTAGGACCTAGGTTTCCAGACTCTCCCAGGCCAATGCTGTTTCCACCAGTGGACTTGAAATGTAAAATGCTTTACAGAATAACCATCCATTATGTTTCCTTTCTCTTCTTCCCACAGAGTTCCTGAGCCACTTAGGTAGACTTGCTGTCTTGCTGTCTCTAATATGCCAGATCTATAAATCTAGCCCTGACCTCTTTCCTCAACTCCAATCCTGCCTCCCAGTTACCTGTTAGACATCCCACCTGGTTGTCCTATAGGCATCTCAACCTGAACAAGTCCAAAACTCATCATATTTCCACCCAGACAGTCAAATCAGGAATCAAGTGGATCTAAACAACCCTGCAGCCATCATAATCAAAGGTGGGTAGGGACACTTGTATTAGTTTCCCAGCCTTATTCATTCATTTCTTCATTTATTTATTATGCTTCCACCATATGCCAGGCATTGAATAAAGGACAAAAAGGAAACAATGTCTGATCTCAATGACTTTTTATTCTATTTGGGATAAAACAGCATGTACTTGTAGGCAGAAATATATATACATACATACATATATATACATACACACACACACACATACATATATATACATACACACACACACACATACATATATATATATACATACACACACACACACACACACACACACACACACACACACATATATATATATATATATATATATATATATATATATATACACACACAAAGTAGAAAGAAGATAACTTGCACAAGGACGCATGAGCATCTGAGTAAATCAAGATAGGTTCCCTGTAGAAGATGGTCCTTGAGGTAAGTTTCAATAGAAGCTAGGGATTCTACTGGGCAGATTAAGAGAGGAGGACATTGAAAGGATGGGGCTCAGCCTATGCAAAAACACAGAGGCTAGAGGTAAAATACTAGAAACGGGGAATAGTTATTAAGCCAGTTTGGCTGGAACATAGTATGGGAAGGAGAATAATGCACAAGAAGCTTGGAAAGGTCTGTTGGAGCCAGATTGTGAAGGGTTTTTTAAAAGGGCAAAGAGAGCATCTGTCCCCACACCTTTTTTGTTGCTAAGGCTATGTGATCGGGAGAGGAGGTTCTAACCCAGTCAAAATTATCCTCCCAGCCAAGTGTTTGAGGGAGAACATTTGGAACTGAGTTTGATTACGCACTGAAGCCAAGCAGGGAACTGCAAACAAACTCCCCTAAAAGAACTTGTAAAATAAGATTGAAAAAGATGGAAGAAACAATCATGTCAAAACCAGAGGCCAGATCCAGATCTGCTGTTCTAGAAAAGAGCCTAAGCAGACCAAAAACCCTCAGCAGGCAGACCCTCTAAAATCTCATTTCATGAGGAAGAGTAAAGCATAGGCAGGCCAGGAATCAGGTGAGACCAACTGGAGATGCCTGATGGGCAGTCCAAGTTAGTAGTCAATTTTTGTACAGTCCTAAAGTTAGAGTGGCAAGAAACCTTAGAGGTCACGGAGTCTAATAGATGAGGAAACCAAAGCCCAGAGAGGTTAAAGGATTTACCCAGGATCTCATAGCTAGTAAGTATCTAAGGCAGCATTAGAATTCAGGCCTTCCTGCCTTTAGCTGCCTCCCTCCCAGAGGAAGGTAGGCTGATGCAGATAGCTCCAAATTTACCAGTCCAGCCCTGATGTCTCTCTCAACCTCCAATCCTGCCTTCCAGTTAACATCCTGCCTAGCCGTCCAGCAGCTATCTCAAACTGAACAAGCCCAAAACGGGACTCATCACATTCCCACCAGGCCAATCAGTTCCTCCCTACATGTCCCTATTTCTGTAAAAGGCACCATCCATTCTTCTAAGTTCCATTTCCACATCACTATCTGCCTATTAGACATTACAAACTGGATATCTTGTATAGATTTCAAATTCAACCTGTATAAAATAGAACTCATTATTATACTCCCCCCTCCTTAAAAAAAAAAAAAAGACTACCTTCTTCTGAACTTCCTTATGGGTATAGAAGGTTCCACCATCTTTCCAGTTACCCAGACTCAGAACCTTGATATCACCCACAATTCCTCTCTCTTGTTCACCCCGTATATCTAATTAGCTGTCAAATCTTGTCATTTATTTCTCTATAATATCTCTTACATACATCCCTTTCCCTCTACTCTAACAGTTGCCACCACCACCACTCCCCCACTACAGATAATGCCCTCATCACCTCTTGACTAGACTCTTGCCATAGCCTTCTACTAGGCGACCTTCCTGAAGGCTCTCTTCATTCCATTCCATCAACTGTCAATGTGATTTTTCTAAACATAGGTCTGATCAGGTCATCCTTCTGGTCAATAAACTCCAATGATTCTCTATTACCTCCAGGATCATGTGTAAAGCCGTTTGCTTGCTTCACAAGCTGGTCTCTTCATACCTTTCGAATCTTTTTATGTTCTATCCCCACCCCACCACCCACCAGGCACTCTACAATCCAGCCATACTGGCCTGTTGATGTTCCATACACACTGTGCCTTTGCATTGGCCGTTCCCCTTGTCTGGAATGCTCTCCCTCCCAACCTATGTCTCAGAGAATCCTTAACCTCTTTAAAGACATAACTTAAGTACTACTTCCTTCAGGATTCCTTTCCTACTCCCTCAAGGTACTACTATCACCCTTTCTAAGATTACCCTCCAACTACTCTGTATTTATGTTGTACAATTTGATTTATATATGTTTCTTCCCCGATTAGAATGTAAGTTTCTTGAGGGCAGGGATCGTTTTTTGCTTTTTCTTCATATCTTCAGTGCCCAACACAATTGCCAGAACATAGAAAGATTGTTAATGATAAATGATTGTTAATTGCTTGTTTTATCGATGGATTGACCTTTCCTCACCCCTCACTTCCAATCACTTGTCTGTTTTTGTTGTTCAGTCATTTTTCAGTCGTGTGAAATTCTTTGTGACCCCCATTTGGGGTTTTCTTAGCAAAGATACTGAAGTGGTTTGCCATTTCCTTCTCCAGCTCATTTGACAGATGAGGAAATAGAGGTAAGCAGGGTTAAGTGACTAGCCCAGGGTCACACAGCTAGTAAGTATCTGAGGCAAAATTTGAAATCAGGAAAATGAGTCTTCCTGATTCCAGACCCAGCGCTCTATCCAATGCACCACCTAGCTGCCTTTCCAATCACAGTTTACCAAGTCTTTATAGATTCTACCTCCATAACATCTCTCACATTCATCTCCTCTCCTCACAAAACCTCTACCTTAGTTCTGTTCCCATCTTCTTTAACCTGGATCCTTGCAAAAACAAAAAGAAAACCTTAAAACACATATCTGACTTACGTCATTAAAACATTTAGTCTTTTCCTTCTGCTTGTAGGCTAAAAGCACAAACCCTTTAGTTCAGCATTCAAAGCCTGCTACAGAGTAGCTCCCACTCACCTTCGCTATGTTACTATCTTTCACAAAATCTCTATTCTAGTCAAACTATGCAGCTGGCTTTTCCTCATATAAGACATTCCATCTCTTAATTCTTCTTGAGGCCCAGAAGTGTAAAAATGATTTGCCCAAGCTCACACAGGTGGTCACAAGTGACATCACTAGGAATTGAGCCCGGGTTCTCTGTCCCCCACTCTAGAACTCTTTCTAATGTATTACCTCTGTCTCCAGTTCAAGGGTTCACAAAGATCAAACAACTATATTGGAGGTCTTGTTATTGAATAAACATTTATTAAACTCCTACTATATGCCAGGCACTCTGCTAAGCACTGAGGATACAATTAATAAAAAGAAAGACAGTCATTGCCCTCAAAGGCATCTAGGTGGCAGACTCATCTTCCTGAGTTCAAATCTGGCCTCAGACACTTACTAGCTGTGTGAACCTGGCCAAGTCACTTAACCCTGTTTGCCTCAGTTTCCTCATCTATCAAGTGAGCTAGAGAAGGAAACAACAAACCACTCTAGTACCGTTGCCAAGAAAACTCCAAATGGGGTCACAAAAAGTCAGACACAACTGAAATAACTGCGCAACATTTCTGTCACACATCCAATGGGGGAAGGAAGGAAAAACACACACACAAAAAAAAAAGGCAAGAAAGGTGGGGGGAGGAGGGAGAGGAGAAACACTAGGGAGTACCCTACTCAGAGGCATCTTGTTCCGTGGAGTTGAAATCAGGCTGAGCAGCAGATGCAGAAGGGAGAGAGTCAAAAAGTCCAGTTTCTGCCCTCTCTAAAAGAAGGCATTGAAAAGGGTTTGGCATTCCCCCCTCCAGCCCTCTGATCTGAGGAGAGGAGGCTGCGGGAGGTGGTGTCAGTCAAGTCTTGAGGTACCAGCATGGTGCTAAGATTAGAGTTGGTAGGCTTAACTTGGCAGAGGCATCTTGTTCCATAGATTTGAAACCAGGCAAAGCCACAGATGCAGAGTGGAGTGAATCCCAAAGTCCAGTTTCTGCCCTCTATGAAGGAAGGCATTGGAGGAGTTTGGTACTCCATCCTTATTATATCTCTTGTGCTCTACATTCACCATATGTGACAGTGTTGGCCACATAGGAGGACCTTAATAGATTAGAAATGAATTGTTGCATTGAATTGTAAGAAATACAGAAGATAAAATAGCTGCCCTCGATTTGCTTTTAAAGTAAGGGGGATGTGCTGTACATAAAATAACTTTTATCTAGGTCAACAATACTAACCTCTAAAACCAGGAATTTCTTATTTGTCACTTATGAAGATTAAAACACATAATGAGCTGAGATTTGAAAAAAGACTATAAAATGGCCTTTTGTTTAGCTACATAAGAGGTTTTTAGCTATGCTTGGAGAAATAAAAAGGAAATGATAGATCTACTATTCAGGGTAGAGGGTATAAACCTGGAAAACAGAGAAAAAGCAAAGCTATCCTACCCTTCTTCTCTATCAAGGAAAGTGATCTTCAACATAGAAAGAGTAGAACAAACAGAGTTAAGAAGAGATAGTAAGAGAAGATCTTTTTGCTTCAAGTAAGTTCAAGTCTCTAGGCTCAACCAAATTATATCCTAGGGTATCAAAAGAATTAGGAGGTGCCATTAACCTTCAGTAACATATGGAAGATCGTGGCAGAGTGGGAGAGGCACCAGAAGGCTAGAGACAAACGTGATTATTTTCTCAAAAATGGGGGAAAAGTAAACTCTATAAACTGAAACCTAACAAGCTTGATGGCGACCACCAGCAAAATTCTAGAAACAAGTATTAAACAGATCATTTGTTACCACTTAATCAATGGATAAAAATGTAGTCCCTATTATATGTCAGGTACCATACTGGTAATGGGGAAACAGACAAAAATAAAGTAATTCCTACCATCAAGGAATGTACATTCCCTAGGGGCAGACAATGTGCGTGTAAAAGTATGAGAATATATTAAATACAAAGTAAATACAAGGTAATGAGGTGAGGGTCATTAGCAGCTGGGGAATTAGGAAAGGTCTTACCTTGGAAGTAATACTTGAACTGAGCTTAGAAGGAAAATAGAACAGTGGATAGCCTTTTCCAAGGAATAGAAACCAGATCATAGAATCATAGATCTAGATCCAGAAAAGACCTCAGAGGCCATCTAATCTATCATTCTCATTTTACAGATGTGGCAACTACAACAACAACGTTTATATGGTACCTACTATGTGCTGGGCACTATGTTAAACACTTTACAAATATTATGTCATTTCATCCTCACAACAATCCTGGGAGGTAAGTGCTATTATTAGCCCTGTTTTAGAGGTGAGGAAACTGAAGCAAACAAAGGCGAAGTGACTTACCTAGTTAAACGACTAGCTATACACAGCTAGTGAGTGTCTGAGGCTGGATTTGAACTCATATCTCCCTGTTTCCAGGCCTATCTATCCATTTTGCCACCTAGCTGGTATCCGAATTCTAATCCTCTGACTTCCAAGGCAGTGGTCATTTCACTGTACTGCATAAGAGATTGAATGTCATATGAGAGAAACAGACAGAAAGCCAGTTTAACTGGCCTGTGAAGAAGATGAAGGGCAATAAAGTATAATAAACCTGGAAAGGTAGGTTGGAGTCAAGTTGCAATAGACCTTTTCTAGTATATTGCAACTGTCAGAGAAGATGGTGTTTGATTCTAGAGAATAGGGAGTAGTCAAAGTTTGTTGAGTGGAGAGAGAGAGAGAGAGAGAGAGAGAGAGAGAGAGAGAGAGTGTGCTTTAACAAAATCATTTTGGCAATTGTGTGTAACATAGATTGAAGAGGGGAGAGACTTGAGGCCAGGAGACCAGTTGGGAGGTTATTTCAGTATTCCAAGTGAGACATGATGAATGAGGACCTAATCTAGAATGGTGTCCATGTGAGTAGAGGGGAAGTGACAGATGTGAGAGACATGGTGGAGGCAGAAATTACAAGATCCAGTAAATGATTGCATACACAAGATGAGGACAAATAAAACATCAGGGATGACTAAATGAACCTGGGAGATTAGAAAGACAGTGCAGCCCTCAACAAAAACAGAAAAGTTTGGAAAGGGGGTGAGATTAGAGGATAAAATAATAATATCTGTTTGGGGTATGTTGAGTTTGTTTGAAGGCTGTTGAGTATGCTTTAGGGATGCTGAGATTGAGATGCCTCTGGGACATCTAGTTTAAAATATCAAAAACGTAGTTGGGCTGGTGGGGCTGGAGCTCCATGGACAAAAATTAGGGCAACAAGTTGTCTACGCAGAGATGATAATCAGCCTTGGGAGCTGATGAGTTCACCAAAAGAGAGCATGGATAGAGTCAACATTGAGAAGGATCCATCAGATAGGTAAGAAGAGAACCAGGAAAAAGCAGTGTTATGCAAAACAATGAAAAAGAAGGTATCTAGGAGGAGAGATTAATCAACAAGATCAAATGCTGAAGAAAGGTCAAGAAAGATGAGGATGGAGAAAAGTACATAAGATTTGGTACTTAATAGATCACTGGTAACTTTAGAGGGAGAAGTTTCAGTTGAGGGATGAAATAAGAAGCCAAAGGGTTAATCAGTGATTATAAGGAGAACTGGGAGTCTAGACGCTTTTTCTAGGAGCAAAGATATCAGAGTATAGCTTGAGTAGGGTCAAGAGAGGATTGTTTCTGTTTTTAATGAATGGGATACTGGTAGTCAGCAAGAAATGAGCTAGTAGATAGAAAGACACTGAAGATTCAAAAGGAAAGGAAGAGATGATTTTTAAGGTCAATATACTAGTAAAGACCAGAGAAGATGAAATCAAGGATACAGCTAGAGAGGTTGTCTTTAAAAAGAAGACTCATCAGAGACTATAGTAAAAGAAGAGAAAATGGGGGATAATGTCAAAGTGTTTCTAAGTGTTGAATAGGGGAGAAAATGGAGCTCATAGCAAATGGCCTCTATTTTCTCAGTAAAGTATAAGGTGAAATCTTCTGACAAGAGGGTAGGGGAAGAGTGTTAGAAAAAGGAAGAGACGATCACTATATGCTATCATGAGTTCACTAAAAAAAAGTCATGCCAAATTGCCCTCATTTCCCTTTATTGAGAGTTATTAAACTGGTACATTAGAGAAATTCCATAGATGCATGAAGGCATTGTACAGTCTCATGTTATTCCTATAAACAAAACAAAAAATACAGGTTGGATAATATCGCACAAGTAGACAGATTCCTAGCTAATAAAATGGCCGTATTAAGAAAGTATTAACTGAAGCAGCTAGGTGGCACAGTGGATAGAGCACTGGCCCTGGATTCAGGAGGACCTGAGTTCAAATCTGGCCTCAGACACATAACACTTACCAGCTGTGTGACCCCGGGCAAGTCACTTAACCCCATTGCCTAGCCAAAAACAAACAAACAAACAAACAAGTATTAACTAATGCCATCTAGGAAAGAGGTTCCTAGTGGACAGAGATCTTTTGCTGCCTTTGTCCCACTCAACAATTGTATCAGGGACTTGGATATAAATACAGAATAATGATAATAGTAGCCCACATTAAAAGCTTAAAAGTGCTTTCCCCTCAACGTCCCTATGTAGTAAATAATGAAAGTATCATTATTCCTGAAAACTGCAGATTAGAAAGGTTGAATGATCTAAAGTGTTGAAGCCAAGACAAGAATCCAGGTTTTCTGACATCAAACCTAGCGACTCTCCATAATAGTATTTTCTGATGACACAAAGCTGGTAGGAATACTTAAGTGTAGTAGATCACCAAATTGGGATACAAAAATATGTCGACTGATGAAAATGATGGGTTAATCTAACAAAATGAAATTTTATAGGGATGAGTGCAAGGAAGGTGAGGCTGGTGGATAGCTTCAGCTTGAGAGTTCTGAGGTGCAGTGGGCTAGACCTATTGGGCTTCCATGCTAAGTTTAGCATCAATATGGTAGTCCATCCCCAGAAGCAGGGGGGACACCCAATTTCCTAAATAGGAATGAACATGCCCAGGTCAGAAACAGAGTAGACAAAGCTCCCATGCCAGCAGTGGGATCAGTCCCATAAGTAGCCCCTGAATGTCCAGTCTGCTCAAGATGAAGAGACCTAGGCTAAAAAACCAAAATAAACCAAAAATATGAAAAAGGAAAAAGATCTGGCTTAATAGCAATTCATAGGAAAAAAGACATAAAGATTTTAGCTGACTATAGTAAGTTCATTATGAGCTGGCAGGGTGATGGGCCTGTCAAAAAAGAAGGGGGAGAAAGCTAACACAGCCTTCCTTTGCTTTAATAGAAGTATAGCACCCAGAACAAAGGAAGTAGTCATCCACTATATTGGTCAGAACACATTAGTGCATAGTAATCAGTGCTGAGCAATATGATTTTAAAAGGGGCATTGATAAACTAGTGCATTTCCAGAGAAATATGATCAGGATAGCCTGGAAATATTATCGTATGAAAAATAGTTTTAAGGAACTGGGAGTCTTCAACCTGGAAAAAAGAAGATTAAGGGGAGACATGAGAAACTTTCTTCATAAAGTCATATGAAAGACGAATTAACTATATTCTCTATTGATTCATAGGGCAAAAGCAGGACTAAAGCATTAAAGTTAAAAAGGAGAATGTTCTCATCATTAGAGAATTGTCTTAGCATCATTAATATAATGCTTTAAGGGCATATGTTATCTCATTTTATCCTTACAAATATTCTGTGAGATAGGTACTATTATTATCCACATTCTACAGATGAGGAAACTGAGGCTTAAACAGGTTAAGTGACTTGCCCAGGGTCACACAGTTAAGAAGTATCTGAGGAAGGATTCAAACTCAGGACTTCCTGACCAAATTGAGAGCTTTACTCACTATGCCGCCTGACTGTCTATCCTCCAGTTGTCAAAGAAGTCTTCAAAAAGAGTAATAGTATAATCAGGGACTCAAGCCCAGTTGTGTAAGAGTCTCCTCATTGGTGGATATTGATGGTTCGATGCTCCATGCCTGCATGAGGAGAGCTTGAGAGAAGTGAGGTGCTGGTATTCTGGTTTCCAGCTTCAAAAGAGAAGATACATGGTTCCAGATTCTGTTCAGAAAGAAGTTCCTGAAGGGAGAGAAAGACTCTGGGAAGAAGCCAACACATAGATAAGCAAGGTCCTCAGTCAAGTTAGTTTACCACACTGGACACTTCCCCATAGATAAGAAGTGAGACTCTCTCTCGTGGTTAAGCTGAAATATCTCACTCCCAGTGGAAAAACTCATTCTCTCTGTACATTGTCTGGTATATTCTCATCTGTATACTATACTTTCTTTGATTTCTGCTTGCTATTGGCTTGGACAAATGGGTTTATTTGCTAATATGCTTTGGATGATTTTTGTGGAACTTGCACGCAGTAGGAAGGAAGCCAAGTTTTGCATATACAGGGTGTCCCAAAGTCTTAAGTTTTAAGCTTAGTTTTAAACTCCAATAGCTTAAGCTTTAATTATGTAAAACTGCACTAAGACTTTAGGCATACCCTCTATAGTTTAGGACTCTTTTTCCCCAATAAGGGATAATAATCAAGAGCTCAGCCTAAAGCTAAAATTATCTCCCTTAGACTGATAATATTTAGGGCGCAGATAGATATAATTCTAGCCCAGCTCCCTTTCTCTGAGAGAAGCACAGTGGCTGCCTTCTCGTACCAATCTCCCTTAGGGAAGGCTGACTGGAAGAAACTCTAAAGATATTTTATTCATGCATCCCATATAGCTACATCTTGACAGACCTATATGAATGAATGCACAAAACCTTCACGAGTAACACAAAACACAACCTCCTCTACATTCATGTTTAGATTTAGAGCTGGAGGGTACTTCAGAAACCAGCCAGTCTAATCCCCTCATTTTACAGATGAGAAATCGAGAACTAGAATTGGGGGAATTTGTTCTCAAAGTCACATAGGTAGCAAATAGAAGCGTCAGGATTTATCTCTAGATCCCCTGACTCCAAGCCCAGCATGTTTGATCCTCTACTATGATTCTGGAAAGGCCTCATTGAGAGACTTGGACTTAAGCCTGAAAGACCATTATTTCAATACTTCAAGGATCTTCATTGCCTCAGCATAGGTATTCTTCACTGATGCAAATATCAGTTGTTCTTGTGACTTAGATCCTCATGAGTGATTAGTGCTGGGGGCAGGGGAGGGGGAGTTCAGCATCCTGTAGCAAACACTCTGGGGATAAAACTTTCCAAACTTAGCCCAGGTAGTCCTCAAATGAAGACATATTTGTAGACCATTTCCAGGATTGTAATAAAAGTTCTTCCAGCATGGTAGGACCTCCCAAGGGTTATGGTCCCCTAGCATAGCCTTCAAAAGCCTAGAGTCACTTCTACCCTACCATGGTGTATAAGAAGAAGACTTTGGTGGAGTTCCAATATTTCAAGAAGCTGTGATTTTGTGTATAATTGTTGCCTAATCCCTAACCTCTAAGTTAGGGCTATGGATAAGAACCAGACTGGTAATTTCATTGGCATAAGGAACTTCCAGATGAAAAAAAATCCCCTCTACCAGTGCAGATCAACACCTTGAAGGAAGGAAGGAAAGAAGGAGAGTGGGAGAGAAGGAAGGAAGAAAGGAAGATATGTAGGTCTTTCACTTGCCTGGAGTACTAAAAGGTTAAGTGACTGAACTAGGGTCACACAGCTAGTAAGTATCAGAGGAGAGACTTGAACTCAGGACTTCCTGGCTTTGAAGCCAGCTCTCTATGCACTATACCATAAGCATAAATAATAAGACTTCTCTGCAGTCGTTACCAAGGAGAAAAAAAACATGCTTGGAGTATTTGACTTGTGAGCAGTGCCGGCTATCATGCAGACTCTGGAAAATAGGGTCCGAAATACATACAAAGAAAAAAGTGGCTGCCTTCCAAGCTCTGACCATCCCATTAGGGAAACAGGTATTTGACCAACAGTATCTCTCCATTTTGGAGATAGGGAAGGTTCTATAATTTGGGGCCCACTAAGTGAGGTCTGGAGATCCTTAATAGATTTCCAGGTCATATTTTAGATAAGGCTCTTACTTCTAACTGCACTGTCCTCAGAAACTGGTATTTGGGGGGAGGTGATAAAGTCTGTGATGTGATTTTAGTGAAATTCTGTTCTTATTGGCGGAAATTTACCCACTCTTGCTGGATAGTACTGACCAACCCTCCATGTCAAAGGTGGGGTCTAGGATCACAACTCTGCTTACTCCTGCCAAATTCAACCTTGATATTCTCTGTTTTTCTTCAATTTAATGCCCCCATTTCCCTAACCATGGAAAAGAAGAATCCACATTGAAAGAGTCTTGGACCTATTTAAGCTCGTGTAGCAAAATAATTATAACAGTGCCATCCCACTGCTTTCCCCTGCAATAATCTGGTTCCCTCATTGGGATAAATGACTTGGCCGTCAGGTTTATAGTTTATCCATTTGGGAACTGGATTATTGCTTCATAAAACTGTGCTACATGGTACTATTATCTTTTAATTATGTTGCATAAAGAAAAAGAAGGATCTTACCATTTGAAGCACAACTCTCCAGCATCACCCTGAGCTTTTCTGGTGTCTTGGCCTTTGCAAGAAATTGACTCCTCTGGTTTGTTTTCCAATCCCCAATTTCCTAGTATGGGGGGATATAATTTTACTTTACACACTCCTTTTTGCTGGTACACCTGTTCTTCTCAAGAAGCTGCCTTGATCTATATTTAGCATGCTATTTTTCATCCCTTGCCTGAAACATTCACCATTTTTAAGATAAAATACTACCTTCATGTGGATAGCTTGTATTTTTCTTTCTATGTGGCAAAGAACTCAGGGACTGGGCTGACCTAAGTCTTAGGCAGTTACTTACATAGGGTGATTCAAAGGGCACTGGAAAGATTCCCACACCAGTCTCCCCTTCCCCAGACACATATGTACACTTGTCACAATGTCTGAAATTCTACCATTAGGGAAACATACCTTTGGGTTAAAGCTTTTCCACTCCAACTGTCCCCCATTAAAATGTTAATTACCTCTGAGAAGGATAACACATTAAGCCTTATCAGCTATTAACACCTTAGGAGAATTGGTTTATCAGATTATAGAGTTTAGGGCCCTATAATGGGGAAAAATAAAGGTAAATTTTGATAAGGAAAGAGAAAGGGAAGATTTAGTTAAAGAGCATGAGGCATTATTTCAGAAGAGGAAACCAGAGCAGGGTGGCATGATGCGGGGCCCTAGGTAGTCAATGAGCTATATGGACATTCTTGAGAGAGGGGGAAGCCAATCACAAGATAGAATGTAAAAGTTACTCAAGAAGAGCCTTCTCCAATGATACTATTTTGCCGGGACCTGCTCAGTGGGAACTATGTCTCAAATTTAACTGCTATCCTTTTTGTAACCAATTTCAAGTCTCCCATTCATCTCTTAGAGCAGTGACTTCACAACTAAATAACTCTTGAGGTGTAGGTAAGTGATGCCCCAATCAGCCAATAAATTTTATAGAGCCACTACTATAAAAATATGCTCATCCTCATGCTGAGCACGATAGGGGATGCAGAAAAAATATTAGATACATTATCTGTCCTCCATGAGCTCACAATCTAGTAAGAGATATAAGACTAACATATATGATACAATACTAGACAATCTCTAAGGGCTAAATTACAAGGTATCCATTAGTGCTATAGATTTTGGAGATAAAAATCAATTGGACTAGATCTCTCAGGAGCTTCCTAAGGAAGGCATGAGATAAACTATATACATTGGAGAATAGGAAGGATTTAAATAAGCAGAGAGAAGAAAGATGCCCTTCCCTGGAGAAGATAACAGTGGACATTACACAAGAGAGTATGAGCTCCCTCAAATGACAGGATAGTAAAGACTAGAACATGCCCTCAAGGTGAGTGCCAACAGAATATAATTTATGGAATAAAATTGAGTGGTGAGTACAGTGCCAGATAATGAAGTACAGAGGGACTAGAGAACATCCAGTAATTCTTAAGACAACGTGTGTCTTTTGCCTTTTTCCAGGAACAAGGAAGGAACAATAGTGATCTGCTACACATGGAAACTCTTCCTTTAAACCAAAAACAACCCCAAAAAACCCCCACTTTTTCTGCCCTTTTCATCATTAACTGTTACTTATGAAAAGGACCTTAAAGAGAGACTATACTTTACATAAGCATCCTAAGAGTTTTCCCAGTCTACTTTGAAGATCATCTTTTTCAATTGAAATTATTCTTGATGATATATTCCCATTACTTTAGTGTGAAGGATAGGCTTGCTTTATAAATGTGTACTAGAAATCTCATATGACCTAGCATCCCCGATCCCTAGACTTTCTCCCACTCCTCAACCTTGAGCACCCCTACCATCAGATCCTTACATTCCTGATCCCCAAGATGACTGAGAATCAATAAATTAAGTTGGAAAAGCAATGTGATTTCACCTAGCCACAATTTATGATGCACAACTTCAGCTGGACCTTCATTCCTACTTGGCAAGCATCCTATTACCTTGCTAGCTCTTTCCCTATAGCCACAGTTCCAAAACTTTTCCTCTTTCTTCAGCCCCCCCCAATAACCCTCCCAGTTCCCTTACTCAAAGCAGGTGATCCAGTCTCCTTCTTCACTACTAGGAATCCCTCTTCCTTTAAACTGAGGCCTCTGAAGAATGTTCCTTTGACTCCCCTCGTGAACTCCTCAGGATTCTCAGAAGCACCATAGCTCTTCCTTTCCTCTCATTTCAGAGAGGCATCCATAGTCTTCACTAAGGCTAATCCCACTACTATCGACCTTGGATTCTGTCCAGCCTCCACAAAGACCTTGTGACCATTTCAAAAAGCATCTCCAAGCAGTCTCAAGAGAGTAGAAAGGGGATGTTTGGCGACATCATTGAGGTTTTTTTTAACCAATAATTAGGACCTTAACGTGTTCCTGCTTAATGAGATCATCCCATCCAAACTCTTCATTTTATAGGTGAGGGAACAGCAGAAGAGAGAAACTGATTTGCTTGAGGTTACATGCTGAGTTTGGTGGAAGAGCCAGGATTAGAACCTGGGCTTCCCTATTCCCCATGCCGGTGCTCTTTCCACTAGGTGATCATTCATGTCCTCTACTCCTAGGCAAGAAAAATATCTCATTCTCAAGCCTCTGGAATTCCAGAGTTCTGAGAGACATGGCCCTGATTACCAGATTTATTAAAAGCCTTCATGATGCAATCATTGTCCTAAGTGCAATGAATTTTCCCAAATTCATTGGAACTAGCAAAAGCCTTGAGTACTAGCTATCTATAGGCCCATTCATTATGTATACCACAGGGAACTATATGCTTGAGGGAAGGCCAGAGGGAGCTTTGCGTTAGGAAAGTTGCTGTCTTAACCCAGTTCATTTGCACACAGTTCCTACCATATTGTTTTTCACAGCCCATTGGCCCCCATTTAGCTGCTCCTGTGTTTGCTTATTCATATTTTCCAGCAATTCAGATCCCTGTAATGTCACAGCGCGCTGACAGGAGCATCCTGCCTGCTTGGAGAATGTTGCTATATTCCTTTGGCCTGGATTGGGTGGGGAGCTGGTCTGAGAGGGGCTAGAAGCAACATTCTCACTGTGTGCAACTGAAACCCTGGCTTGAGAACTTCTGTTCCACTCTGTTCCCCCCAGCTCCCTTATGATGGTTTCTGGGACATGCTCCCTCATCTCCCCTGTGACCTGGACCCCGTTGCCTAGGAGACCACTTGCTGTTAACCCCACGCCCCTTCTCCAATGACCTGATGACATCATTAGGTCAGCTCAGGCCATAAAAATATCACAACTGGCTTCTGAGGAGCAAGTTACATAGAACTACGGTCCCCAACAGAAAGATTTGCAAATCCTATAAAGACCCATAAACCCAGTTCTTGTGGAGAGGGTATATGCATTTTTTTCTTTATTCTTTGCAATGGATTGGAAAGGGAGTCACTGAGAAAGCCTAAAAATAATGCAAAACTCACAATGATAAAAAAAAAACTCTTTCTCTAAAGGAAGAGCTGAATTCATTTCAATAATTCACTGACTGTGGTCTCTGACAACAGCCAGCCAGGAGAGTCAGGGAGCATGGTCAGAGATCTTCAAGTAAGCTTAGAAATTCACAGGCAAGCATTAAAGATGTAATATTCTTTCCCTCATCATTCTCATACAAACTACTACTGACTCACCAAATACAGGAGCTTTAAGAACCTTAGAGATCATAAGATCTAGACAGATCTAGAGCTGTCAGAGACCGTCTAAATCCAACCCTCTTATTTAGGGGAACTGGGGTAAGGGGTGGGAGGGAGAGAAATCAAATGGCTTGCATAAAGTCACACAGAAAATAAGCAGTGAAAAGAGGATCATACCATCCACCTTATTTACTTTATAGTTGTGTCCCAGGGAGGAGAATGGGCTTGCCTGTATTCACAAGGCTAACAGCTGGCAGAGGCTGAATTTGAACTCAGATCTTCCAAATCCCAGGCCTGTGTTATTTCCACTGTATCATATTGCTTCCCACAAGTGATTTGATTCACACACACCCCCCCCCCCAGCTCTACTGTCTGTTGTTAAATTTCAACAATATGGTCCTTGGGTTAGTGCTGGGATTCAAATAAAGGAATGTTATTAGTTCTGGTCTGTTCAAGAGTTGTCATTGGTGGGTCCACTCAGATTAAATGAATAACACTTTCACCTTTAGGTCCTTTTCTTGTGATGCCTTCTTAGAGCAGCTTAAAACCAATAGCTAGACTTCCTTCACCCAAAGGGACACAAGAAGGAGGACTATCACATATTAATATTTGCATGTGCTTTTTCTACTATACAATTATAAAGAATTTTCCCTTTATTCTTTCTGCTCCTCTCAGGGTGGATATCATGAACTGGACCCATGAGAGGGGAAGGAGCTGCCTTTCCTTCCTTACTTCTCTTTTACCCTTACCCTCAGAAATGGGCCCGAGGATGTTTGTTTCTGTTTTATGTTGTTCGCCCTCAGTTTTAGGTGCCAGAGGTAATCCCCAATAACCCAGAGAGAGAGTCATGGGAACCTTAGAGGCAGAACTGCAGAAACCTTAGGTCCAAGGAAGGTTGGGACTTGGAACTAGGACTGTGCTTTATAGGAATCAAGCTAAGCTATGGACCTCATTCTCTTCCCTTCCCCAGGGACTGAAGTGGTACAGGAGGGGAGGAGGATTATATCTCCCATGCATTGAGGAGGTAAGTTTGTATACTTGTGATTATACTTCGGAAGTAAATATTCCTTTGGAGGGAGGGAGAGAAGAAGGAAGAGAAAAAAGGAAGGAAGTGAAAGGAAAAAGGAAGGAAGTGAAAGAAAAAGGAAGGAAGCGAAAGAAAGAAAGAAAGAAAGAAAGAAAGAAAGAAAGAAAGAAAGAAAGAAAGAAAGAAGAAGGAGAGAAAGAAGGAAAGAAGGAAAGAAGGAGAAAGGAAAGAAGGAAAGAAGGAAAGAAGAAAGAAGGAGAAGGAAAGGAAGGAAGAAGGAAAGAAAGGAAAGAAGGAAAGAAAGAAGAAAGAAAGAAGAAGAAAGAAAGAAGAAGAAAAGAAAGAAAGAAAGAAAGAAAGAAAGAAAGAAAGAAAGAAAGAAAGAAAGAAAGAAAGAAAGAAAGAAAGAAAGGAGTACATATGTTGATTAATGTGTCCTTTCTTCTTCTAGGTAACATAACATAACAGTTAACAATAATTCACATTTATACAGCACTTAAAGGTTAACAAAGTGATCTTTTCACCAAAATAAAACCAACAACAGTGTGAGATCAATGGTTTTATTCTCATTTTATAGATTAAGAAATGGAAGTTCAAAAGCTAAGCAACTTGCCCTAAGTCATGCAGCTAAATAGTATCAGAACTGGGATTTGAACTCTCACAACAGGGCTCAAGCTTCTTTCTACTATACTGCATTGCCACTCTAGAGCCAAGGTTATGAAAAAAAAAGAGGTGAAATGGAAAAAGCTGGGAGCCAAAAAGGACCCAGAAAAGACTTGATGAGTAACTAATTCCCAAATCTTCCAAGGGACCATCTCTCTCAGATGGCCTCTAGTAACTCTGAGTAGCTCCAAGGGTCAGAGAAGGGTAAAGGAAAGTGTTGGATATCTGCTGAGATTCCCTAGGAAAATCAATATGACCTCTCCTACCTTTAAAACAAATGGTTAGTGTATATGGTGGAAGACAAAGGGAGCTCTGTTGACTTTTATTTGTTAGTGACTGCCTTGGCCCCCCGAGTTTGTTTGATGAAATGTTTTTGGTAGATAAAATAGCTCTGTTCCCACTCTCCCCAAAGCTGCTACAGGAGAACAGATTAACAAAATATGTGCTCCACACACAGGAAAATGCAGCCCCAGGAAAACAGTCTTTGATAGGGAGGATTTTTTTTTGTCTCTCACTGATAATTTTCCCACGTTTTCTGGCCAGCCCATCCTGGCTCAGGGTCACATTCTCCAGGCTAAAGCTTGAAGAAGGCCAAGGAAAGGGAGACCCTCTGAACAGTTACCAGCTAAAGCCTTAGAAGATCTGAAACTCACCCATAATGCCTGGGGGGGATTTGGAGACCAGAGAGAGAGAGAGAGAGAGAGAGAGAGAGAGAGAGAGAGAGAAACAGAAGTTCAGGAATCACCTTTGGCTCCTGGAGAGAGGTCTTGGGCTGAATACGGTCACCAATTTCTAAATACACCACTGAGCTCAAGTAGTTCCTTTTCAGTCACAAGAGGCCTTTGAATTGTAGGCAGAGCTAAGAGGCCCAGGTACTAGAGATGAATAGTTCCTTGAGGGACTATTAATAGATGTTGCAAGCAGGGCAGAGAATTCTCTCTCAATGGCAGCCACTTCCCCCAACACTACATCACAGGGGTCAATACGCCCTTAAATAAACGTGTCCTTCTGGGTGGATGGGATGCTAGAGAATGACTCAGAGAAGAATTTCAAGTAGCATGGAATGCTAATGCTAATCTAGATCAATTCTCCAGCTCCCAGATTGAGAGGCCAGAGCAGCACAGAAACACAGAATGTCAAAGTGGGACAGTGTGTTTAGTCCAGGATTACAGATTTAAAGCTAGAAAGAACATTAAAGGGCATTTTGTTGAATCCTTTATTTTACAGACGACAAAAATGAAGCCCCAAGAGGTAAAGTGATTGGCCCAAGGTTATACCAGTAGTGAGTAAATGTCCAGGATTCAGTCCTACGTTCTCTAACCCTCAGCGTTCTTTACACCACTTCAGTCTAATCTCTTTATGACATTTGAGACCCGGAGGCAACCTAATGGGCAGGCCTAGAACCCAGGTTTTTAGACTCCTTATCTGGAGTTCTTTCCACTCCAATAGACTGAGTGGTATATTTAAGAACTCTTCCCTAAAATCATATTCCTCTGCCTTGCAACAGAGAGCAGGTTTGTTGGTGTTTTTTTTTTTAAACTAGGGTTAGTAAAATACTGGGCATGCCATCTTCCTTCTCCTCTTTCCAGGGAATGAGTCCAAGCAGCCATAAAAGAGCATTAGACATTAATTTGACAAGTTGTCTCCTAGCCACCATGCCAAGAAGATTGCTCTTCTGTGCAGCCCAGTTCCACATACCTGACATATGTCCTAAATGTCAAAGCTCACATCCTTTCCTTCCATTAACCTAACTCATCCCACCATTGTCTCCTTGATGCTGCCCTGAGGGTCATGTCAGAAGGAATCAGGAACTCATCCACAGGTTCAGCTTTCCATGCTGATGCTCATATGCAAATGGATGCTCTTATTTTTGGATTTGATAATATTTTAAAAGAAAAGGGGCCACAATTGTAAGACTTTCCAGAGGTATGGCATGGAACACCTTGGTCTGCTTTTCTCCAATGAAAACAAAAGAAGCCTTCACCAGTTGAAGGCAATTTCAATCGGGGCAGCAAAATAACTCAGTGGATAGAGTTCTGGGCCTGGAGTCGGGAAGACCCAGGTTCAAACACAGCCTCAGATACCTATCAGCTGTGCAACACGGGACAAGTTATTAAACCTCTGCCTCAATTTCCTCATCTACAAAATCAGAATAACAATAGTACCACCTTGCAGAGTTGTTGTGAGGATCCGATGAGATAATATTTGTGAAGTGCTTATCACCGTCCGTGGCACATGGTAAGTGCTGTATATGTACATGGTAGGCTATTATTATGATTATTATTATTGTTATTATTTAATTGTGTTTCTATATTAATATCTACCACATGTCCAGAGCCATGCTGGGTGCTGTGGAAGGATATATTCCTTATCATCAAGGACCTTGCAAACATTCTTGGAGATGAGACTTTCAGACATAAAAGGAATCAAAAAACAATATAAGACAATATAAAAGCAGGTGCTATATTGCACATAAGCAAGTGCCAAAATATATGGAACAGAGAGAAAGTTTTAGGAATAGTCAGGAAGAGTAGACATTAACATCTGCTACAATTATAGGGGAAGACTTGATGAAAGAAGTGAGGCTTGGGCAAAAAAAATAGGATTTTGATACAAAGTATAACTATAAGTGACGGCAGGTTGTTTTTAAATCCCGACCTGTGAGTTCACCGGGGTAGGAAACTCCCAGTGTGGAAATTTTGTCTACCAGTAGACCTAAAACTAACTCTTCTGTAACTTCTAGCTTAGAAAATTAACGAGAACCAGAAAGGTTGTGATTTATTCACAGTGTTGTGGGCTAGTATGCACCATAGACAAAACTTGGACCTAGGCCTTCTGACTCCAAGTATGGCCTTCTATCCAACACCCAAGCTGCCTCTCAAAATGTGATGACACCATGAAGGCTTTTAAACAAACTTGCTGAAATCTAAGCATAGGGTGGAATGAAATAAGCATTTATGGAGTGCCGACTACACGCCTGGCACCGTGCCAAGTACTTTACAAATATTTTCTCATCTGATCCTCATGACAACCCTGTGAGGATGGTGCTATTAATATCTTCATTTTAGAGTTGAGGAAACTGAGGCAAATAGAGGTCAACTGACTTATTTGCCCGGGGTCCTACTTACGGTAAATGTCTTAGGCTGGATTTGAACTCAGTTCTTCCTGACTCCACCCAGTAATCTATCCACTGTGCTACCTAGCCACCAAATAAATGAATGTCAAAAACAGTTACTTTGGAAGATTAGACCCAAGGACCAACATTTTTGAAACTTCCCTTGTGAAAGAGACACGAAAGTTCATCTAATCCAGCTTCTCCCTCTTTCCACCTATTCTCACTTGTACCAATCTAGTAACTGAAATGCTCACCATTAGAAATTTATTCCTTTGGTTTAAGTCATGATCAGTTTTGGCAAAGATGGCAAAGTAGAATAGGACTTTATCAACCACTAATACATAAAAGATCACCTCAAAAGCAAAGAATAGGACTTGACCTAGGGTAGGTTAGTTTTAATGGGAAAGTGGAATCATAAAACATTCTGAGCTGAGGGTGGGGGGTAGGAGGAGGGTGATACTGAGCAACTGAAGAATTGCCAGTGTACATATTGGTTTCCTGGATGGACAGAAGCCAGGGCATCCATAGTGGAAAGAGAAGCAAACAAGCAATAAACCAACTCTCTTAGCTTCCCTCTTCTTATGGCCAGGGCTCCAGAAAGAAAGATGCAATGTGTTCCAGTAAAGGGACATTTCACTAAGCAGAACAAGGAGAATTGGGTTCTAGCCTCAGCTCTGCCATTGTCAGACTGAATAAAATGCCTTTCCTGGTTTATGAAATGCTTTACCTATACCAGCTCCATTGGTCCTTACCACAGCTCTGTGATGGAGAGAATAAAAATAGCATTATTTTATTGCATTTTACAAAAGAGAAAACTGAGGGCCAGATAGGTGAAGCCACTTAACTGAGGTCACACAGCTTGCAAATGGCAGAGCGGGGATTCCAGCCCAGGTCTCCTATCTCCAAGTCCAGTACTCATTCCAAAACCTCCCTCACTTACCCTCTCTGGACATCAGTTAGTAAAATAAGGGAAGATTTCTCCCTGCTCTGACATTCTATGGATAACCCTTTGTCAGAAAGGGGAATTCTGTCAATTTAGGAGTACTAGTACGTCCTTAGTTCCCAGAAAATAATCCTCCAAAACATTATCTTCAGATAGTCTCTTGAACGTCTAACATAAAAAGGACCTTCAAATAGAACACTAGCGGCCCTTCACAAATATCCCTATGTTGACTTTCCTCAACCTGTTAGAGTTGGCAGCCAACCAGCATATAGCTTGACCAGTTTTAATCAGGACACTCAGACATTGTCTATGGAGCTGTAATCACATTACGGACCCATCTGCCTTTTCTCATATTTCTGCAACTGCTGTGGTATCTATATTTTTGGAACGCTGCAATAAAAAAAAAAACCACCCTTTACTCCCATCTCTACCCCCGCCCCACTCAAAAAATCAGTAAAGCGAAATGAACAAAGCAAAACTAAATGCTAATGGCAAGTAATGTATTTTTTTCTATATTAACTATTTCACTTCTAGACCTTATACCTCCAAATGAATTGTAAATAGCATGCCAAGATTGCCAGATTTAATACAAAGAAGGCACCAAAATGTCACATGAGGCATTTTCTCACAGCATTCTTTCAATGAGTATTATCATCTCTGATCCACTGGGGAAACTGAGGCCCAGGATAGGAGAGCAATTTTTAAGGGTGACACATTGGATTGATAGCTGATCCAAAATGAGTCTAATCAAACAGTCCATATAGTTCCTCTTAGATTTAGAGCACAGACTCTTAGGGCCAGAAGTAACTTTAGACATTATTCAAGTTAATTCCCCTTCAGATGAAGAAACTGAAGCTCAAAGAGATTAATTGGTTTGACCGGAGTCACAGGCAGGGTAGTAGCGGGGTATAAACAAGCCTAGTTCCCTTATCTCTTTATAAAGGGCTCTGAGAAGCAGCAAGGTGTAACCGAAAGAGAACTGGGCCTTTTAGAGCCAGGAAGACCCAAATTCAGCCCTTGCCTCCGACGTACACTACCCGTGTGACCCGGGGAAGTCGGTCAACTTCTCAGTGCTCTATGCTGAGCGCATGTTCACCCGCACTAGTAGAGGTGGGGTTGCTCACCTAGGCATCCCCTCTACCAATAAAATCACAAGTCCAGTCTTGATCCCTACCACTGATGTGGGACGGCACCATTCAGTTTCCACAAGTTACTCTCTTTCCTCCAATGCCTGGGTGAGGAGCTGCAGCAGCCCTCTTATGCAGACACCCAATCATCCCCATATTCCCCCAACACACTCTGAGCCAAGGAGCCCATGGGAACCTAGCACTTTGTTTCACCTCTGTTCAGTTCCGCTTCTGAAGAATATGACTGGGCCCTTCCATTCCAGATCTTTCCTACAAGACTTTTTTTTTTGTTCTCCATACAATTAATTAGCTAATAATTTTTTGCTTCTGATCCATTCCTCATTAAAAAAGCTGAATCCCCGTGTTAGATATGGTCGGAACAAAGGTGGGAGAATTTATGTCTTAATTTTAGTTCCTGATGGCAGGGAGCAGCCTCTCCCATCACTCTCCCTCCCCAGCCCCCCTCTCCTCCGAGGCTCAGCTATCTCTGTGACCCTAAACTCCTCACACTCGGCAGCAGCGATGGAAAACCCATCACTGCCCTTTATCTTCTGCTGCCTCATTAAGAGAAATGAACCTGAGTCTAAGAAAGACGACACAGGGGGAAATAAAAATGTAATCCCTCGGTGCCACCTATAATGAATTGTTATGAAAACCATGAAAATATCTGTCTGCGGATATTGTTCTTTGATTTGAAGTCAGTGTTGTAAGCGGTAATTTTTGTCATTAAAGCTGTTAATCTGCTCAGCGCTCCTCATAAGTTTTTATGAAGAAAAACAGCCCTGCTGCCTCCCTGATCATTGCAGGGAGCTTGGGAGGCCGATGCACATGCAGAGCGCCTTTGAATAATTAGCTTTAATTATGGCTGAAGCTGCTGTCTGTTGGAACTGGAGGGAGCTCACGCTGCCATGGCTGGTGATGGGGCCAGAGCTCAGGCCTCAGGCCCACCCAGCCTTCTCCTGCCCCATCAGCTTGCTCCCCATCCCCTCTACCTTCTCCAGTCCAGAATGGAAGAAGCCCTTTGGCCCTGGCACCTCATCTGTGATGTCCTCACCTGAGCCTGATACATGGATACACCTGCACACGACTCAACCCAAAGTTAACCAAATGGCACCGTTCCTGCCTGGAACGATGCACAAATAAAAATTGAGTATCTGTTATGTAAAAGGCATGGTTCTAGGCCTGTAAGAGATATAAAGACAAGATTTCCTATTCTCAAGGAGTTTATGAGAGAGTTAACCTACAGCAAATCATAGAAACTCAGAGTCAAGAGGGACTGCAAAGACCTCCTGGTCCGCCCAAAGCAGGAAGCTCCTCTCTGGTATCTCCAGCTAGCGGTCATTTATCATCCCCTAAAAGAACTCCAGAGATGGAGAACTCACACATAATAACAACTAACATTTATTTATGTAGCCTTCCAAATTTTGCAAAGCACTTTACCTATATTTTCTCATTTGATCCTTACAACATTTTCATGAGATAGGTGTTATTATTATCTTCATTTTACAAATGAGGAAACTGAGGCTGACAGAGGTTAAGTGACTTACTCAGGGTCATACAGCTAATGAGTATCTGAGGCTGGATTTTAACTCAGATCTTCCTGACTCCAGGCCCAGCACTCCAATACTCAAAACCATCAAAAACTCTGTCCTGACAGGAGGGAGCCTGAGCCCAAGTTCCCCTACCTCGTATTATACTTCACAGAATCACATCTCAGAGTTTTTAGGAATCTCAGGGGCTATTTAGTCCAAATTATTCCCAGCCATTCTATAACATCTCCAACAAACATTCAGTTATTCTTCAATCAAGGACATCTGCTGGAGGGATGGGGCTGGGGGAGAGACACACTATTTTCCAAGTCCATAACACTAGTTGTTAGAAGTTTTTCTTTTACCTTAAGCTGGAATCAAGCTCTGGAACTTCCACCCCATCACTCCCAGTTCCACCCACTGAAGCCAGAATGAGCAAACCTCACCCATGCAACAGCCCTTCAAATACATGATGAGGACAGCGAACACAATCCCTCTTCGTATTCTCTTTCCTAAGCTAAGCATCTATCTGTGTACATGCCATACCTTCTCCATGGAATGCAAGCCTCTTTTTTGGAAGCAACAACTATTTCATTTTTCTTTTTATCCTCAGTATCAGCACGGCAGCTTCTATGTTGTAGGCACTTAATAAGGATTTGGTGAATTTAATTTCCTGAATTGAATGGACTGCCACGTTTTTTTTTTTTAACCACAGTTGAGATGCTTTTGCCCAATCCAGAAGAGTATACAGAACAAGATGAATTTGGATGCTAAAGATGCTTAGCCTGCCTCTCCCTGGACCTGATTTTACTGGATCAAAGAAAAGGAGAAGGTGCCCTTATTCTGAATGTGCAGGAGAAAAGACGTAAGCCCAATAAGAAAGAAGAAATCTAATCACTATTAAAAGATGCTGGCAATCTGAAGGAAGCAGGTGGGATGTAAAGGGCTTGAGGATTCAAACTCCCCTCTGTCATTAATTTCTCTCTCCAAGAACGTTCTGCACAGAAATAATGGCTTTTGACTCTTTTAAACACCATCCCCACATATGACTGCCACCCACACGGGGCTTAGCCTCCAGTCTGAAAGAGGAGTAGCAGCACAGTGTTAACCCTTTGTCTTCCTGATGGAAATCTAGCAGATCATGTGCCTTTGGGAGTACATGGGCCCTGCTTACACCTGTGATGATGTGCCTGTTACAAAAGAACTCAACAGCCAGTTGGTTAAAATCATTTCTGAGCTTACTTTCAGGGAGCACAGACAGTACACAATGAGATGTGAAGGCTGCCTCACACAGCCTTCATGCTACTATAACAGTCAGCTTTTAACTACCTGCCTAGATGAAAGAAAATGTTTGCACAGAGAACCAACCCAGGCTTTCACACTTTGCTGAGTCAATCATCTCATCTCTGTGGGTCCTTCTTTTCGTGGAACAGATCAGCCTCCATTCATGGCTCTTTTCCATTTTTGGGCAGCTAAGTGGCACAACGAATAGAGTGCCAAGCCTAGAGTCTGGAAAACCTGAGTTAACATTCAAACTCAGACCCTTGCTAGCTGTGTGAACCCGGGCGAGTCATTTAATCTCTGTCGGACTTGATTCTCTCAACTATGAAATGGGGATAAATAATAGCACCCACTTTACAAGGTTGTTGTGAGCATCAAATGAGATGATCATTGAAAAGCATTTAGTACAATGTCTGGCACATAGTTAGTGCTTAATGAATGCTTATTTCCTCTTCCCTTCCCCATGTCATTCTGTAAATCCACAGATGGTCTCTGTGCTAAAGACCTTCTTCTAGATCCCTTGACTTTGCATGCATACCTATGGAATCAGTTGGCTACCCATTGGTTACCTCTCACTATCCAGGCATGACCCGCCCACCTCCTTTCCCACTTCCATCTCCTTGGTGGTATTCTTTATGCCACTTCTGCACAATTCTGCATTGGTGACATGTTGCCATTTACTTGTGCCCACTCACACTTGACATTCCCCCCTCCATTGCTCTTTGGATGATATGTATATCACCTTAATTCTTCAGAGACTGAGGTGTTACAGGACTCCGAATCATGCAACACAAAAAGAATAGGAGTGACAAAAAGTGGGTCATTGTGTCAGGAAATAATAACAGTAACAACATCATCAAAAATCCATTTCCATAGCACTTTAAGGTTTGCAAAGCACTTTACAAATATTCTCTCATTTGCTCCTTACAACAACCCTGGGAGGTAGGTGCTATTATTACTCCCATTTTACAGACAAGAAAGCTGAGCCAGACAGGTTAAGTCACTTGCTCAATCACACTACTAATAAGTGTCTGAGGCTGGATTTGGATTCTGATTCCAAGCCTGACTCTATCTACTAGGATCACTAAAAAGCACTGCACAATTTCCCAGTGATAGTACATTAAATTCTCTCCCTCTTGTTCAGATCTGGGCTAAAATTATTGACCACCTATAGCATCTGTCTAAGATATACTAGACCAGCTCTATAGCTTATCTAACCAATAGAACCATCAGAGTTTGGTCAAAAAGCGTTCTTCATTCACTTACTGTTGATTTTTTCTCCCTATGTAGGTAATTAAGCTAAACTCTTTTGAATGATCACACATCTCATTTGGGAAGCTCTGCTATGATCAGGGGCTTCATGCAATCAACACAATGTCATCCATAGACTGGATATCTGAGCATTGCTCATACGTCAATCATTGTTGTTCAGTCATTTCAGTCGTGTCCGATTCTTCCTGACCCTATTTTGGGTTTTCTTGGTAAAGAGACAAGAGTGGCTCACCATTTCCTTCTTCAGCTTATCTTTTTTAGATGAAGAAACTAAGGCAGACAAGGTTAAGTGACTTGCCGAGGGTCACACAGCTAGTAAGTTTCTGAGGCCAGATTTGAACTCAGAAAGACAAGTCTTCCCAACTCCAGGCAGAGCACTCTATCCACTGCACCACCTAGCTGTCCCATGTGTTAATTATTCATACATAAATCAAGAGTTGATTAGGCATTTTGACATCCTTGAAGGAAATGTGTTCTGTAAATTCATCTTTTCTTCCTACCTGGACCTCTAATTTCTTTGGTTTCATAGCGTAAGAGGATTAGCAGATATTATTTTTCCAACTTTGCTCCATCATTCATATGATGAACATTTAATGAGCCTCTTCTTCAAGGGTCTTCGACTCTCACCATATTTATAGTAGTTTCACTGTAGCAAATAGCCGGAAGGGACCTTCAAGAACATTCAATTCAATACTCTCATGTTATAGATAAGGAAATTGAAGCCCTCAGTGGTAAAATAACTTGCTTGAGGACACAGAGCTAGTTGTGATAGAACCAGAATTATAATGAAGCTCTCCAGACTCCTAGACCAATGTTCTTTCTCATACTCCATACTGCTTCAGTGGGGATATCCATGGGGAAAGGAGACTGGTCAGAAACCACCACCAAATGCCACTTCTGCCAAGCCTTAAGTACATCTCCACCAACCTGTATAAATATGTATATGTGTGTGTGTGTGTGTGTGTGTGTGTGTGTGTGTGTATAAATATATATACATACTTGGTGATCTCAAGGCATCACAGAAATAAAAAGTCAATCAACTAGCATGTACTAAGCATCTATGCTAAGCACTGAATAGTTCTTTTGGGTAATTTGGGGGAACCTACTATGTCCCTGACACACAGTCCCATCTTTGGATGACCTTACAGCCTACCGGGGAGTCAAAGCATTTATACACAGAAAAACTCAAAAATAATTAGAAAGCAACATACATGCAAGTCATTTCTCCCTTAGGTCTCAGTTTCCTCCTCTTTAAAATGAGGGTGTTTAGGAGGAGCAGTGGATAGAGCTCTTGCCGTGGAGTCAGAAGGACTTGAGTTCAAATCCAACCTCAGACACTTGACAGTAGCTGTGTCACCCTGGGCAAGTCACTTAACCCTGATTGCCTCACCAAAAAAAAAAAAAGTCGCAGAAAAATAAAATAAAATGAGGGTGTTGAATTGGAGGTCTCTAAGGTCATTCCAGCATTGTGAGCCTAGAAGCTATGGAATGACAACATGATATGTCTTTTTAATCAGTGTTAGTGGGATGTAATTAAGTGTAAGATTGAGTGGGGTGGGGTTAGCTAGGGAAAGTTTCTTGGAGAAAGTAATTCCTGAATTGGAGGACTTTGCCTATCTGTATCAATCAAGTTTTTATTAAGTGCCCACCCTGCACCAGCTACTGTACCAGGTACTGGAGCTACAAGCACAAAGAAGGAAACAATTTCTCATTTAAATGAGCCTACGTATTAAGGGGAGAGACAAGAATACCCTATACACAACACATGCAGCATAATAATGATGCAAAGGAGGACTTTGGACTAGGTTATTCTAAGGTCTCTTCCTAGTCTAAATCCATTGACCAGAGGAACAGAGCATTTGAGTTATTTTCCCAATCATGCAAAGAGTCCAAAGTGAAGATGAATCCAAACTGCTAGTTCAATGACCTCTGAGCTAGCACTCGATATCTTCTTTTCATGGTTGCTGCTCTGCAAGATCCCCGAATATATCCTGTGGAGCTCAAGCTTCTATATTCACCATCGACTTAGCCATACTCAGAGGTCATGTCTTTAACCAGGAAATGTCAGAGACAGAAACATAAGCAAAGGGCAGTCTATGCTGGATTTTCCACACTGTGCATTATCCATGTGTGACATACCATCTCCTGAATGGATCATCCATGGCAAACATTCAATCCTACATTAGGACTATGTCCTTCTTCTAAGCTGTCTCAATCCACTCTCAGTCAGCCTAAGCTTATGATATCCAGAAAAATCTAACATGTTATCCGGAAAAATCTGTTGTGTGGCCTTGAGCCTTTCACTAGAGAGGTGGTAGGTTCCAGAAGCAGAATGAGAAATATGCTGCCAGACATGGACTCTAGAATTAAAGCTCAAAAAGACTACAGAAATAATCTGATGTAACACTCTCGTTTAAAGTTTAGGAAACTAGTCCTAAGAGACTTGCCCAACAAATCTAGGTCCAGTAACTGAGATCAGCACTCTTTCTGCTGCACCATGATGGTCAATGGGTCAGTCTGTTTTGCAAACTGTACTTCTATGTATGAAAAAAGGGATCTACAGAAGAAGTGTGCTATTGGTAAATGACAGCAATGGGAAAAAGTAAAATGCAAAAAAAAAAAAGTATCAATAAAACAATTTTTAATCTATCGTGTAGAGTTCATTCCCCAAGAATGTCAGATAAACAGGCTACTTTGGTGGACCTGTGACTCTTTGATATATCTATACTCCTTCCAATACCTTCTCATCCCGTCCACCCAGACATCTTCCATAGGAGGTCCACTCAATGTGATGGGTCCTACCTGTAGCTCTCTTGACATTGTGAAGAAATCAGTGTAACATAAGGGCACCTGTCTACCCCTTATCCCTTCCCCACTACATGATTGACCTACTATATGGTCTCCTTTTGGAGGAAGTAGGCAGTAAGTGGTAGAGGTAGATAGATAGAGATTAGGGCCTAGAGAAAAGACCTCTGTTCAAATCTGGCCTCAGACACTTACTAGCTGTGTGACCCTGGACAAGTCACTTAATCCTGTCTGCCTCCATTTCCTCATCTGAAAAAAAAAATGAGCTGGAGAAGGAAATGGCAAATCACTTCAATACCATTGTCTAGAAAACCCCTAATTGGGTCACAAAGAATCAGACACTAAACAACAACAGGAAGTAAGTAGATCCAAGCCAGTAAGTATGGATGACTTAGACTACAATAGAATCCCTGTACCCTGAAATCCTTTAACTAAATAGGGGAAAGAGAGGGGGGAAGGAAGGAGAGGAAAAGGGAGAGAAATAGAACTGGAAGGGACCTTAAACATCACATAGCCCAACATTCTCATTTTACATAAAGAGATAGAGAGATATCATAGGTAGGTAGATAGATAGACAAATGGATGGATGGATGGAGTGCTGGATATATAAAATGATAGATGGTGTGATAGAACTAGAAAGAACCTTAGAGATTGTCTTGTAAAGCTCCTTGATTTTATAGACATAGGAAGGTAGATAGGTAGGTAGGTAGGTAGGTAGGTAGGTGGGTAGGTAGATAATCTATTTTACAGGGTTCTCAAAAGATATGCTGGCTACTTTTAAAATAGAAAAGCTGGCAGACCACTTAGTTTTCCCAGTGATGACCCCCAGTGAGCTGCCTAAGTTTACTGAGGCCAGAAATCTCTTTATAGGAAATCCATTGATTAAATCAACAAGCGGTAACCGAATGCCTATTATGTGCCCAAGATTCTGCTAGAAAGATTGTCTTCCTGCATGCTAGTGCTGCAATTAGGACCTTGCTGAAATCCAACAAATATGTATCATTCATCATCATCATTATTAATATTGTTAATAACAGGAGCAGAAGTCCCAGCTTCCACCAGCTCCCAAATCACATCATTAACTTCTTTCTCCCTGAACGAGCTGTGAGTCCCACTCCTGCTTAAAAAGTTTCTCCACAGTGGGACACATTAACATAGTTATTTTTAAAATAATTTGATATGAGAATTTCGGAGATGCACAGTTCAATTTCCCTCCCCACTTCTGAATTTTTTAAGCCCACCATTTTGGGGGATCTAGATTCATATAAATGAAATTGAGTCCAATTCATTCCCTCTTGGAGAGATTGGCAGAGATGAAGGTGAATGAGCTGTCAAAAATCCACAGAGAGAATTCTCCCTCCCTGGCTTTATCCTGGGGACCAGTGCAGCAAAGGAAAGCCAGTTCTACTCACAGGCAAAAGGGCTACTTCCCCTGCATGGTCCAAAGCCTCCCTTCCAGATCTGGCAGTCACGAGCTAGAAATATTCAGGTATAAAGCCAACCACTTTAGAAATCCTGGGAAGAGTTGGAGGGGAAGAAGGTCTGAAGAAGGGTTTGTGTGCACAGACTTAGGAGGAAAAGTGAGCTTACTATTATGGGAGCAACAACAAAAAATAAAAACCTTCCCATAAAGGAAGCATCTACTGGTACCCACAGGTCTGCTGGTGCCAGAAATTTCATCATTAACAATTCAGTTCTTTAAATTGAAATAAATCTCCAGTTAAAATGCAAACATCTAAGCCTTGCCCCACCCCTAGCAGAAGGGGTAGGGAAGGTATGGGAATGGTTTGATTCTGTGATTTCATTGGTTTGGGAACTTCCCAGTGAGAAAACTACCCCTTCCAATGCAGATTGGCAATTGCTCTGTTAACAAAGATCGTAGAGAGATTCCTGGGTCTGGCCTGCCCAGACTCACACAGCCAGTGCATGTGATCTGTGTGATTGGGCCCACTCCTAGCTCTATAGCCATTCTTCCAGGCTGCCCTTATTAGTCATTTACACTTTAGTGTGATCCATTTTTAAATCATGTCCTTTTCAATCCTGCGAGATCAGTTTTTGATAAAGGAAGCTTAAGAGAACACTAGGAAAAGTCATGATCCTAAGAATAATAAGAATTTACATTCCTGCACTATGTGACTATTTACAAAGCACTTTTCTCACAGCAACTAGGTATGGTACCAAGTACAACTATTATTATCCCCATTTTACAGATAAGGAAACTGAGGTTTAGAAGGGTTACACAGCTAGTAGGTGTAAGAGGGGGGACTTGAAATCGGCTCTTTAGGCAGCTTGATGGCGCAGTGGGTAGAGTGCTGGACCTGGAGTCAGTATGGATTTGACTTTAAATTCTGCTTCAGACACTTATCTATCTCACCCTGGGTGAGTCCCTTGATCTCTCTCTAAGCCTCAGTTTCCTCATCTGTGGAATGGGGCAATAACAGAACCTCCCTGGCAAGGCTGTTGTGAGACTCAAATGAGAGAATGTATTTAAAGTGCTTTGTCAACCTTAAAGTTTTATATGAATGCTATTATAATTTGTATGCAGCATCCAGACACAATGGACACCTGAGCACAGTGGAGAAAGGGACCTTGAATGGTAGAAGCCCTCTCCCTCCCTCCTCCCTGGATGCCCTTCAGAGGCTGGCATGAAATCATTAACCCTGCCCCTCCACACCCACATACACATACACATGCACACAATGAGTCTGGCTCGATCAGCAGCACACACCCACACACAAACGTACACGTGCATGTTTGTGAAGAATATTCAACACAAGTATCCAAAGACAACTGACCCACTACTACCAATTTTTGTTAAAAAAAATATACAAGTCAGTCATCCAGTGGGTATTCAAAAGGGCTATGACACAAGAAAGAAGTTTTTACAAGGAGAGACCGAGTTATATGAGATGGTTCAGGTAGGGCAGTGTTAGATTGAGAGCTATGGTACCAGAGCCTGGGACAGCCTGAGGGTACTGGGAAGCAGAGAGTGCTGACAGTGAGGATGAAGGCACAGACAGTGAAGCTGGAAGGTGCTAAGGCAGACTCTGCCAAGGTCATGACTTGATTGAAGGCTTGGCTTTGCCAGTCCTTGAGTCTGGTGCCTACAGAACGTCTTATCAAGTCATCTCTGTAATAATTATTAAGTTCAGAGCGCTCCCTTGTGATTTAAATTGTTTATATTTGAATACCTATGATGTACAGTTGAAAGATGTTGGATTTTGGAGTCCCCATGTGAGAGAGAGAGGGGGAGTGGGGAGGATGAAGGGAGGTAGAGAGAGGGAGAGGGAGAGAGACAGTCAGAGAGAGAAAGAGAGAACTGTAGACAGATAAACAGTTGAATGTCGACATAGATAGATAGACAGACAGAGTGTTTTTTAAATGTTTACAGTGTGCCGGGCAGAATTGGAGTCAAGATTTGGATTCAAATCCTGCCGCTACAACTCACTCCCTGTGTGACCTCAGGCAAGTTACTTAAAGTCTCTGGGGCTTAGTTTCTTCATCTATAAAAGAGAGGGTTGGACCTATCATTCAGCCTCATTTTACATTACTCCCCCCTGCACTCAGTGATGCAGCCAGATCAGCCATCTCTTGGAGTCTCACATGTGACTCTCCATCCCCCTTCTCCATGCTTTTGCACTGGCTATCATCCATGTCTGGAATGAATTCCCTCATTACTTCCTCCTCATTACTTCCCCCTTCAAGATGCAGCTTGAATATGACCTTCTACATGATGCCTTTTCTGATAACCCTCAACTAAGAATACCCTCCCCCCCAAAAAAAAGCTAAAATGAATTTAACTACTTTGAATTTATTTGTATTTACTCTTTATATTTATTCTGTTTATACTTCAAAAACCAACTCCCACCCTTATATTCATGTATGTACATGTCATCTCCCCAGCTAGACTATAAATACCTTTCAAAGAGGGATTTTTTTATTTATTGTATTTGTATCTCCATTGCCTAATACAGTACCTGGCACTATCCAGGGCTTCCTAAACTTTTTCTAGTCACAACCCCTTCAGTGCATCTTAAACTATGGGTCAAGACCCCATATGGGGTGGCTTAGTAAATAATCATTCATTCATTGATTGATTATCTCTAAGGTTCCTTCTGCTTCTAAATCTGTGATCCCATGGTCTTATAAACCAATAATTCTGCCCCCCAGATTTGCTTTTATATTTTTCAGAAAATTCTGTTGCAGTATTTCCCCAATGCAAAATAACACATCAATTCAGTCAAGCATTCTGTTAAGTCAGTGGGGGAAAAAAATCAAACTTATTTAACTGACCAATCAAAATGGTATATCTGGGAGCAAAGCAGAACTAAACAGACAGTGACAAGGACATGGAAAGAGAGTACATTTCAACCCAACTGCATCTTCTTGGACGTTTCTCTTCCTCCAAAATACTCACCAGGCTTGGCAGGACGGTCTTATTGTATAAGTGATCTGTGATTCTGGTGTATGACAAAGAATTTCACTATGACAGAGTTGGTTACAGCTAGCACAGAAAATCTCCGTATGGGGGGAAAAAAGAGTAAAGTTCAGCATGAGTAACTCCAAAGATAAAAATCACCTCCCTGAGCTATTTTTGTAAAATTACTTTCCCATGAAATATTGAGAAAGCAGGTTTTATTTAGGAAAAAAAAGAAACCACACACTTTTTAGCTGACCAGATTTTCCTCATGACAGTACTCTACATAGTTAGCATGTTTTCATCATGCTTTATGTGCTAGCAAAATCAAACCAGAGACTCAAATTTGCTGTTAATATTTAGAACCAAAAGTTCCAACACTAAGACCAGCCCAATTCTCCTCCGATTGTACAGGGCCAGGGTAACAGGTTAGGAAAATAAAGACAGATGGTCTTGGAGACCTGAGTTTGAAACCTAGTTCTATTTTCTATCTTATATGACTTTGGGCAATTCATTCTGAGCCCCAATGTCCTCATCTCTCAAGCAGTTTGAGCTCGATAGTGTCGGAGATCCTTTCCATCTCTACAGTCTTTCATCCTCACCATGGTCATTATAGAACCTATGGCATGAGTAGCAGCAGCTGATGTCACTGGTGGTGGTACTTTAACTACTCTTGAAAAGTTTTCTGTATTTTTTTCTTCTACCTCTCTTCTCCTGTCTTTCTACTCTTTTACTCCTTGGAGTCAGGAGACTGGATTTAAATCCTGCTTGTGACACCATGATTTATGAGGCTGAGCAAGTCATTTAACTTTCTGACTCTCAATTTCTTCATCTATAACATAGGGGATTATATCCTTTTTGGTATTCGTGTTTGTACTTACTTCATGGGGTTGTCTTAAGAAAAAGGTTGAAACTAGCATGAAATGATCAGAGTTTCCATTTCTACCCAACAGGAGTCAGTTTTCCCTAAAAGGCAACAAAGCTTCTCCCAGTTCTTAATTGGCCCCTGTCTCCCTTAATGAAGCTTCCCCATTCCCTAAGGATGTAGAAAGTCCCACCCAAGTCTGCCTCCCTCCAACTTGGTGTATTTTGTAGGACTACAGGAGTCACTATACCCTGTCCAGCTAACCAGATGAGAGCCAAAGGGTGCTAAGTCCAGCTAAGTACCACTGCATATCCTGGTTATGTTAGGGCCAAACAAACCTCCTTTTGTCAGTTGTTTAATGATATTCAATCAAATCAATTAAAGTGTCTGAATTGATAGGTTTGGGATATTTTGTTTGTTTGTTTTTTGCCTTTTGGATAATACTTTTATGGAATATCTCCGATAATCACTGGTCAAAGGGGAGAATTATTTTGATAAATCTCACTGTGTGTAAGGCTGAACTTGTTTAGGTTTTCAAATCGTCAGTAGGGCTGAGCAATATATGAGTGCCACTGGTAGACTGGAGTCATAAGGAAGATGTATAAGGATCAGACCTGTGATTTCATGACACAGGAAATTTCAGGGAGGAAATTCCTCTACCAAAGTAGATGGGCACCTTTTCTGCACTTTATCATCTTAGAGAGTTATTCAAAGTATTAAGAGGTTAGGTGACGTGCCCAGGTCACACCATCAGTATTTGTCAGCAGCAAGGCCTGAACTAAGGTTTTCCTACTTCTGAGGACCGCTCTCCAGTGGCTATACCATGATGAGCAGAGAAGAAATGATAATAAGGCTTATGTTTATGTAGCCTTTTAAGGCTTGCAAAGCACTTTGAAGTGAATCCTGTAATGTGAGAGTTGCAGGCGACATTAGTGGTCATTTAATCCAGCTCTCATTTTATTTAGTCAATCTCCCGTTTCAACAAACCAGAAGAAAACTTGAATGCTCTAATAGTTGGCAAATAACTGGTTGAAGTAGGGTGTCTGAATGTAAGGGGAGAGTATAGCACAATGAAAAATGAGGGAAAAAAGGAATGAAAACTATAGAAAGACTCCCTCATTTCCCCCCTCCCATTACCTATGACCTGGATCAAGTTGCACGTGCTCTGGGCCTTGGCTTTCTCATTGGTAAATGAAGTGATCAACTTAGATGACAGCTAAGGTCCCTTCTGGCTCTCAGTCTACGGCCTTCCAAGAAAGTCGGGTGAGCATATTGTAAGAGTCCTGGATTAGAAGCCAGAAATCACAGCCCTGCTACTAAGCCACTTAGTGATGCTGGACAGGTCATTTCATTTCAATGAGCCTCTGTTTCTACATCTGTGAGACAGGAGGACCGCACTGGATGACCACAAAGGGCTGTTCTGGTTCTAAATCCATGATCCTAAGTAATGCATAGTGAAGAAAGAACCATCAGCTCATCACATAGTTAAAACCTTCATAACTTCTTGAATGGACTATAACAACAGTCTCCTAAGCAATCTTTCTGCCTCAAGTCCCTCCCCATCCCAGTGGATACTCTACACAACTGCTGAAGTGACATTCATAAAGTAAAGGTCTATGCATGTCGCTCCCCAGCTCAATAAACTCTTTTGGCTCTCCATTACCAACTCACCATGTTACATATCCTTTCTCCATACCTTTGTATAGGTTTTTCTTCATGCCTGGAATGCATGTATCATCATGTGAGAGTCTCTGCCACAGTTGCTCATGGGGAGTGGGGAGGAAAGACAGTTATCTTTTCTTCCTCCTTGCTATAAGTCTAAGGGACAATGGGCACTGACTGTGTCCCCCCCCCAAAAAAAAAAACAACAAAAAAGGCTGTCTCAAAAGAGAGAATTTTTTCTCCTCCCTCTCTTATTGCAAGGGAAGATTTATATGAACTGATGCAGAATGAAGTAAGCAGAAGTAGTAAAACAATATACATCATAACTGCAATATAATTGAAAAGAACAAAGAAATAAAAATATAATTTAAATGACCAAACATTCCCAACATGATGGGGATTAATCAGGGACTGGGTCTGTGATTTCATGGAATAGGAAATCTCAGATGAAGAAACTCCCCTACCAATATTTATAAGCACCTTCTCTGAAACCTAGAGATTTAGCACTGAATGCTTAAGTAACTTGCCCAGGATCACATAGTCCATATGTATCAAAGGCAGAACTTGAATCTGGATCCTTCTGGCTTCAGGGCTAGCTCTTTATTCACTATACCATGCTGCTCCAAAGAAGAGATGCCTTTCATTGCAGAGGTGGAGGACTATGGGTATAAAATGTTACATACCCCATCAGCTCAGTTTATGTACCCATTAGTTCTGCTGAAATCTTTTCTCTTCTTTCTTTTTCATTATTATAAGAGATGGGTGGCACAGTGGATAGAGCACAGGCCCTGGAGTCAGGAGGACCTGAGTTCAAATCTGGCCTCACACATATAACACTCACTAGCTGTGTGACCCTGGGCAAGTCACTTAACCCCAATTGCCTCACCAAAAAAAAAAATCATAAAAAATTACTTTTATAGGGGTGGGGAAAGGGGCAGAATACATTCAGAAAATAAGGTATAGGGGAAGGGGAGATAAAGAAAATAAGATGATGTAAAAAAAGATATCAACAAAGATTAATTATAAAAGAATGAAAGGAGAAAAATCAGTTCATGTTGCATCATTATAAACACAGAATTAAGTCATACTTAGTATTTGGCCAAGTTATTAAGATGCCCCATGCCCAGCTGAATCAACCATTTATGTGTGTTGGGAGGGTGGAAGGGAGTTGGGTACCTCCAAACATCTAGCCTTTTAAAATGACTATCCCAAATAATGACCTACATTTTTGCAAAGCTTCCAAAATTCTCTGGTGGAAGCCTTCATTATTCTCCTCTGCCAAAGCTTTCGTTCATTTCAAGGGACATCTGTAGAGAGAGATTTAGACAGAAAGGGCCCCTTGCCTCCTAGGAGTTTGTAATGATCTACAATCATCACATTTAGAAGCTGGTAGGTCCAACAAGATCTTCCATTTCAAGCATTTCATTTTACATGTGAAGAATGAGGCCTAAGAAAGTTTCAGTAAAGACTTTGGTCTATGTATTTGTCCTAAAGATAGAATCGTATCATTTTATAGCTAAAAAGGATCTTGGAGATCAGCTACATATCACAGAAGCAGAAATTAGCAGAAATAGTTCACTCTGTGTATTCAAGGAGTTCCTCAGACAGGATAAAAGGTTCCTCCTCTGCTCCCATATTTTTCAAATTACTACCACTTTGCTCAAATCAACAGTTCTTAGAAACAAAACTGATGCTCATTGATTAGAAAAATGGCTAAACAAATTGTGGAACATGAAGGTGGTAGAATTTGACTGCACTGTGAGAAATGACAAATCTGAAGAATTCAGAGAAGCATGCAAAGACTTATATAAAGTAATGGAAAGTGAAATACCAGAACCATGAAACAACATACACAATGATTACAACAATGTAAATGGGAAGGAAGGAAGGAAGGAAGGAAGGAAAGAAGGAAGGAAGGAAGGAAGGAAGGAAGGAAGAAGGAAGGGAAGAAGGAAGGGAGGGAGGGAGGGAGGGAAGGAGGGAAGGAAGAAAATATAATGACCAAGCTTGGCCCAGGAAAAGAGATGAGAAAGTGCGATTGCTTCCCTTCTTTGTAGGGGGTGGGGGGGAGGCTACGCATGCAGAATATTTCATATAATGTCAAACTTGAATTAGTAATTTTTGCTAAACTGCTTTTTTTCCTTTCTTTTTCATTCTTTGCATCATAGTGGGAAGGCAGAACATATTTAGAAATAAACATGATATAAAAATAAACGCTATCAATATTTTTTTTAATTTCCAAGACTTTCTCCTTAGTTTCTCTGACTCCAAATCCAGTACTTACTCTGTCACAGCAGGCTGCCCTTTGTTGGAAGTTACTTTCCAAAACTGCTTGACCAAATAAAACTTCCCCAAGCAAGGTAAAACTTTCACATTTCAGCTCTTTCATTGGAACGTATCTCCACCGGCGGAAATTGATTAAATCTTCTAGTTTAGGCCCTGACCACCTTTTGCCTGGATTATTTAACAGCCTTCTAATTGGTTCCCCTGCCTCAGGTGTCTCTCCTCTCCAACACATCCCCCACCTACCTGCCAAAGTGATTTTCATAACATGTTAATCTGATCATGTTACTCCCCTGCTCAATCAATTCCAATAGCTCCCTATTGCCTTTAAGATCAAATACAAACTCCTCTGTTTGGTATTTAAAGCTCTTCGAAAGTAACCCCAAGCTACCTTTTCAGCTTTGCTCAATGGGCATGCTAGTAAATGTTTAACTATCATTTCTCCAAAAATGCACTTTCTTAAGTTTAATCTGCATTATTAACATTCTATCACTTTCTTAAGTCTAGACAATCAACAAAACTCAATAAATCAATCTCTGATTTGTAGCATTTGCTGATTTCTAAAGCATAAATGCTCACACTGAAAATTGAGCGATAGGCTTTCATTAACCACCTCGAGCTGGCTATAGTACCCCACCCCTGGCTTTATTATACGTTATTCCCTTTACATGCCACATGGTCCAAACACATTGTCCTTCTCCTTATTCCTTACATAGGACACTCCATGTCTTGTCCCCATGTCTTTGCACTGGATGTGCCTTGTATTTAGAATGCACTCCTCCTGACCTCCACTTTTAAAAATTCTGCTTCTTTCAAAACTCAGTCCAAGCACCTCCTTCTGTGTGTCATCAGGAGACTGGCCAATGGAGACCCCAGGGGTGGGGAACATGGGGCCCTGTAGGTCCCCAAGGGCCACCCTCTGACTGAATCCAAACTTCACTAAACAAATCCCCTTAATAAAAGGATTTGTTAAGGCATGCCTGCTGTGTTCTGCCTGGTATAACCCCATCTGGAAGCTTGGGGGAGCCTGCCTCTAGAAATGCATGATGATGTATAATGAAAGGCCCAATCCTCACCTCAGAAAATGAACGAGTAGTCTTTAATCGTTTGCTGTGGGTGTCCTAGAAGAGAAGTCAGATATGAGAACGTCCTGAAGAAGACACACTTCTGTTGTTCTTGTCCAGTCATTTCAGTAGTATCTGACTCTTCATGATCCCATTTGGGGTTTTCTTGGCAAAGATACTGGAGCGGTTTGCCATTTTCTTCTCCAGCTCATTTGACAGATGAGGAAAGTGTGCCCAGGGTTACACATCTAGTGAGGTAGGATTTGAACTCAGGTCTTCCTGACTCCAGGCCAGCTGCTCTATTCGCTACTGCCCTCCTAGGAAATACTTCTATCTCTGCTACAATAAGTAGCAGCACACGAGCTTTACTTTTAATCTACTACAAGCTATAATAAATACCTGTAACCCAAAGTCACCAATATCTCCCAGGTATAGCCTCCTCAGCTCGACCTGGTAAAAGCCACATTCTTCAAGGCTCCACTCAGGTGTCACCTGCTCCGTAAAACTTTTCCTAATGCCCCCCAGCTGAACATTATCTCCCTCCTCAAGCTTCCCAAGACCACTTTAGGCCTCTTTCCCCCTCTCAGACTATAAGCTCTTGGAGGGTAAGAACTAGGCTGCTTTTCTCCTCTGTAACACCAGGGCCCAGCATGGTACCTTACATATATAGTAGGCATCTAACATATTTTTCTTGACTTGAATTAAGTATGAATAGCTCACCTTCAGTGCTCACAACTCCCAGTCTCTGGATTGTGCCCACCTACAATTACCTCACCTATTGACTGCCACTTGGCTAACAAGATCTCAGCAGAGATCGTGGTGTCAGTCGTGGCCACCTGTATTAGACATGATGCAGTTGAGTTCATACTCTTTCTGACTCTCCAGCTATTTGGTAGCCTTGAGAGACAATGAGGTAACATAGGAAGCACACCGGGGCTTGGGAATCCTCAAACTTGGATTCTGCGTCAGTCTCCCTACCTCTCTGGGCCTCAACTTCCTCATGTGTAAAAACTGAAACTAATAACACCTGCCTAACCCGCCTCACTGGCAGCAATCTCATCTGCAAGGATCAAGGGAGACAATGTAAGGAGAGTGCTTTGCAAACCAGAAAATGCCAGGTAAATATAATTTATTATGAAATATTGTACCTCCTTTTCAAGCTCCCTATTCAGAAATGACTGAAATAATAATAATGACATGAGAATATTTGCCCAACCCATCGACTCAACGAGAAGTGCCTCCTCTATTGAGGTTTCCCACCATGCATTTGTATTTAATTAGAAAAACATCTCAATTCCATCATTCTCCCATTTTCTCGAGCAATAATGAGAAACTGAACCCAGTAGGGAGGAAAGGAGGGGATTCTCTAAGAGAGGCCTCTGCCAAATGAAAAGCTATCCTAAGGAACTGGCCCAAGACATTCCTCACTGCCTGAAGCAAGCACAATGAAGCTTTGCCAAAGGCATTTGGAAGGCCAACCAGAGTTGGGCAGCCTTCCCGAAAAGGCACCAAGATATGCCATCCATACCAAGAGACAGGTAGTAATGAGGAACCCCAGTGGTAGGCTTCATTAAAGGGCTCTGCTACTTTTCTGGATTTGAATCCACGCTCTCCTAGTGACCAGCTATGCAACCTTGGGCAAGTCATTCAATTTCTCTGCGTCTCAGTTTCCTCATCTGTAAAATGAAGGGATTAGGTTACATCATCCTTCTACTTCTAAATTCTGATTTCTCTGAGATGAGAGACAGAGAAAACGAGAGAGACAGAGAGTGAGAGAGAAAGCAAGGAACTGAGGTACAGGGCCAGTCTGATATATAGGTTGAATATGCAAATTCTATAGGGTAGGATTTGAAGAGCACTGACTAAAAGGCCCTCTTGCCCCACTAACATCTCCCCTACTCGTAGTTAAGGCACCTGAAATTTCCACCATTGGAATTACTTCTTTGAATTAAGGCATTTTGTTTTCATAAGATCCCAGATGAAATAATAATAACCATTAAAAGCACTTTAAAGAGATTAGATCATTGGATGCATACAATAACCCTTGAGGTGTCTCCTACTACTATTATTATCCCTATTTTACAGAGAAAAAAAATCGGTCTAAGCCTAAGTGATTTGCCCATGGTTGCACAGCTACCATGCAATAGATGCAGATTGGACCGCCAGCACTCTTTCTCCTGTATTTCACTGCCTTTCTCTGAAAATACTCCTAAAAGGGTCGCTACTTCGCCTTTTATTGATAATTAACACTGTAACACTGATTAGCTTTTTGCTATTGTTTTTCTTTTTCTTTTTCCAAATAAAATACCTGCCAGTACATGCAGCTCTCTCCCTCTCCATCCCTAAAGATATCGACTGAACAAAGAGCAGGCCAGAAACCCTATACCTTCACTTAAATCCAATCCATCCTTCAAGGATTATGTGCAACCTCATCTCCTCTCTGCAGCCTTCTCTAACTCCACCAGCCCACCCTCGAAGCCCAAAGTGGGAGCCGTCTGTACCTCAGCAATGATATGCAGCCTCGTGTTGCTTATTAATATATCATGTATGTTATTTTTCTCTTCTGTGGTATATTAGAAACTTCTACATAATGTTTCCTCTACGCGTCACAGAACTGTGCGCACGTGCTGAGCACGTAGTGAGCATTCAATAAATGTATGTTGAGGATAGAGCACCGGCCCTGGAGTCAGGAGGACCTGAGTTCAAATCCAGCCTGAGACACATGATACTCACTAGCTGTGTGACCCTGGGCAAGTCACTTAACCCCGATTGCCACGCAAAAATAAATAAATAAATAAAATATATGTTGATTGGGAGAGATAGAGGTGTACAGTGCAAAGCATCCCAGACTTGCGATCAGAACACCTGCTTACCTGTCCCATCCCTACCACTTACTGGCTCTGTGGGTATGAACAAGTCACTTTGTACTTCTAAACCTCAGTTTCTTCATCTATAGAACGGAAAAAATAGTAGTGTTTGTTCAATACCTTTCTCAGGAGATTGCCAGAAGGGTTAAATGTGAGGTTATATATCAAGCACTCATTGAATGGGAGTTATTAAGGTGAACCTAGTATGCTTCATATTGAACAAAGTCACCCATGGCTTTATATAAAACCCTTGCATATATAACTTCTGAAAATGATCATGTGGAAAGAACCAAGGTTCTCTATCTATATTCTATAATTCTATCTATCTGCTATACCTATATTTACCTTGGGTAAGTCACTTCCCTTCTGTAAAATAAGGGGGTTGAGCAAGATAACCCCTGAGTTTCCTTCCAGTTCTAATTTAGGAGGCCTAAGTGAAAAGAATACTGGATTTGGAGTCAGAGGACTCGAGAACCACTCCCATATCTGCTTATGCTATTTATAAGAACTTTAGAAAGTCACAGCACCTCAGAGAGCCTCAATTTCTTCATTTGGAAAATGAGAGGTTGGCTTCTAAAGTGCCTCCCAGTTCTAATACTATTCAAGGCATCCTAGACTTCAACATCCAGACTCTTTTTTTTTTCTTTAGCCCTTTTACCCCTTTCTTACAGGCCTCAGTTGTCCTTTCTCTGAGGAGGGCCTCAAGCCAAAAAAAAAAGTGAAGAAAAACCACTGCCGTGAACCCCAAAACAGAATCCAGTGACCTCCCGAAGAATGAACGCTCCCCCAAGTGCAGCTGATGATCCTGAGGAACTGCAGCTTCTTTCCCATTTACTTTCTTTTCAGCCAATTTTTTTTCCTCCACGTTCATTTTCTATCATCTGTCTTGCAGCGGGATACCATCATCTAGTCAAACAATGTTCAACTCCATCGGCCTTACCGGGAGCACTTACAGGAAGCACGCAGAGGGCTTGCACAAACTGGTGTGCGCAGTCAATTTAGTGTTTTAATAGGTTCATTCTTTACTAGGTATTTATTTCAGGAGGCAAAGCCCAAATTAGATTCAGTGGAGAAGCTGAAGAGAAGCACGCACCCAGCGCTCCCAGAATTAGCCCGCTTTAGTCTGCTTGATTTTTGTCATCTCTTGCCTCGGCCGACTAGATACACTCTTTCTAAGCCTGCATCCCGTCGGAGAGGGGCACGTGCAACGAAACCACGGCCCTGGTTTGGGTTGTTTGTTCTTGCTAAGACTTTGCGTCTGTCTCTCTCCTGCGCAAAGTTATTGCCAGGGTGCAATCTCTCTCGCAAAGGCAACATGTGGAGCCAAAGGCGAGCCCAATTTGCTGTGGCAGATGAATATAACGAAGGTGGTGGTCGAGTTGTTTGGCCTCCAGGCACAATCTAATTTTCAACTGTTTCAGAGCTATTATGTCAAAGGCTGTTTGCATAAACACAGCAATCCCGTCATCCCGGGCTTGCGGAGACAGGAGTGGAGAAGCTCGCCCTCTGCTGGCTGATGAGGGAATCGCCGCCTGCTTTCCCTTCAGTCCTCTGTGAGGATGGTGTGATATACGCGAGAGTCCTGGCTGAGCCAATGGTTAACCCCGGGCATCCAAATTACTTTGGGAAACTTTTTTTTTTTGGCCTCAGGCTTGAAAGCCAGATGTGATTATTCAGTTCGTTGGAGGGCGGGGGTGAGGGGGAGGGGTTCAGAAGGCTGAGGATGTGATGAGTTGATTGATGGTGTGGGAACCTATGAGAATACTGTTTCCCTTCTTAGAATATTTTTTTAATTGTCTTTCACCCCACCACCACTACCCACCCACGTACATGTGTATTTATATCAAAATAATGATATTTAATATGTTTTTGAAAATATAATGAGGAAAAACCAGCAGTGACTCAGAGGAAACAAATCAGTACATTACAGAAGAAGCTAAAAATGTCATTCTCTCTTGAAAAAGAGAGGAGGGCAATAGCTCAGCTCTAAATAAGGGACAACTCATTTCTTCATGGGTGGTTTGCTTTTAATTCTATATGTTAAGATCGAGGCTGTCTTACCTCCCCACCAGCTCCAAACTGACTCAGGAAGTCATCAAGATTGTCCTCTCACCTCCCAGTATGAGGATATTTCATTCCTTTGGAACACATATGCTAGACTTCTGATCAATCTTATCTATCTGGGTGCTCCCTCCATCCATGTAAATCACAACCCACCCACACTTTCTCATCCTGTGTAATTATTGTCCATATCCTTCACAGAGGAAGTGTGTGAAGGCCTTCCTTCAGTTCTTTTAATATTTCTCAGCTACCCATGCAGCAGCCAGGCTCTCCATCTGCTTTCCCTCATTCCAAATACATTCCTGGCCTACCTCCTTTTCCTGTCATATTCTGGCCCCATTTTCTATAAAATGGCAATGATGAAATGCAAATGTGTTCCTTGAGAGAAGGAAAACCATTCTAACACTAAGAAACTATTGCTGGGCCCAGGAAAGCTGGGCCACTTTGCCCATTCCGTTCTCCACCCACTAAGAGGCCCTGAACTCAGGATTCATGCATGATTTCCAGACCAGGAATTTGTCCTGGGTATCCTAACCTATAATGAGAAGGGTTAGGCTCCATTTTCTCATACTCATTACATCTCTCACCCCAGAACGCCAGGGAAAGTTACTTAGTTGGCTAACGTCTACTATCTCCTCAAAAAGGGAAGGGGATGTAGAAAAGTACCCGTATACGATACGATTCATGTACGGAATAAATATTTGTTTCCTACACACGAAAGAAATGGTGAAAGACACAATAGACTCAGCTTTCACTAGCACCTTGATCCCATCCTTTTCTAACTTCTTCAGCAAAATGCCCCCACTATCTCAGCTATCTTCAGTCTCTCTCTAACTAGTGGTCCCTTTTCTATTGCCTACAAATGTGCCCATACCTTCTCCATCCTTTCCCCCTCCCCATAAGTTATTGCCTTATATCTCGTCTCCTCTTCCATGACTAAACTCCTGAAGAGTCATCCATATCCTCTCCTCTTCCTTACTTCTAAACCCTCTGAAGTCTGGTTTTCAACTTCATCATTCAACTGCCAAAGTAATTGAGACTCTCTGAATTGACAAGTCAAATGGTCTTTCCTCATGCCTCATCCTTCTTACTGTCTCTGCATTATTTGCTCCTGTTTATAACCTTTTCTTCTGGCGTACTCTCTCTTCTCTCAGTTTACATGACCCAGCTCTCTCCTACCTGTCCAAAGATTCCTTGCTAGTCTACTTTATTGATTCCTCATCCATGCCACACCCACCAGTCATAAGGATCTTTCAATGCTCTGTCCTGGGCTCTTTTCTCTTCTTGTACTATACTGTCTTACTTGGTGATCTCAGCAACAACTACGGGTTCAATTATCATTTTTCCTCATTCCCATATATGTCCAGCCCTAATAACTCTCCTGAGTGACAATCACACATCTCCAGCTGCCTCTTGGATATCTAAAACTGGATATCTTATAAGCATCTCGAACTCATCATGTGCAAAATAGAAATCATTATCTTTCCCATAAAACCCTCCCCTCCCCAACTTTCCTGTCGCTATCAAGGACACCATCATCTTCCCATTCACCCAGGTTCACAACCTGCATATGGTCTTCCACTCTTCATTTTCACTTACCTCAAAAATCCAAGCCATTGACAAATCAATCAATAAATACTTACTAAGTATCGATTTTGTGCCAGGTACTATACCAAGTGCTAGGAATAGAAAATGTGGCAACAGATAATCCCTGCCCTCAGAGAGCTTACAATCTAATTGGGGAGACAACATGCAAATACAAACAATCTATATACAGGATAAATAGGAAATAATTAATGGGGAAGGCACTCGAATTAAAAGGGTTTGGTAAAGCCTTCCTACAAAAGATGAGATTTTAGTTGGGACCTAAAAGAAGTCTGGGAAGTTAGTCTTTAACTGTTGAGGGAGAGTGTTTCTGGCATGGAGGACAGCCAGAGAAAATACCTGGAGCCAAGAGATTGCACGTCTTATGGGCTAGGTTATGAAGAGCTTTGAATGCTAAACAGAGTATTTCGTATTTGATCCTGGAAGCAATGGATAGGGATCTACTGGAGTTTATTGAGAGTGGGATGGGGAGAGAGATGTGGACGGACCTGTACTTTAGGAAAATCACTTTGATGGCTCAATGGAGGATGGATTAGAGTGGGAAGGGACTTGGAGAGATAGCCCATTATCTCATATTATTTCATTTGATTTTCAAAAAAAACCCCTATGAAGTAGGTGTTATTAATATCCTCATTTCACAGATGAGGAAACTGAGGCAAACAGAAGTTACGTGACTTGCCCAGGGTCATAAAGCTAGCAAGTGTCTGAGGCCATATTTGAACTCAGTTCTTCCTGAGTGCTCTATCCACTGTGCCACCCAGCTGCTCACAAATCTTAAAATATGAAATTTCTTCCAGTCGTATACTTTTGTCCTACAACCAGCCCAGAATTACCCCCAATCTGGTTTTATAGATTGGTGTTGACACTTAGCAGACATTTTTTCAAGTGTTTTGTATTTTGAGAATCCAAAGACATGGCTCACGTCACGGAACACAAACCGCTCATTTCAGGTTCCTAGAGGCACAATCATTTTTATTCTTTGAACAGGATTAGATAACCTCCATAAAGGCAACTGGGAAAATCCCCACCATACGAAGCAGGGGTTTCAAATAGGACAAGTACTTCACCCACATCCCCTGTTGATAATAAATAACTTTCCTTCAGAAATGTTTCAGGGAAGTGGAGAACCAGGGTAATTGCCTAAAAAATTCAAAGTGTTAACTGTTACCTTAATTACATAATGTAGATCAAAGGTTCCTTGACGTTTTCTGGTGAAAAAAAAATTCTCTTTTTTTTAGGACAGTGTGGAGAAGTATTTCCATACAAGGTTTGGAGTGAGTAAGATCTGAGTTCAAATTCCAGTTCAGCTACTTACTCGCAGAGTATCTGGAGCACTACATATGGGGAGCCCAGGAAAATGATCCTAGTTTCAAGGCATTTTCTAGGTCAATATCCACTCAAAACCATAGCTCACAAGTAAGTCCTGACCAACAGACCTACTTTTACCAGTCAGATAGGACATATCAGCTCAAAACAGAAGAGTAATCAAGCAATAAAGCAAATAAAACGAAAGAACAAATTCCTTCATGCACCCACAAGCCATACTTTTCCATCAGTTACTACCTCAAAGTCTAGGAGCACACACACACACATCATACATAATCAGGGACCACACATGGAAGGTATGCACATAAGGCATAGCCATGGCCATGGCTGCTAATATCTCCTGATCTCTCTGTTGGGTATCTTGGGTAACTATTTTGCTCTCTGCTCCCCTTTACTGGGTTTTATCTATTCAGGACTGTCAGTAAGATCTCTGCTCCTACTTCCTAAGGTATAGTGGCCAAGAACCCCCTTCCTGACAAGAGCAGACTGAGTTCTTTTAGTTCCAAGACACTGGGACTATAATCTGACAAAATCCAAAACAATGATATTCCACAAACATATTCAGTACCTGCTACATGCCAGTCACCACACCTTGCTGATGCCAGCAACAAAGTCATACAAAATTTCCCTAGGCTACTATTAAATCTATTCTTCTGATTGTTTGTGTTTGTAGTTGATAAAGTCTGTGGTCCCAGACAACTGACTCACGATTAGAATATTTTTATAATTCCAATTAATTCCCAAACTGGGAATCCTATGTCCCCAAATTTGGGGGACTCTGAAAAAGGGGGTATCTGTGTAGGGTATAGAGACCCACTTCACCTCAAACCCTTTTTGATTGGCATATAAAGGAAGCTGAGCCAAAATAAAAGTCATTGGGAGTCACTACTCTCCCCATTCCTGGCTCACATTCCTATCTTTATTATATCTGCCAGCAATAACTGAAAACAAACCATGGACTTGGAGCCATTTTCTGTCCAGCAGGAAACCTCTATGTCTCCCTATACTTACGACCTTGGGCAGGATTTTTTGTTTCTCTAGGTTTTGGCTTCCCCACCCATAAGCAGATGATCTCTAACTAAGGTCCTTCCAACTCAATACACCATCATCCTAATTCCTTAAAACCTTGAGATCAGGGAGCAGGGGGTCATGTGGGAACAGGGAGTACTGACAGGGAAGTTTCCTCTTGGTTTCAGGAGAGTGTGTATGCCAGCTGCCTCCTGCTCTACCCCTCTCCCTGTTGAAAATGCACATGGACCCTGGAGAGGAAGGCAGCAATTGACGTCATCCTATGACTAGAACAGTAAGCATCAGGTTCCATGGTCTGCGTCCCCCAAATCTGGACATTTCAGTCATCTCGGCATTGAAGTATTTGGAAAATTTCCTCAATGCACCTGTGACTGCTTTGCATGAGTAAATCTCCTGAGACTTGGAGGATCTGAGGATCACAGATTTTAAACTAGAAGGACCCTTAGAAGTCATTTAGGAAATCAAGGGGCTCTGCTTATCCTTAGATATTGATTTGATGGCAGTCATTTCTATTTTTAAATTTTATTTATTCTTTTCTGAAGTTAAGAAATAAAACAAGCATTTCCGTAACATAGTAGAATAGAAAGGAAAAAAAGGGTGATTGTACATGAAACTGCAAATCTGTTATGTGCAACTTGCTATTCCTTTTAAATGTATAATAAAGTTATCTCTTTTTCTCTATCAGAAGGTTGCCTCACTCTTCCACAACAATTAACAGGAGGAATGCATCCAGTTGAAGCTAGCCCTCCTTGCTTTTAACAACAAGGTCATCAGATCATCATCCTCCTTGCATAATTTCACTCCTCAACAAGTTAAATCCACAACATTTTCCTGAGTAGCTACTATGTGTAAGACACCACAGGAAACCCACAAAAGCATATGGAATGGTGCTACCCTCAAGGTGCTTATAGTCTCTCTGGGAAATACAACACACAGGCATATGGTAAGTTAAATTAGTCTTCCCAATCCATCTCAAAATCATTCCAAGTCTTGTCCGAGTCTCAGTCTCATGTATGCCATATCGTGCTGACATTGGTTAGGGTTTGGCTTTCCAAGTCCATAACCCTTGGAGTTAAAAAGACTGAAAGTCTGAAACTTTTTGATGTTTGTAGCAGACACACATTTCAACATGTCATTGTGCTTTGGATATTTGACCTCCGCTCTCTGGACCTCACAAGGCACTTTGCTTTGCAAGTCTCCAAGGTACTTATCGTGTAACACACATTCTGGTTACCTGGGTTTGTGCCATATTTTCCTACTAAACTGTGTGTTTCATGAGGGAAAAGGTGGTATATTATCTAAATTTAGCATTTCCCCAGTACCTAGTACAACACTTTGCATTCAGTAAGAGTTTAATAAATGTTTTTGATTGAGTTGATTTCTATTGACCACACTTGGCGTTGTAGTGTTTTGTTTTCTATCCTCCCCCCTCCCCCAATATCAGGGGTGACCTTCACAGTGAACCATCTACATTCTCTCATCTGCTCTCCTTGGCGTCGCTGGCACATACTTGCAAAGTGACTTGCTAAGGTTGAGGGGAGCCGTCTGTGACGAAGCATGAGCCAAGCTAAATGGACAATGTAGACATTAAATAGGGAGTCCTGACCCCCCAGAACGCAATGCAATGCCCTAACCAATTGAGCTAAACAACCTGCCTACTGGACTTAATATCTAACAACAACAAAGCTTCCAAATACATAACATCAAAAAACCCTTCTCCTGATCCATTACCTAAACATCAGCATCTAAGCAGTAAGACACTACATGGAATTTGGGGTCAGGCAAATTCAAGTGAAGTTGTTAATACCTATACAATATAATAACTAATTTGAGAAAAGCAAACCTGATCAGAAGAATGAAGCCCTCTTTAATAAACAAGAAACAAGAGGTTAGAAAGAAGTGAATCAAAAAGCATTCATCAAGAGTTTGCTGGGGGCAGCTAGATGGCTCAGTGGATAAAGAACTGGGCCTGGAATCAGGAAGACCTGAGTTTAAGTCTGGCCTCAGACACTTACTAGCTGTGTGACCCTGGACAAATCACAACCTCACTTTGCTAGAGAAGGAAACGACAAACGACTCCAGGATCTTTGCCAAGAAAACCCTACGAACAGTATGATCCACAGGGTCACAAAGAGTCGGATATAACTGAACAACAGCGACACCGTAGGCTTTGCTAAATCACTAAAGACACCAAAAAACGGCAAGAAAATGGTCCCTGCCCCCAAAGAGCTCACATTCTAAAGAGGAAGAAAACACATGAATAACTATATACATGCAAGACATCTATGGAGTAGATGAAAGACAATCTCAGAGCAAAGGTACTAGTAAGTAGGGAGACTTGGAAGAGATTCCTGCAGAAGGTGGGATTTGAGCTGAGTGTTAAAGAGAGCCAAGTAAGCAAAAAGACAGAGGTGACAGAGCAGAGTATTCCAGGCATGGTTGATAGCCAGTGCTCAGACACCGAGACAGACAGATGTAGTGTCCTGTTTAAGGAGGAGAAAGTAGGCCAGGAAAGCTGACCTGTAAAGTGCATGGAAGGGAGTAAAGTGTAAGAAGCCTGAAAAGGTAGGAAAAGGACATTTTGTGAAGGGCTTTAAATGCCAAAGACAGAGTTTATTGAGTAGTAGGGTAGGATAATCAGACCTATATTTTAGGGAAATCAAGTTGGGCACTGAGTTAAGGACAAATTGGAACAGAAAAAGCTTTGAAGCAGGAAGGGGGGAAAGGGAATAGTACTTATTATGTGCCAGGCCCTGTGTTAAATACAGTGAGAACAGGGAGAAAGGCATAGGGTGATCATAAGAATGATGCTGCCTAAGAGCGCATATAACAGTGCTTCAATTCAACAAACCTCAATCAATAAATGTTTATTAAGTGCCTACTATGTTAGGCACTGTGCTATGAACTTGAATACAAGATGAAAAATAAAGCTGTTCCTGTCTTCAAGGAGCTTATAATCTATTATTGGAACACATCATGTCTACCGAGGAGGAGGAGGAGGAGGAAGAGGAGGAGGAGGAGGAGGAGGAGGAGGAGGAAGAAGAGGAAGAGGAAGAGGAAGAAGAAGAGGAGGAGGAGGAGGAGAAGGAGGAGAAGAAGAAGAAGAAGAAGAAGAAGAAGAAGAAGAAGAAGAAGAAGAAGAAGAAGAAGAATGTAAGCTAAGTACCAAGGCCATTTTTATGGAATTCTTTCCTCCTTGCTGGAGGTCAATGCCCTGTTCCTTCATGAGGGGCAAGGTGGAGTTGTTGGCAAGAGCAGAAGAGAGAAGGGATCCAGTCTCTTGACTTTCTGGATTCGGTCAGTCTCCTCAGCCTCTGTAGTCACTTTGGGTGCTTCTGCCTTCTAGCTCTGAGAGATAAGATGGAGGATGGCAATGACCCTTCAGGTTGCTGAAGGGAAAATAAGACTCTGGGAAGAAGGCAATATGAGAGGAGCTGGCAGTCTCCTTCATTTCCCTATCCTCCCCATTGCTGTACTAGAGACTTTGGGGAATTGCCCCTTTGGATGAGATCTGGACTCTCTCAGTTAAGCCAAGTTACCTCACTCCTTGTAGGAGAGCTCCTTCCCTCTGTATCATCTGGTATATATTATCCTCTGCATACTTCCTCTGATTCCTGTTTCGCTATTGACTGGGCAGCAAAGGGGCACAGTGGATAGAGTGCCAGACCTGGAGTCAGGAAGACCTCTCTTCCTGAGTTCAAATCTGGCTTCAGAAGTTACTAACTGTGTGACACTGGACAAGTCACTTAACCCTGTTTGCTTCAGTTCCTCACCTGTAAAATGAGCTGGAGCAGGCAATGGCAAACCACTTCAGTTTCTTTGCCAAGAAAACCTTACATGGGGGCATGAAGAGTCAGAAATGACTCAACAACCAAAATTGACTTGGATGGGTGGGTTTCTTTGCTACTTATCGGGTATGTTCATTTTGGAAGCGGTACTTGAGGGGAAGGAAGTAAAACCTCAGATATAAAGCTTGAAGCCCTCCTTTCTCCATTGGCGAACAATAATCAGAGGGTTAGCTTGGACATAAAAACCATACTCACCAGACTAACAATACTTAAGGGAGCAGATAGATATAATTCTGGGCTACTACCCCCTCCGAAAAGAACAGTGGCCAGGCTTCCGTCCTCAACCTCCCACTTGCCCTCCTGGCAAGAATTAAAGTTTCCTCTGGAGAAGGGCCGGAGAGAAGCTACAACTGTCTATTCTTCTTCGATTCGAGCCACATAACACCCCCATGCTACATATGGGGGACAGCCTTCTCCACAAACCAGAAGAAGAAGAAGAAGAATGAATCGCATTCGTATAGCACCTGAAGGTTGGTAAAGTGCTTTCCAAATATTACCTCACTCTATCCTCCCAACAACCCTGGGAAGTATGAGCTATTACAGTCCCCATTTTATGTACAGAGCCTTGGGAGATGCTAATGTTCATGGGTCACAGCTTTCATGAAGGTCTACCAAAGGAAATGAAGGAGCGACCACACAGACAGATGGAGGAAACTGAGGCAGGAGGAGGTCAAATGACTTGCCAAGGGTCCCACAACTAGTACTTGTCTGAGGCTAGTCTCAAACTGGGATTGTCCTGATTCCAGGTCCGTTAGTCAATCTACTATTCCACCTAGCAGAGGATATGCAAAGTAAGTTCAAAAATGGAAGAGTACTTTTAAGCTTAGGGTCATAGAATCTGTGGACTGGAAGGGAACTGGAAACCATCTAGACAAACTTATCAGTTTCACAAGGAACTGAGGCCTTAAGGGATAAAATTACTTGTCCAAAGTCAAGGGTGAGTTAGTGGCAGAGCTCCAAATAAAATCCAGGTCTCCTGACCTCTGGTCTAGTGATTTCTCCACCACACTGATGCCTATTGGTCCCTCGCATCTCCGAGAAGAAATCCCTCTCTGTGGCCTCCCTCCAGTTTGTCCACTGGGGAGGGCTCACTTTTCTCTGCTGTTGTTTTTTCCTGTTTACATTATTCCAGTGGTTGCTGTGGCCTTGGCCTGCAGGAGCCTGGTATTTTATTGTGTCCTAAGCATCAGGATGTTAGATTTCTTTCTGCTCCTCTGACCTGAACACTCTGATCCCCGAAGAAACAGCAGCAGAAGCAGCAATGAAGCTGGCTTGCACACCCTCCACATACTCCATGCTACCCCCACCCCAATGACTGTTTCACTTGGGACAATATCACCTCCTACGATCACCCCACCAACCCAGAAAAGGCTGAACACATGGTCAAAGGGATACTTGCATGTATTCTCTAGCACTGAAAAGCAATGGCCTCCTCAGAACAAACAGCAACCATTCCCCCCCCCCAACATCCCCTCACCCCCCATTCCCTTGACTGAGTTTTCAGAGCACGGATACTGAAACCAGCTCAGTCAAGTTCCTAGCCAATGATTTCATTTCTTCAGTATACTTTATGGAAGACTAAAACATGATACCAGCGTCTTGGCCATGTCTGATTCTCTAAGGCCCAATTTAAATTAAAAATATGCCCCTGACTGCCTATAGTGGAAACCCAGAGCTTCCCTTGTGTTCAAGTAAAATGGAAGCCAATAAATGTAAGTCTTCTATGAAAAGAATGGGGTTGACTTTACAGGGCTGCTTGCCAGTAGCTCCAAAGAGCAGGAAGCAGCTGCCCAGAAGGAAAAGATTACCTATCTAAAGTGAACTCAGAACCAGAACTCTGGGCCAGGAAGTTGAGTGGTCAAAACTAGGACTGCCTTTGCACAAATTAGTGAAGAAAGCCAAGGTTGACAGCACATTGCTGCTTCCCCAACCCCTTCAAGCATGTGTTCCTCCTTTCCAGAATTCTCCTCACCCCTCAGGTACTCCGAGCTTTCAAGCTACCTCTTTGATGCCCAGAAAACCCCTAACCTGACTTTCTTTCTCCTGCCTCCCATCAACATCGAAACTTACCTATCCACAGTCTCACTCCTTAGAAACCTTTTTCCTAATTAATTTGATTTGCAAATCTGTGCTAAAAGCTAATGCCTGACAATATTATCTCCTCCCAGATAACATATGGGAAGGTACAGACTTATAATTCTTGCTGCTGAGGAAAGAGAAAGCTAGAAAATCACTGGAGTTCAAGAGTCCTAACTAAAGTAGGGCTACAACCGATTGTGTGTCTCCACTAAATCTGTCCCAGTATGGTGAACCACCACTCCCCCAACCCCATGCCCACTCCACTCTTGCTTCAGCTGGTGGTGATGGCGATTGCCCGTAGCTATTGCATTTCTAGTTTAGCCAAGACAGGAAAACCCAGTCTCCAAAAAGAAAAAAAAATCTGCTTCTGAATATGGATCTTTAATACTCTAAGAAAAAAAAATAACCATATTAAGAAGTTTAGTCACTGTGGCAAGATAGTGGATCTCCTCAAATCATAATCATCCTACATGGGCAAGTGCCCACTCCTCCTTTCCTAAAAGGAAGTCAAGTCAACAAGCATTTATCATTCCATCATTTTGTCAGTCACGTCCAACTCTCTGTAAACCCCATTTGGAGTTTTCTTAGTAAAGATACTGGAGTGGTTTGGCATTTCCTTCTCCAGCTCATTTTTTACAGATGAGGAAACTGAGGCAAACAGGGTTAAGTGACTTGCCCACACAACTAGTAAGTATTTGAGGCCAGGTTTGAACTCAGATTTGAAATGTCCTGGGCTATCCATTGCACCACCTAGCATTTATTGAGCACCTACTATGTGCCAGGAGTACAAAGAAAGGCAAAAAATACCTGCTCTCAAGGAGCTCACAGACTATTAATGAGAAAGACAACATGCAAGCTAAATACAAACAAGATATCTTAGGGATAAACTGGAGATAAGCTTAGAGTAAAGACACTAGTACAGGAAGCTGAAGGAAGGCTGATTCACCAACCCATTGCCCTCAGTTCCAGCATGTCAAACCTTAAGAAGCCACAAAGAAAACACTCGTGACATGTGCATGCCACCCAAGCTATGGACCTCCATTGCCCAGAAATGATAGCTATTTGTTATAGCCTCCCCCAGGCAATATTTTATTTTTGTTTGTACTTGGTCTAAACCAGGGGTGGGGAACCTTGAGGCCACATGCGGCCCTTTTGATACTTAAGCGTGGCCTTTTGACTGAATTCAAATTTTACAGAACAAAAATTGTTTATATTCAATCAAAAATTTGGATTCAGTCGAAAGGCCACACTTAAGGATCTAGAAAGCCACTTGTGGACTTAAGGCCACAGGTTCCCCACTCCTGGTCTAGACATTCATTAGTTTTATCAGGCCAATCTTTTTTTTCATTCCCTCACTCTACCACTCCTCCTCCACCCTCATCAGCTAATACTAATAGCTAACGTTGATATAGGGCTTACTCTGTGCCAGGCAGATAGAGCACCGGGCCTGGAGTCAAATCTGACCTCAGACACTAACTAGCTATGTCTCCCTGAGCAAGTCACTTAACCCCGTTTGCCCCCGGTTTCCTCATCTGTAAAATGAGCTAGAGAAGGAAATGACAAACCACTCTAGCGTCTTTGCCAAGAGAACCCCAAAATAGAGTCACAAACAGTCCTTGGACAGGACTGGAAAATGGGTGAACAATGTGCCAGGTACTGTGGTAAGTGCTTTATAATTATCTCCTATAAATCTCACAATAACCCTGAAAGGTAGGTGCTGTTATTATCCCCATTTTGCAGATGAGGAGACTGATGCAAAAAGAGGTTAAGTGACTTAGCCAGAGTCACACAGCTAGGCTCGAATTGAACTCAGGTCTTTCTAGCTCCTGATCCAACATTCTACCCACTGTACCACTTAGCTACCTCAACCATCAGAGGTTAACTTTCCCCGCTTTGAACTAGGATGAAACATTTAGCTTCCTCTTGACTCTTCAGACCCTGCATTTTCAGTATTGTGTTTTGTGGGGTTTGTTCCAGCTATCTTATCTCCCTTCCCAGACCACAAGCTCCTTGAGAGCAGGAATTGTCTTATTCTTCATGCATCCCCCACCACACCTAGCACGTTCCTTGCGCATCGTGAGCATTTAATAAATATTTAAAGAATTAATGTATGAGAAGAAAAGCATAAGCAGGGATTTTTCAGTGCAGTGAACATCTAGGTCTCCATTGTTGCTGCTGAGATCTCCTAGACTGCAGGCCTATAGCTATAACCACACAAAGTATGCAAAGTGAAGTGGAAAGCTAGAATTTTAGTCAGTTAATTTCACCAGGCAGCACACCACTTCACATTACTGTGACCCTTCTGTCGGGAGGCTGAGGAGAGCAGAGAAGACATGCCAGGGCAGAGCAGAGCTGTTCACTAGGATGGAGTAACTGGAGCTTTGTCTCAAGGCACTGCTGTTAGGGGGCACTCCTTCCCCAAGGAAGTTAACCAAGGAAGGGGAATAGAAGACAAGTCCGTCTGGAGAGAAGGAGCAGGCAGGGACAGCGTGCACTAGAAAGATGTCTATCACCTAAAGAAGGTACAGCCCCAAAAAGAGCAATTGCAAGGCTCTCAGCGAACTCAGGCTTCAGTGATGTGTCAGAGTATACTGCTCCAAACCATGTTATGCTTTCATATAGAAGATACTTCGGAAACAACACAGCACATTTCCCATGGGAAAAGGAGACCCTTCAGAGCTCTAGGCCCTTGAAGGGCAGGACCCAGACTGTTCTGGAGGGAGGGCTAAGCTTTCCCGTGCCATGTTTGTATCAGGAAAAGGATAGCATAGCTGCTGAGCAGACCTTGGACACATGGTAGGAGGGGAATCCATGTCCCTCGATGACCTCACCCCAAGCCTGCAACTGAATTTGGTCCTCCTCCAGTTAGGGTTCTGAGCCTGAGTTCTCTGAAATTTCACTTCCCTATTTTGCTGATACACTGAAGTTTTGATTCATATTCTCCTGGTAAATAAAAGACTCACTCAAAGAGTATGTTCATCCGTGAGGGAAGCAGGGTCTCCTCTTTCAGACTACTGCCATTTTCCTTGATCTCATTTCAAAACCATGAAAATCTTTGTTACTGTATTAGCGAGGAGGAAGAAAGGAAAGAAAAGTACCTTGAAGGCATTAGAAGGGAGAGAAAGAGAAAAGGCTACTTCTCAGCATGCTTAATGGGGGCCAGTTTTTCTTCCTTGCCTCTCTCCCCACCACCCCAAACACACACACACACACACACACACACACACACACACACATTCCTACATAAAACCTTTCCCCAGATCCCTGGCACACCCTCAGCCCTTTCTGGGTGGAAGGTCCAAAGGCGTACAGATGCAATACATTAGTGCTGGCTGTTCAACAGCATCCTGTTTTTTCAAACTCTCTGCTGTAACTCCTCCACGTTTCTCATAGGCTTTATCAGGGAGATGTTCCTCTGAAGCATTTCAGCGATGAAAGCTGACAAAGGCTTCCAGCCCCAGATGAAATTCATTTGCTTCCTTGGGCTGTTTCCTGCTCTCCCAAGTTCATCAGTGATTTGCCCAGCTAGCCTGAAAACCAGTGCATTTGCCAGCCAGTCAGACATTTAAATTCAGAACAAAAGTCTGCCCAACACTTGAAGTGTGGAAGGATGAGACCATGCCACTCCTTTCTGAAAATGCCTGATGCCATTTCATTACCTTTAGAGAAGACTGAAAGCCAGAAAAATTAGCTCAAGGGTCAACCATACATTACACAAAGGAAGCAGCCACCTGGATGGTGAATCCTGGGAAATTTTCTCCCAATACCTCCCCACAGCTTCCAAATGATCTCTCCCCACGGAAAGACTTGGACCTATGAAGGAAAATGCTATCCACCTCCAGAAAAAGATGACAAGTGGAAGTATGCATTAGTATGGTCTTACATATATATATATATGTGTGTGTGTGTGTGTGTACATATGAAATGCTTATAGATATCTATGTATATGTGTATATATATATATATATATATATATATATATGTATGTATGTATGTATTTTTGTGTTTAATTGTAGCCTTCTTTGGCGGGGAGGGAGAAAAAAAGAGTTAAAAGTACACAGCAGAGGACAAAAGAAAACCTAGAAGAAAGCAAAGAAAAGCTGGGTAGCTCTGAAAATAATGTGTAGTACTTATTATACAGGTTTTCTTGAAATGGAAATTTATTGTTTTATATTGAATCCTCTTTTGTGTTCTACTGTGTACGTGAAAATGTTTTCTCTTTTCTCATTTTATATTTAAATTTATATTTAAGTTTAAAATGAATAAAAAAATTTACAAAAAAAAAAGATCTCTCCCATTCATCTGCCACTGATCCCTGAAATTCTATCATTAGCGATTCATTTATTTTGTTTAAATATTGTTCTCCCTCAGTTGGCCTCTTTTAAAATGGAAATATCCCTGGGGGAGCCGGGTAGCACATTAAGTCCCTAGCACCTTACTCTAAATTAGTTTTGTTAGGTAATTTTCCTATCAAAAAGACATATTGAGTCACATGAGCCACTGGATGCCTGACAGACATGAGAATCATAGAATCTTGATATGGGAGCAGCCTCAGAGGTCATCTCCAGACAGGAGTGCCTTATACAAAATCCTCTGCAGTGGTCATCTTATTTCCCCTTGCTTGCTTCTGTGATGAGAAACTCACTACATTGCAAGGTAACCTGTTCCACTTTTGTACAGCTTTAATTGTTAGGAAATTCTTCCTTGTATCAAAATAAAATTTGACCCCCCAATCCAATAATGTCTACTCATTGCTCTTACTTCTACCCTCTGAGATTAAGTAAATATTTCTTTTACCAGGCAGTCCCTCAAATACTTGAAGACAGCTATCATGCCCCACTGGCCGTACTGGAGTCACCTCTAAGGGGCAGCTAGGTGGCAAAGTGGATAGAATATGAGGCAGGGAATTAGGAAGACTCATCATCATGAGTTTGGACCTGACCTCACTTACTTGTTGTGTGATCCTGGACAAGTCACTTAACCCTGTTTGCATCAGTTTCTCCTCTGTAAAATAAGCTGGAGAAGGAAATGGCAAACCACTCTAGTATCTTTGCCAAGAAAACCCCCAGTAGGGTCACAAAGGATCGAACACAACTGAACAACAACAACATTCGTGTATTATGGGAAACTAGGAGATTGGAGGTGAGCCTCAGAACTCAGTGCGCTCAATTACCTAGTCCTCTACCATTCTCTGTGTACTACATTAAGATGTTAATTGCAAGAGAAGAAATGTGGAACTAATCCCACGTATTATGCATGTTAAAACATACAGATGGCTCAAAGATACCGAAGGATCCAAATAGGCATGACTGCCTTGACTTTCAGAACATTAGAGCAGAAAAGCAAAAAACATGGGCTTCCATGAAGACACTCCAACTTAAAGGACAAACAAAGAAGAAAGGTACTTTTCTGTTTTTCAAGCTTCTCCATCAGCTTCTAGTCTCTTCCCAAAGCCCACCAAAAAGTAATGACCCCAAGAGCCATTCCCCAGTGGAAAAGTGGCCAAAGGATATTAACAAATAGATCTCGAAAGAACTGCAAACTATTAACAACCGTATGAAAGACTGCCCCAAATCATTCATAGGAAGAGAAATGTCTACTACAACAACTCTGAGGTTTCACCTCACACTCAGCAAACTGGCAAAGATGGCACAGATGGAAAAAGTCAATGTTGGAAGGACTACAGGCAGACAGGCATAAAAAGATCCTGCTGATAGAACACTGAACTGGTCCGACCATTTTGGAAAGCAATCTGGAATAGAGCTTAAGAAAAAAAAAACTAAAGTGTCCATACGCTTTAACCTAGAGAACTCACTGCTAAACACATACTCAAAATAGGTCAAACACAGAGAGAAAGATCCCATATACACCAAGATATTCATAACTGAACTTTTTTTGAGGTAGCGTTTGCTCATTAACTGGAGGATGACTAAAGAAATTGTGATACATGGATATAACTGAATATTACTGAGTGATAAAAATGAATTTGAAGAATTCAGAGATGCAAGAGATCTACATGATATGATGCCAAGGGAAGTAATCAGAAAAATGCTACAGGCAGGAAACATCTTTTGTGCCTACCCTGTACTAGGCACTGTGCTAAGCACCTTACAAATATTATCTCATTCGATCTTCACAACAACCCTGGGAAGCAGGTGCTATTATTATTCCCATTTTACGGTTGAGGGAACTGAGATAAACAAGTTATGTGACTTGCCCAGAATCACAGTTAGTAATTATCTGAAGCCTGATTTGAACTCAGGCCTTCCTAGTTCCAGGCCTAGCACTCTTTCTACTCAGTTACCTAGCTACACCTTTACACAAAGACCACAAGAATGTAAATGGGGGGGGGGAAATGTTGTTAAACCAAACACTGTAACTGTAATGACTAAGCTGAGATGCAGAAAGGATGAAAAAAATGTGCCTCTTCCGCTTTGTTAGAGAAATGAGGGACCATGAGTATAGAATGTCACATATTCTGTATATACTGATATGTAGGTCGGTCTTCCTGAACTGCTTTTTCTTTTTAATCTTTGTTACAAGGAAAGTTTCATTGAGTAGGGAAGAGGGAGATGCATATTTTGAGAGGAATGTGATATAAAAACAAAAGGCCTTTTTTTAAAAGCAGGAAGCATGTAGGAGAATAGGGATGGATCACTTCCATCCCCTCTCCTGGAAAATGTTGTCCTGACAGGATTAGGAGTATCATTTCTGCGTATGAGATAACCATTACCTAGACTATGGAGGAAAAGCATCAGCAATCCTACCCTTCTGCTCTCTTCCCCTTCCTTCTTATATCCTTAGTGAACCTGAGCCAGTATAACAGATAATATGTTTCTTGGTTCCTACAGAATCAAGGTAAGGGACTAGACCTGTGATTTCATTTCTATAGGGAACTCCCTGGTGAGAAAAGTTCTGCCAATGCCCGTCACCACCTTCTCTGAAATGAATAATCTTAATGAAAGGATAAGTGGCTTGCCAAGGGTCACAAAGCCAGAAGGTCTCAGTGGCAGGATTTGAACCCACATCTCCCTAGCTTCAAGGACAGCTCTCTATCAACTCTATCATGCTGTCTCTCTTGACTCCTGTACCTCTTAGAAAAAGGAGTACTTGGTAACAAAAACTTGAATTAAAAAACAACGAAAAATGCAGCTACCAAAGAAAAGTAATGACACCAATATCTTCAGGGTAGATAGGCTTATTAATTTCAGATTCCCCACACTCACTGCTAAAAGGGTTGAGCTATTTGGCCAAAAGAATGTTCCAGTTTGTTTTTCAGTATCTTGACTAACTGAGCCATCTGGTGGAAACAGGAACCATTTCGTGCTGGGCACGATGATTCTGACTCACCAGCAATATTCAAGGATAAAAAAAAGGCAAGAGGTGTCTTGTCTGTGGGAAGGGGGGAAAGGAGAGAGATGATACCACATATCTCAGAATAGACATTGAACTGGAGCTTTCTTTGTCCTTAGAAAAAAGACAGTCAAATTCCTCCAGCCAGATAGTTTATGAGACTAAACATTTATTCCATTCTTCCTAGCTCTTGTCCACTCCAAAATATTCCTCAGCTGACTTTCATTTAGCAGGAGATACAATAGGTGATATAAGTGGGGCTCTCAAAGGCCCCCTGGAATCTCTCCAACTGGCTTTGTTTTAGCATCTGAAACACAAATCACTCCTCCCTTTGGATAAAAGGTGGATGTTTACCTCCTCCCCACTGAAATGCAAACTTTTTTATCTGGAATATTAAGCCATTATCAGTCATTAACACCTTCACTCAAAATTATCAGATTAACCTTAGCAAAGACCAGGACCCTCAGGAAATAGCACTGGCAATAGAAAAAAAATAGTTTTGATTGGAAGGAAGAGAGAGGAAGGAGACAATGTGGAGTAAGAGAAGCTACTTGGAGGTTAGGCATGAGAGTGGTGTCATAACTGGGGCTGTGGACAGCCAGAAGAGCATAAGGAAACTGGAAATCTAAGCAAAGGGGATGTGGATGGAAAACATGGGAGTGTATTCAAAACCAATTTCCTCTACTTCGCAACTTAACCTAGGGCTGTTCTCTTCCTACTGGAAGAGTGATTTCAGGCAAAAGTCCAAAGTTGTGCGTATAAATATGGGTCACCCTGGGGTCCTTCCTTATGGTTTAATGGGCTAAACACCTGCCATGAAACACAATTCTTTGAGTTCTTCTCCATGGTTTGAGGGTGAAAGGCGATATGTGCTGGAGGCTTGCCCTGAACAAAGTCCTTCCCAGCAATTGACTGGATGTATTAGCCCCAGTGGATGGGTTGTTAGCCCTACCCACTGACAACTGGTCAGTCATCAGTGACAAAGACAATGTTGGATCTCTGCTACAGGTTACTTGTGTGACCTTGAGCAAGTAACTTAATTTCCCTGGGTCACAACTTGATAGGATTCTAAAATCATAGATTTGGAGTTCAAATGACCTTTGGATGCTGACAAGCCCAACTCCATTATCTTAGGAAGGAAAGTGAAATTGAAAAACATTGAGGTTAAGTGACTTGCCCAGGATCCCAGGACTACCAATTTTCTAAGCCAGGATTTGAACCTGTCTTCCTGACTTAAAGTCATATCCCATACCCTATGATTCCTCATGTTTCCTCATATATAAAATAAGAAGACTTGAATGAATAGATTCTAAGGTCCCTTCCAGCTCTAAACCTGTGATTCTATGATCCAACTGGATCCAAATGGTGGCAGTTGGAGAGTGTGTAGGAGAGGCCAGGTGAGGTTGCAGGTGTGTGGTGTTAGAGTACTTTGTTCCTTTCTCTCCCTTTGGAAATGGTGTCAAGAGGAATTGGGATGTTTGTTGCCCTAATGCACTACAAGGGTATGTCTGCCCTATTGTCTTGGGCCCAGATGCTCAGACATCCCTGAAAAGGAAATGTGCCCTAAGCACAGGCTCCAAAGATAGGTACCCTGACAATCTGTAAAATGGGGTAACACTTAAACATAGTGGAAGTTTGTAGGCAAGCTCATAAATAAAACCAGAGGATGCTTTTCAAATGCAAAGAGTCTGCAAATCATGATATTAATAAATTGCTCTAACTGAAGAACTGGTTTGTAAGCCCACAAAGTTAAATTCCTGAGCTGTATGCCGCTGTAGAAAATTGGTTTAATGAACCAATGTGGAGAGTTATGTGGCAATTTCAGGAAAATAAATAAAATAAATAAATAAATAAATAAATAAATAAATAAATAAATAAATAAATAAATAAATGAAGATAAGCTGAGGAGGAGATGAAGCGATGTCTGATTAAAAACAGTCCAAACTTGAATGATAATCAGCAAAATTTTTTAATCAGCCCCCTCTTTCCATCACATTCTGCCTCAAGTATTAACCTCTGGACTTTTCTCTAAAGCCTCCAAATTTACAAAAGGAAGAGAATAAGGATTTATAAAGTTGCTAATATGTGCCAGGCACCATGCTAAGTGGTTTTGTTTGTTGTTTGTTTTTACAAACAATAACTCTATGATATAGATGCTATTTTTATCTCCACTGTAAAGCTGCAGAAACTGAGACAAAGGTTAAATGACTTGTCCAGGGTCACACAGCTAGGAGGTATCTAGGGCTGGATCTGAATTCAGGTCTTCTTGACTGCAAGCCCAACATTCTATCCATGGCAACACCTAGATACTTCTTACAAAAAAGAAAAAGGAAAAATCACTTGGCCTCTCATTGTCAATCACTCAACCAATAAACATTTATTAAGCATTTTGGTACCTTTGCCCTCTTTGTACCAGGCACTGTACTATGCTCTGGTGATACAAAAAGAGGCAAAAAACAGCCCCTGCTAGTCTAGTCTAGTCTGAGGCTAAGTGTCTGAGAAAACTCTGAGAGCAAATATTATTACTCCCATTTAACAAAGGAAGAAACTAGGTTTCAAGAAGGGAGCTGTAATCACTCAGCTAGAAGTTATCATATTCAGGATTTGAACCCAGTTCTCCTGATGGTTAGCCCCAGGGCACTTCCCACTAGTACACACGGCCTCCATCATATGTGCGAAGGACCTGTTGTTACCTGGCTCGGTTTCTGCTTTTGGTCTAGACAATAACCAATCTACTTTTGATTTAGAGAGGAAACATACAGTAGGGGAAAGAGCCCCAGCTTTCTAGGGAGGTCACTAGGGATAATTCCTTTAATCACTGGGACCATCCATTTCAGGACAGATAAAGAAAGCTTCCTAAAACAATAAAATCACAGATCTGTTTTAAAAAATAGACAATGGATACGGGCCTTTGTTCTGATGAAAATTAGTCATTTGACATAGATTAAATCAAGAAAAGTTACGTGTTTTTTCCTTTGTTTTCTTCTGCTTTACCTCTGCTTTCTCTCTTCTTCTAGATAACATACTAGCTCCACCCTTTCTCAAGCCCAATCTCCTTTACTTGACTTTCAAGGTGTTCTAAAATAAGGCCTCACCTTAAGTAACCAACCTCATCTCATGCTACTACACCCTACCTTCTGTCAGTCCAGATTCTCTACCCATACACACCATACTCAATTGTCCCATTATGCCTTTGTTCTTGCCATTCCAACACCCCAGAATGTCTTTTTTTTTCTTTTCACCTATTCAACCATTTTATTCTTTAAGGCCCTCCCTAAGTCCCACTTCCTTTGTCCCTGTAAGTCCCTCCCTGTAAACACACTCATCCTTTTTCTGAACTCCTAAGGTACTTATCGTCAATACCTCCAAATTTAGCAATTAATTTTCTTCTTGTTGTCTCATCTACGCGCCTGGATTTCAATCACCTTGAGAAAGGACCTTGTATTTTATACTTTTCTTGCATCCTTCCAGTACCTAGCACAGTGCTAATCATATAAAAGGGACTGCACAATAAATCTTTATTGAGTCAGAAGACCTGTTACCACCTCCCAGTGCCCCAATTTCCTCATCTGTGAAAGAAAGAAAGAAAGAAAGAAAAAGAAAAAGAAAGAAAGAAAGAAAGAAAGAAAGAAAGAGAGGGAGAGAGAGAGAGAGGGGGGGGAAGAAAGGAAGGAAGGAAGGAAGGAAGGAAGGAAGAAAGAAGAAAGAAAGAAAGAAGAGAAAGAAAGAAAGAAGAAAGAAAGAAAAGAAAGAGAGGAGAGAGAGAGAGAGAGAGAGAGAGAGAGAGAGAGAGGAAGAAAGGAAGGAAGGAAGGAAGGAAAGAAAGAAAGAAAGAAAGAAAGAAAGAAAGAAGAGAGGGAGAGAGAGAGAGAGAGAGGAAGAAAGGAAGGAAGAAGGAAGGAAGGAAGGAAGGAAGGAAGGAAGGAAGGAAGAAAGAAAGAAAGAAAGAAAGAAAGAAAGAAAGAAAGAAAGAAAGAAAGAAAGAAAGAAAGAGAGGGAGGGGGGGGAGGAGAGAGGAGAGAGGAAGAAAGGAAGAAGGAAGGAAGGAAGACAGAAAGAAAGAAAGAAAGAAAGAAAGAAAGAAAGAAAGAAAGAAAGAAAGAAAGAAAGAAAGGAAGGAAGGAAGGAAGGAAGGAAGGAAGGAAGGAAGGAAGGAAGAAGAAAGAAAGAAAGAAAGAAAGAAAGAAAGAGAGGGAGAGAGAGAGAGAGAGAGAGAGAGAGAGAGAGAGAGAGAGGAAGAAAGGAAGGAAGGAAGGAAGGAAGGAAGGAAGAAAGAAAGAAAGAAAGAAAGAAAGAAAGAAAGAAAGAAAGAAAGAAAGAAAGAGAGGGGGGGGGAGAGAGAGAGAGAGAGAGAGAGAGAGAAAGAGAGGAAGAAAGGAAGGAAGGAAGGAAGGAAGGAAAGAAAGAAAGAAAGAAAGAAAAAGAAAGAAAGAAAGAAAGAAAGAAAGAAAGAGAGGGAGAGAGAGAGAGGAAGAAAGGAAGGAAGGAAGGAAGGAAGGAAGGAAGGAAGGAAGGAAGAAGAAAGAAAGAAAGAAAGAAAGAAAAGAAAGAAAGAAAGAAAGAAAGAAGAAAGAAAGAGAGGGAGGGGGGAGAGAGAGAGAGAGAGAGAGAGAGAGGAAGAAAGGAAGAAAGGAAGGAAGGAAGAAAGAAAGAAAGAAAGAAAGAAAGAAAGAAAGAAAGAAAGAAAGAAAGAAAGAAAGAAAGGAAGGAAGGAAGGAAGGAAGGAAGGAAGGAAGGAAGGAAGGAAGGAAGGAAGGAAGGAAGAAAGAAAGAAAAGAAATGAAAAGAAAATATGTGATAGGAACTACATCTACCCCTGGTAAGCTAGATTAGTGTTCTCCTAAAAAGCAATGAAACCATGGTAGAGACTTAACTGAACAGGGCCATAGGACCCCTATCAACTAAGGCATAAAATGCCTTTAAAAGCAAGGACTCCTCACACTTATGGGACTCCTTATTACCATACCAATCAATATACCCTTCTAACTGAGCACACCACTAGCAAGCGTGGAGGCAAGTGTCACCATGCCCACCTGAACCAATGTTCTATGTTTTCTGAATGGCCTTTCCATTTTATTAGATAAACTTTCTGTTAAATGCTGTATGGTCTAGGAATGACTCATTCATTACCTTCTGATACAGAACTGAATCAGCCTGAGTCAGGCCTGACTCAAGACAAGGGAGCTGGCCTAGAACTTTTCTGGGCAAAGATTGAATATGAAAAAAATACAGGGTTTTCTGGACTACAACAGAGATAGATCATTGAGTCCAGACTTCTCACTTTGCAGATGAGAAAACTGAAACCCAGAGAGCTGAGATTGGAATTCAGGTCCTCTGACTCCACATTTACATCGTGATAATGTCTTTGTGCCACGTCTAATATTCCCAGTCTCTTGAAAGATTCAAGGCTAAATTCAGCTGCCCAGGCCAAATGGAGTTCTATAAAGTACAAAATGTCAAGAAAGAAGAATTGATTTAAGATCTCCATGTCCTTAGGGAGGCTAACAGACTGGATATTGTAATAATAAAAATTACTCATATTGATACACTTTAAGGTTAATGAAACTATTTCCTCATAATGATCTTATTAGGTTATACTGTGAATATGACTATGCCCATTTTACAGATAAGTAATTCTTTACAAAATGGAAGGCCTAAGAGCCACAGTATAGCTAGGATATGCAGAAGGAGGAGCACCAGTCTACATAAAACTGAAGGTGGGATTGAGGGCTAAAGTGAGCTATGCCTGCCATCTTCCCTAAATTCTTCACTTTGGATAAACCAGAAAGGACTGTAATCTTTGTGTGCCTGGATATCATAATGAGACATTAGAACAAAGGACTTCAGCACTTCTGAATTCTGAGTAAGTTTCTAGGCCCCTTCTTACTGTCCAATGGCTCAACCCCCTCAAAAGATAAGCATTAAAGAATCCAAGGAAAATGTTGGCCAGGAGATGGGAGTTTTCAATAGGCATCACACTTGCCCTCTTGAATGACATTACACATGTAACCTGCGTAAGCAATGAGTACCATCTGTATCACCTTTAGTTTAAAAAAAAAATAAGAAAAACCTTCCTACATAGCACATTCTATTAAACAATAAGCTCCATGTTGGCAAGAGACATGTCTTAACTAAATTTTATATGCCCCCCCCAGTGCCTAGCACAGTGCTCTGCACATATTAGGCACCTAAAAAATGTTGGATGAATGAATGAAGTATAAAGAGATACCACCAGAATTTTCACTTTCTCCCATGGATCTCTTTAGCAAAGTCCAAAGATCTCCAGGGTTCTGTAGCTAGGACAAACTAATTTTGTCAAGACTTCCATTTTCCAAAAATAAACGTAAACTTTTAGTCCAATGAGCACCTAAATCTCAATGTGAAAAAGCACCTGCCTCCAAAATCTTAATGTAGCTGCAAGACCTGCTTCAATATTTCATAGTCTAGGTAATATGACTGTTACATGATCATAAAAATATTCTTTTGTTTTCAGTACAAGATCAAAATTCTGAGCCAACCAAATTTGACAGCTTCCCTATCTAGTGACAGGTGATAGGTACCAGCAGGATTGAGTTACCTTTCTGAAATCTGAAGGGAGCCCTTTAAAGTAGGGGCCATAGCAGTGTACATTTTCTTTGCATTTCCTGTATCTAGAAACAGAAGGTTGCAGAAGCAGTTGGCAGTTGGAATGGCATTCATTATTTAGCACCCAGAGGCTGGGGATCTCAGTCTCTGACTCTTGGTTGGCTCTTTCATTTTGCAAGAAAATCCAGAAGGGAAGACAATTCTTTCAAGTCAGCCCCATACTATGCTCTGGACTCACAGAATCTTAGAGTTGGGAGGGTCCTTAGATGTCATCTAATCCAATCTCCTTCTCAAGAGCATTGGCTAAGGAGTTAAAGGATCAACTCTGACACTTAACTACTTGCATAATTTAGGGCAAGTCACTTAACAGTCAGTCCCTGGGCCTCAGTTTCCTCATTGGTAAACTGAAGGGTTACACTGGATATCCCAGCTCCAAATTTACGATCCTGTGATCAATTCAAGAATTCCTTCTATGTAGCTTCTGACAGATGCCCAATCTATTTTCTGATTGAATATCTCTGGTTACAGAATTCACCACCTCACAGAGCAGCTGGTTTCATTGCCAGACTTCACTCATTGTTAGAATGTTTTACTTTATGTCAAAATCTGTCTCTCTGTTACTTCTATCCATCAGACCTAGTTTGGCCTCCTGAAGCAACTTGGAAATAATCTACTCTCTCTGCTACATAACAGTTCTTAAATCATTGAAAATAGTTGCCTCTGCCCACATTAAGGCTTTGTTTTCTGGAATAAAATCTTCTAGCTTCTTTAACTGTTGCCTAAGAAATTACCAGCAAGGTAATTTCCAGATTCCCCCGTCATCCTGCTCAAGCTCCTTATGCTTTCATTTTTCTGCTTCAAATTTTATCCAGCACTGCTTTTATTTTTACACAAGGAAATTACGAACTCTGGAAGACAGAAAGAAGGAAGGAAGGAAGGAGGGAGGACGGAAAGAAGGAAGGGAGAGAAGAAGGAAGGAAGGAAGGAAGGAAGGAAGGAAGGAAGGAAGGAAGGAAGGAAGGAAGGAAGGAAGGAAGGAAGGAAGGAAGGAGAAGGGAAATGAGGAAGGAAGAGAGGGATAGAGGAAAGAAGGGAAAGAAGAAGGAAGAAAAGGAGAAAAGGAAAGACAAGGAAAGAAAGGAAAGGAGAGGAGAGCAGAGGAGAGGAGAGGAGAGGAGAGGAAAGGAGAGGAGAGGAGAGGAGAGGAAAAGGGAGAGAAAGAGAGAAGGAAAGAAAGAAAGAAAGAAAGAGAGAGAGAGAGAGAGAGAGAGAGAGAGAGAGAGAGAGAGAGAAAGAAAGAAAGAAAGAAAGAAAGAAAGAAAGAAAGAAAGAAAGAAAGAAAGAAAGAAAGAAAGAGAAAGGAAGGGAGGAAGGAAGGAAGGAAGGAAGGAAGGAAGGAAGGAAGGAAGGAAGGAAGGAAGAAAAGAAAGAAAGGGAGGAGGGGCAGGAGGGCACAGTGACAGCTCCTCAGATTGAGTAGGTAATAGCAAAGCTGGTAACTGATCTATGAGGGAACAAATGCATAGAACGGTTTCTGGCACTACTTTACATCAAGTGGAGATTAATTAATGCTAAATTACAATGGAATTCCTATAGAATTACCCAGTATGCAGTCCCCAGAATAACAAAGGAATTCAACATGATTAATGTTTCGAATACTGAAGGAAGTCAGAATGATTTGCCACTTATTACAAAGTGCTGCCAGATTTCTTAAAACAGCTTTGCCTGACCCAGGATATTACAATCTCCAATGCAATCAGCTCTTTGGAGTTCACCAGTTTGACAGGAGCACTGTTCCCAGCCAGCTCAGTATGGGCTTCATCTCTCCCCCTACATCTCTCCCCCTTCCCCCTTTCTTCCTCCCCTACCCTCCCTCTCCCACTCCCTGTAACCACCCCCACTATTTCCAGGCAGGTATAGTGTTATCTGAGAGGGAGAATTCTGAAATCCCTGACGAAAGTCAGAGCCCAGCTGGCCAACCTGTTCTGCTTGGAAGAGTCAGTCAGAGGCGGTGGGACTGAAGAAGCCACCTTGGGGAAAAAAAAATAAGAATAATCAGGTTCATAAATACCAGCCAGTTGAAGCTCTAGGATGACTTTTTTTTTCTGTTCTGAAAAATCTCTGTCTTGTGAGTCATTTGTGGGCTATAGGTGTTTAAAGCATTTATATGGGGAGAAAGACAGATTGATGTCTTCAGTGCAGCCTGCACACTATGGGTCTAAAGAGAGGTCACAAGGATGACAAGAATACCAAGCTTAAAACGACAGAGATGGCGCCAACATGCATTTAAGTAGAGACTGAGAGTCCAGGATTCCTGGACATCATAAAGAATCTATTATCATTGTGGTCACTTTCAGCAAGACTGATTTCATTACCATCTGTCTTCATCCACTGATGCTCAGCGAATAAATATTAAATATGGAACTTTTCCTGGATTCAAGTCACAGAAGGCAGAGAAGTGAAGGTTTCTGTAACCGTGCGATCCCCAGAGCACCTTAGGCCAGGGGGAAGAGGTGGAGATGGGGGAAGGGAAGTGGGGGGGAGGGGCAGACAGAAGGGGGAGTGGGTAGCCCAGTGGAGGAAGAGAAGATCATTAGCTCCGCTGAGTCGAAAATAAGGGTTCAGTTCTCAGTTGAGTAATAATTCTCTTTTCAAGGTGGGCAATATTTAAGCAATCATCTCTTGAAAATTGGTCATTACCACCAGCTAATAACCGATTTGTTAGTTAATAGCTCAAGGTGAAGCCAAGGGCAGCAAATGCTCTGGCATACCATTCTATGATGGCAGTATTAGCAGATTTCAAGGGCATTATTGCTATTATAAACCATGTTCATTGATTTATAACAACACTAATATGTTTTATAAAAGAGTGAGTGCAATGTCCTAGAAAAATTCATCATTTTTTGGTACTTTGCCATTGATTGTCCACTGCCCCATGTCTAAAAGAGACACCATCAGGTCTCATGCTGGACAGCTGTAAAAATTTGCAGCTGCCCAGGGACTATTAGGGCAAGAAAGATAGGATGGAGGGGTGGAGTGTAGGGTCTGATGTAGGGGAGGAGGATGGAGAGAGACAGAGACAGGGAGACAGAGATAGGAAAAGAGACAGACAGACAGAGCTCCTTGGCAAGATCTGAATTCTCCTAAATTACAGGCCAGCTTAGTGGTACTGAATCCATGAACAAATTTGTTTTTAATGGTGAGTCTCAGAGTTCTTCTGACAGCTACCTGGAAAGTCCCGAATCTCAATTACCACCCCTCCCATTATCACAGTAAAGCCTCTATCCTACCCCTAGTTGGACTTGGAAGCTTTTTCTCCTTCCTTTCAGTCCTCTAGGCTGCCAAATGAAACACAGAATCTGTGACCCATAGCAAAGAAAAAAAAAACTGGGGAAAGAAGGGGTGAGAACACTCTTTTGACAGAAGCTAAGGATACAAAGCTTGACAAATCTTGGCTTTCCTTTGAGTTTCTGTTTTAGTTTGAATGAGTTGAATAAAGCCACTTAAATAATTTAACCCTGGATATCTATTCGGGTCTTTATCATGACAAAATTTTTAAAAACCTACTTACATTAGGAACTTTAAAATTCATGTGTGTCTAAAGTCCTTAAAAATAAAGTCAGGGTGGAACTAAGGTAAATAAGTCATTGGGACCAATGAAAATAGGGTCATTAGGAATGTTAGACACTCACTTTCAACTTTTTATGTTCTATTGGCTTTTGTTTCAATGGGAACCTGTGTTTGGGAAAATTATAGCTATTGGAGCTAGTTGCTTACCTATTAGAGCTCCTGTCATTCTCCAGGAGGTGGTGACATCATAGACAGAACCATTGTTATTCTGGACAGGCCAATGTACAAGTTATTGGCCAAGTACAATTTCTGTTGGCTTTCATAATGAGACGAAATTCAACGAGATAGAGAGGCAGGCATATACATATGTTACTACTGAATTAAAACCACAGCTATTATTATATCACAAATTGGCTAAAATCCAACATTTATATTCACGAAATCAACAATTCTGTGATCATCTGACATTATCCAGCTAATGTTTGGAATGAATCTTTCATCAAGTTGTTTCAGTTTTTAAACAGTCATTTTGGGTAAAGATGAGACTAGCCAGCTCATGTTCAGAGCTTAATTAAAATGTATACAATAACATCTCAGATTCCCTTCATATGCTAGAATCTAAAATTAAGTAGGCTAATAGCATACCAGTTAAAGTACCACATTTCACTGCATAATCGTCACAGATTTTATGCCAATTTTTTTTTGCAAAAAAGTGGGGTGTGACCATTATGTGAAGCTTTTTTTTTCAATTGTGCCAGTATTACTTAAAAATTATGTTATTATTAAACTGTCTTTGGTGCAAGATTAGGATTCATGGAATACTCACGAATATACATTAAAATTGAACATTGACAATGTCTATGCACTGAGAATTCTAGGCTCATGGCTCTCAATACACAAGAGATAAATACATATCCATGTGCCACTGGTGAATACATTGCTGCTCTGTTTACCTGACAAGCAGCATGACAAACAGAATTACACTATGCTATGATTACACAATGAAAGGTTATAAACCAATTTTGAGACTGAAAAAACAGGGTGCGACAATTATGTGGTGAAATGTGCTATACATCAGAAATAAAGAAAATATATCAGTCAACTGATTGTAATTTAAGAAAGTAGGATGTGTATTCTAATATTAGGATGCATATTCTAACCCCCCCCAGAAAATGACTAGAATTGTCATTATCATCATCAACACAGCTAACATTTAAGTACTGCTTACTATGTTCTAGGCACTGTGCTAAGCACTTTGTAATTAATATCTCATTTGTTATATCCCTATTCTGTTATAACAGGTCATAAAATTCTTAATGACAAGTGATTGGGTCCTAACTTTTCTATCCAGGTCCTGTCAGGGAGAAAAGCTTCCCTTTGGCAAACCCCCATTTCCACTTCTGGAACCCTTTGCCCTGTTCTTGGAAGTTCTACAAAGTATTGGTCTCTGGCTGCCCAGTGCCTATAACCCTCACCTTATATGGCTATAAAAGACTTAGATGGAAAAAAAAAAAGATTTAAAAGAACATAGATGTTCCCTCCAGGAAGTTCCTTCCTTCCAAACCTTCCTTATCTTCAGTTTTTCCACCAACACATGTCATGTGTCCCACTTAACCAGTCACATTCTCTGTTTTAGATTTCATAAGACCTTAATAATGCATATTAATAGGCTAATACGTTACCACTCTTGGGTGACATATTTTCATCTTTACGGGAACATTCTAGATATACTGCTTTAGCCCAAATGACTGATTTTAACAGTGGAAATTTGAAGCATCATGGCAGTTTGGGGGTGGAGGTGGGGAGGCAGGGTAGGACATCTGTCAAAATTATCTGATGCAGGCTTCCCCTTTTTCAATTACAGAATCTCAGAGTTGGAACCTGAGGACATCTCATCCCATCTGTTACCAAACAAGAGTCACCTCTATAATATAACTGAGAAGTGAATAACCAGTCTTCACCTGAAGACCTCAAGTGATAGCTAACTCCTTACCTACTTAGGTAGTTCATTCTACTTTTAAATAGTTCTAATTATTAGGAAGTTTTTTTTTATTACATCAAGCCTAAATGCATTTTTTTTGCTCCTATTTCTATCTTCAAGTCTAAGAAAAAGAGATCTGAATCCTGCTTTACCTAAATATAGGGCTGGCCCTATTCATACCTCATCCAAATATTCTGAAGAATTTTAAGTGAGGTGATTCTCTTGCCAAGTCAAACACAACTTGGTAATTTGGTGGCAAAGACTAGTCTTTCTAATTCCACAGTCCTATTAATGCCAAGTTCTGAGGATTCTACCTTGACCTCTTTTCTACACCCCCTTTTTTCCCTCTGACTCCGCCACCTCACTAATGTAGGTCCGTATTATCTCATGCCTGGACTACTGCAGTAACCTTCTGCTGGGTCTCCCTGCCTCATGACTCTCCCCACTCCGGCCCATCCTCCACTCAGCTGTCAAAGTGATCTTCCCAAATCATGGGTCTGACTACGTCATCATTCTATTCAATAAGCTCCAGTGTCTGCTCGTTACCTCCGGGTTCAAACATGAAACCTTCTGTTTAGCTTTTAAAACACTTCATAACCTGGCCTCTTCCTACCTTTCCTGTCTTCTTTCATTTTTCCCCTCTCTGTGTACTCTATGATCCATTGGCAGTGACCCACTTAGTGTCCCTCCCACAAGAAATATCCATCTATTTTCTCTGACTGCTCCACATACACTCTCCCTCCTCATCTCCACCTCCTGGCTTTCCTGACTTTCTCCAAATCTCAGCTAAAATCTCATCTTCTGCACAAAGCCTTTCTGATCCTCCCTCATACTAATGCCTCTGAGATGTTCTCCAATTTATCATATTTATATCCTGTTTGTACACAGTGTTTCTATATTGTCTCCCTCATTAGACTGTGAACTTGTAGCTATAGAGACCATTTTCAACTTTCTTTTGCATCCCCAGTACTTAGCATAGTGCCTTGCACATACTAAGAGCTTAATAAATACTTAATTATTTGTCAATTTAGCACATAGTAGGACTTTAATAAATGTTTGTTGATTGGCTATCCTAGATGCTTTGTAAGAGGTTGTGAAGTTGTGTGTGTGTATGTGTGTGTGTGTGTGTTGTTATCTAGGCTTATAATTTCATTAGTACAGGGAATTTATGGTGAGGAAACTTTCTACCAAGGCAGAGAAGCAATTGTTTTAGAAAATATCTAGGGAACTGAAAGGACAATTAATTTGCTGACAGGTCAACAGGTCAGTATGTGAAAGAGTCAAGATTTGAACCAAAGTCTTGCTAACTCCAAGACCAGGTCACTATCTACTATTCTAGTTGCCTTTATTTGGCAATTAGTCAATACATGTCACTATCAATCAGTTTCAGATCTTAACTAGAATAAAAAAAAAATTTAGTCTCCAATTTCCTTCAGGTACTGGAATCTAGAAAACTACTTTATAGCACTCCAGGAGAAGTATGCATCTCTCCACATTAAAATGTAGAGAATCTCTCAATCAAATAATCCCTAATTGGGCACGAAAAAATAAGGATGCAAATGTCACTTCAGGAAAATGCCATGTTATTTATTCCCCCTCTCTGTCAGAAAAAACCATAGCATCTTTAACAACAAATGACCAGAGAATGGCTTTTATCCAAGGCAAAGGCTGAACCACGCCATCAGGTACACAAAGCCTGCCTTTGGTAACTCGAAATTTCTACTTCCAGACTCTATCATTCTGGCCTTTGGCAATCATTCCAAGATCCAGTTACTAATTGTTTAAAGCAGTTCGTTTTCTTCTAACAAGAGGAGGATGTGTTTAAGGGTGATCTTTACCTAAAGCCCTGAGAGATCAGAATTATGGGCTTATTCTCCATACCAGGCTGTTGCCCACTAAACACCAGGATAGAGGGGCCTGGCCAAATGTGGCTGCTTTCCCAAAACTTTCTGTGGTTCCTACTTGTGAAACTGAAATGATGCTACCCTTTTGGAGACATAGCCTTGGGTTTCACCTAAGCCTTTGAAAGGAAATCCCCAATTTGGGGTCCCAAAAGCATGTCAAGTCAAGTCAACAAGTATTTATTAAGCATTTACTATGTGGCAGGTACAGTGCTATATGCTGGGAACACAATAACAAGCAAACAGGAAAAAATGCACCTGATCTCAAGGAGCTTAAATTATAACAAAGGAAGACAATACATAAACAGGAGCTGAAAATGAGAAGAGGGAGGGGGGAAAAGTATCCACATCAGAGTTTGGTAGAGAAATGCAAAGAGTCAAGAGGAGAGCTAAGAATGAATAAAGGAATGAGCATGGCTGACTTGGGAAATTCCTTAAATGTAGGTTCAGGGAGGAACTGGCCAGTCAGAGGAGACAGCCAGCAGGCCAGAAGAACATTCCAGCATAAGAAGGCTGCTAATGATCGAGACATTGTTGTTGCTGTTCTTGTTGCTGGTGGTGGCGGTCCTTCATTCTCAAAGAGGACCAATGACATCACAAGGGTGATGTCTTCACTTGTGTGTGAATTAGATTTAAGGGAGACAGAGCTGCTCCAAGTCATCAGTCTCACTCTCTCCTCCAGAATCATCAAAGGCCAATGGAGGCGTTCAAAGAGTGAGGAGCAGAGCTGGGAGAGGAAAGGGGGTCTGTGCTATTAATTAAGTAGTTACTTCTATTTACTTTAAATTTCTAAGAATTGATTTTTCTAAGGAATATTCTAACTTCAAAAAATAATGCAAAAAAAGAGCCATAAATATGTGAGATATGTGAGATAATACGGTACTAGCACTTCCCATAAAGAAGAGGAGAAAAAGTCTCAACAACATTAGAATCTGTTTAGAAAACTATTTTCCTCTTTCCATGACAGAGTTGCAGATAGTTTCACTGAATACTCTATCATTCATCTTAAGTTTTAGTTGGTCTTTAGACTACCTTTGTTGGTAGATTGATGGAACGATGACTCAGGATTGAATCCAATCAATTGAAACCAACTGAACCCAAAAGATCCTCAAATTTTTTTAGCTCATAAACCACCTAGGTCTGGTAACGAATATTTTCTTCACTATTTGCCATAGAAATTTCTGAGGAAAACAAAATTAGGTACCAATAAGATAATGTCGAGTTTGTTTAATAAAATAATTATTAAATCATCTTAAAATCATTCATTTATGCTAAAAACCAAAGTATAGTCACTCTCCTATTATAAACATTAATAATGCAAGAGGTGAGAAGCAGTGTGTCAAAGTAAGTTGAGACACAGCCTCAGAACCAGAAAGATCTGGGTTCAAGTCCTTTCTCTGGCACATACTAGCTATGTGACGTTGGACACATCTCTTCTCAGCGGTCTAGAGTAGAGGTCAGCAAACTATGACCTGAAATCCAAATCTGGCCTGCTGCTGGTTTTCATACAGTGCAGGAGCTAAGAATGGTAACTTGCAGGCTATGTGAAAACCAGCTGTAGTCTGCTGATCTCTGCTCTAGAGAATTCTCTAAGACTAATTTTCAGAGAAAGTACCAATTTGTATTGGTAGAGAGAGTATTCTCATCTAGGAGTTCCACATACAAAGGAAATCACAGCTCTACTCCCTATAGTCACTGATGTTATCTGAGGAAGAGCAAGCAAGAGAGGGAAAGACAGAGACAGAGAGACAGAGAGACAGAGACAGACAGAGACAGAGAGAGAGAGAGACAGACAGAGACAGAGAGAGACAGACAGACAGACAGACAGATCAAGCATAGACAAGATCGGTGGCTCTAGGAACTAGATCTACGATTTTCATTTATCTGTGTGTATGGGGGCGGGGATGTGTATGCGAGAAAGAGAGAGAGAGAATATATACACTTCTAAAGAACATCAAGCTACAACTTAAGTTCTAACTTGAAGTTGACTCTGCCATCTTTCATCCTGGCTGCTAAGAATTTCCCGATAGGACTATCTTTTGTGATTTTTATCCAATTTCATTGAAATTCAATGAAATTTTATTTCAGCAAAATTGGATAAAAATTACAAACGATATATAGAGAGAGAGAAATATTTATTTATATATGTGCATGTATATGAGTATATGTGTGTATACATATGGCAGAATAGAATCACCACTCACCTCAGCACTCATTCCTTAATCAGCCCTGACAGTACTAGTTTTGTAAACTACAGACCTCACTTAAGGGTAAGCTAACCAACTTAGTGCAGCAGACAATTATTGCTGACTGAAAATATTATATCAAACTCAGTGTTATAAGTCATAGACCTATTTGATTTTTAAGTTCTACCCACCTACAAAAAATTTCATTGAAATCGGATGAAATTCATAAAAGATATGTTGATCATTCTTATCAACTAGGATAAAAGATGGCAGAGTGAATTTTGAATTGGACTTAAGTTGTAGCTTGAGAGTCTTCAGGAGCACGTCAAATTTGACAAAATCTAGTAACTCCTTTAAAACTTACAGAAGAAATAGCAGATGTGGCAAAGAACTGAAAATTGAGAGGATGCCCATCAATGGGGGAATGGCTGAGCAAGTTGTGGTATATGAATGTAATGGAATACTATTGTGCTATAAGAAATGATGAACAGGCTGACTTCAGAAAAACCTGGAAAGACTTATATGGTCTGATGCTGAGTGAAGTGAGCAGAACCAAGAGGACTTTGTACACAATAACAGCCACGTTATGCAATGACTAAGATTGTTAAACTGAACCCTTCTCAGCATTACGAGGATCTAAGACATCTCCAGAGGCCTCGGGATGGAAAAGGCTGTCCACATCCAAAGAAAGAACTATGGAAGTCAAATCACTATCACTTATTTTATCTTCTGTTGAGTTTTGTTTCATCTTTCTGATGGTTCCTCCTATTGGTTTTAATTTTTACTTACAACTTCACTAGTGTGAAAATATGTTTAATGGGTATGTAAATGGAAAGCCTATATCAGATTGTGCCCCATCTTGGGGAGGGTGGGGGGGAGGAAGGGGGAGAAAAATTTTCAACTCAAAAGCATGTGGAAGTGATTGTTGATACATCAAAATAAAGTAATTTAAAAAAAAAAGAAACAGCAGATGGACAATGGAAACTTCTGGCAGAGTTGGAACAGAGACTTCCCTTTCCTCGGTCAACTAAAGAGAGCACCAGATAAGAACAAATTCCAGCATGTCATGTGCTGAGAATGTACAGCACTGCTTCCATGGACTGTTAGCCACATGTGTTCTTCCTTTCTTTCATTCATTCATTTAAGAAATCATTATTAAGCACCATGTGGAGAAACAGCATTGTGCAAGATACTTGGGGAGATGCCTACAGGCCACCTGCATTAATTAACTAATTAAATGGTATACTTGATAATGACCCAGAAGTGTGGAAAAATAGGTTTAGTTCCATCTTCTCTACAACAGAGATATCAAAGTCCTGGCCCACAGGCACAAGTGGCCTGTGAAACTACCAAGTGTACAGGGGAACCAGATTAAAATATAACTGGGAAATATCTAACAAAATTTAAAAAAAAAACACAACATAGATGATGTTAATTTGTGATCTTCTTAGTCAATATGCAGCCTGCAGGTATCCACTTCTGACACTACAAAGCCTGCCCCGTCTGTTCCATTTCACCAGTTTTCCTTGCTCTAGTTGCCAAGACCATTTATAGTCCATAGAATGCAATGCAAGGCTCTTTCCAACTCTGAATCAATGTTTCATTATGTGATGAAATATCAATCTTTATCATTATTTGTCTCAGGCACAGGTCTCCTCAACTAGACTTGAAGCTCCTTGAAGGCAGGATCATGTCCTTTGCCTCATTCCACATCTCCCAAAACCCAAAAACCTGTGCTGCATAATCATTTCCCTGTGACAGACAAAGTCATAGCCAAGAAGAATGAAAGAGCTTTATAATTTTGACATACAGGACATACAATATAAATTTGACATACACAGAATTTTGACCAATCCTATAAAATGGTTAGGTTGTAAACGTTTTTGCTATATAGAACAAAGTTTAAGGGCATACAATTGGATCCATGTTATACTTAACTATATATAATCATTCAGGTTATAATAGAGTCCTGCTGTATCCCTATAGTAGCCAGTTAGTAATAAAAAATCATATTTGCCTTAAAAGAGGGACATATTATCCCCATTTCATAGATACAGGAACTGAAGCCCAGAGAAATGAAATAATTTGCCCAAGGTCATGCTGCTAGCAAGTATTAAAACTGGATCTTTTACCCAGGTCTCCTGACTCCAATACCAGTACTCTTGGAGTTGCCTTTATCCATTTAAAATTTGGTACCAACATCCCAAGTCCCAGAAATGAAATGAAAAACGGAGTTGGATAGATATTAGTATATGTTAGCTAGCATTAATGCTGCATTTAAGGTTTACAAAGCACCTTGCATGTTCTCATTTGATCCTCACAACAACTTTGTGAAGTACAAACTAGTATTACCCTCATTTTACAAATAAGTCAACTGAGGTTAGTGAGGTTATATGACTTGCCCTGCATCACATAGGTATACAAGGTATACCTATACCTACACTTCTTTTGAAGTATACGAGGTAGGATTCAAACTTAGGTCTTTCTGACTCCAAGTCAGAACCGTATCTACTTTCTTGCCACTAGCGGCCTCAACATGGCTATATAGAAATCAATCATAATAAAGATACAATGTGGACGTTTCCACTCAGCATTTTTAATGGAAATTAACCTCTCAGTCTATATAATCCTACCAAGAAAAATGGAGCTATTTTCCCATTTTAGTTACCTAATGGACTAGATAAACATTTTCCTTTGTCTTGGAGGACGAACAAGAAACAAAAAGGATAATCCTGGCTTATTAATGATGTTATCCTCTGTTGGCTGGTTCCTTGTATCATATACCTCCAATACTCTTAGTGATTCAGTTCTTGAGAATGCTTAAAGCAAGTGAAAGAAGCACACAAGGATAATATACTGCACATATTTTCAGACTCTATATATTAATCAGTTATGTTGATTTCTTTCCTCTTCTTTTTACGTTGGTTTTTTTTTTGTTTTTAAAAATTATTTGTCACATGGGTTCTCTAGGAACAGGAGGGATACTGGAGGAAATCATGGTGATACAAAATGGGAAATGACATCAATAAAAACTCATTTTTAAAAATAAAGCAGGTCAGAGCATATTAAACTTATGTTACCAAGAAAGATATAACAGGAAACCACAGACTTTGACTCTACCCATCACCCCAACCACAGCACCTTGAGGAAACACATTACAATATGCCATCCAAGGTGAAGTTCCCTTTCCAGAGTCAAGTATCGGCTTACATTTAGCCTGTCTGATGTGGTCATACTCAAAGGCATAAGAAGGGCCCTGGAAAGGGCTATTAACCTTCATTCTTGCTCCTAAAGGAAACCTCTCCAACTCAAGAGTTATCCTTGAGAAGTTGACTTTCATGGCAACGACCTGGATACCTATGAGCCAAGTGAGTCTTTTGGCAGAACCAGAAAAAAGGGGAAACAACTAGTCAGGATCACATGTTAGCTTCCACCATAAAATTGCCACACAGAGAACCAGACGTTCATGGGTCATGCCGTGTACCATTGCTAAATTCTGTTATCTGAGCAATCTTCAGAAACAGAGGATTTGGAGCTAAAAGAGGCCTTATAAATTTTCTAGTGTAGTTCCTTTATTTTGCAGTAGAAAAAAATTGAGGCCCAGAGACGGTCAATAATTTGCCCAAGATCACACAGGTAGTATGTAGCACATCTCTGATTCAAAACCAGGGACTCCAACCCCACATCCAGGTCAATATGCTAACAGACAAGGAAAGCTGGTTGAGTAGAACTAGAAAGTTATTTGAGAGGCTCGAAGTCTGAATGTGGTTTCAGCATAGCCCTGAGCTGGCTTCAATACTCTGCAAAATGAATGAGCAGTGGTGACTTATGCAGAAATGCAAAACTTGAAGCAGACATAAGGGCAACACTTATCCATATTCTAAGCAAGGTTCTTAATCTAGGGTCCAAGGAGTCCTTGGATAGATTTCATGGGGTCCATGAACTGGAATGGGAAAAAATGACATCTTTATTTCAATAAAATTGTTTTCCTTTACAATCTGATGCGCTTTATATTGTGCATTTTAAAACAATTAAGTCCAAGGAGTCCATCCACTGACTGACATCAGCTCATACAAGCTCATAAGGGCCAATTATTAAATTTCCAGTGTGTTCATTTACATCTCAGAAGTCTGCAAATGCTACAAACTGGGGCTTCATTTATTGTTTTGTTGATTATCTAGACATAAGAAAATGATGGAAGAAATTTTAATAATGCAGATTAATAAAAGTGTGTTGCATACATTCTCCCCCACCCCAACCCCCCCAGAAAGCTGGTTGTTAAACATTTACCAGCACATCACTGAGTCCATGCCATAAAAAAAAGGGTTAAGAACCTCTGGCTAATGGAAAGGATAATGGGTAGTAATTCACCTTTGATGGAACATTGAATTTACCCAACCACTCTGCAAAGCAATTTGGAATTCTGCCCTAAAAAGTCATTGAATTGAACATATTCTTTGACTTAGCAACATCAATACTAAGCCTCCCCAAAGAGATCAAATAAAGAGCTAAATCACTCAGATGAACAAAAATATTTATAGCAGCTCTTTTTGTTGTATCAGAGAACTGGGAACTATAAGAGTGCCCACCAACGGGGGAATGGCTAAATATTTTATGGCTATATGAATGTAATGGAATAAACTCAGGGTAAAGAAGTTATGTGACTTGTCCAAGGTAGTGCAGACAGTCAATGACAAGGCTGGGATTTGAACCCACCAGGTTCTCTAACTCCATATTCAGTGCTTTACCTATGACACTCAGTCAAATGGTGACGATGCTATATTGTAACCTGGATGCCACTCAACTCTGGATTCATATGGATTATATTTATATGGATCAGTATAGATATTCACATATATCACATATTCACATGGATTATCATATATAGTCACATGGATTATCAATATGGGAGTATTTGGGCTAATAATTCTAATTTATCTCCTCTGCCTTGACTAGCTATCAAGTTTCTTAAGAATTTCTAAATGTCATCTGCGCAAACTAATAGAATAGGAACCATCTTCTGAAATAGGGACTATTTAATTGGGACATAAGTGTAAAGCAATAAGGAAACAAATCCCAACACTCATTTTTAAAGGAACGTACATCATCTGCAATCACCCCCAAAAAAAGTAGCCTGGGAAATCAGGTACTCCATGACTCATGACTCTGAAATGGGGGCTACAGGGGAGAGAGAGCATGTCCCAATTCCTATAGCAATCTGACTACAAGTCACTCAACTTAAATCACACTGCATCTAAATCTCTACATGGCACCACCTCCTATCTTACTGCCTCCCTGTCTTCACTCCTCGTTCCACTCTTGCATTCTTGGGTGCCCATAAATGCAATCTCACAATCAGATTCATTGAATAAGTCATTCATTCACAAGGGGCAAATTCACTGACTACCATTCAGATTCTACATGCTAGCTTTCTCTCTCCTATCTAGAGTTCCCATCACCCTCACCCTGGGCCCAGGTACTCAGTTATATGGGAATTAAAACCCTTAACTTCAATCAGGAATCCCATTGAAGATGATAGCCTCATAGGAAATATATGCCTCTGTTACACTATACCAGTAGTCTGGCTCATAATGAAAAATTGTAGATTTTGACCAACAGTTCCACAATTCTAAAGCATTCTTGAGTGCCTTCAAAATCCTGAGGCTGAGGCTTTATTTGCCTTTAATTTATTGTATGTCCTTTGTCAATCAAGTCTAGAACAGTTTGATGCACGTATCTGTACTTTTTAATTATTACAATTTATTTACTCCAAAAGACAATTTGGGAAAAGCAGTATCCTTAATGTCTTCCCCAGTAAAAAAAAATTACTGAATTTTGCTGCTAACTCCTGGTCATTCTTAAGTGCATCCTTTGCAGTAAGATTAACTAGTGCTTCAGCTGCTTCTCTAACTGGCTTTCTGCTATTGGTGTGTCTGAAGACGGTTCAATTACTGGGGGTTTTTTTTAATTCCTTGCAGAATCTTTTGCAACCTGTGTAATTTCTCCAGTGATTCATTCTTTTAGCTGTTTCTTCCGGATTAGGCTATTAAAGAGTGCTCCATCCCACAAAACCCTTTTTTAAAATCCCCCCAATACAGCAACTGGGGTGCATAGGGTATTCAGGGAGGACTAGCGCCTCTAGTGTGAGGGCTCGCCAATCCCTTTTCAGGGCTGCTCATTCATCTATGCTGTCCACTTTCACCCAACTCTCACCTGTGACTCCAAGAAGCTGTAGCATGTACAGCCTCCACATCCCAGTAAACTGTCTTGGCAGACAGGCTAAACCAGGTTGAGGGTAACCAACAGTCTATGAGGAGAAGGGCAATATGCCCAAACAGAATGGGCAGATGAGAACAATTTGTTTCAAGGGCCATGAAGACAGCTGAAGCAGGCTCTGAGGAGTGTGTAGAGCTTGGTCAGATCTCAAAGATGCCAGGGTCGTCCACTGCATCCCAGGCCACCACCAGTCATCTCGCCTTTGTCTCGCCACTGGACTTTACTTACTCTGGAAGAGAAAACGAAGCTGATAACTTTGTACAACTCTGCCTCACTCAAATCCAACTCACACACAAGTCAAGACCTCACTCCATGACGTCATTGCTCCTCTTCTAAAATGAAGGATGAACAGCAGCAATATAGCAACTACTAGAGGAAAACGGAGAATGGAAACGCGTTGGGTGAATCACCCCTGAAAACACTTCTTGCTTTTTTGTCTTTCCCACCGAAAAGAAAATCCTCAAAACAGAAAAAACAAATAATCCAAGAGCAAAATAAAACAAACAAAAAACCCAGAAGGAATTACTTCTAAGTTTGTGGTTTTACTGGTTTTCTTAGAATTTACTGCAGTGCCAGAAATTAATTTATGGATTATAGCAAGCATGGGATCACAACAAACTCCATGTGAAGAAAAAGAAAACACCTCAAGAATGTTCTAATTGGTAAAGCAACTTCATCTGTGGTTGGGACAGCCAAAAAAGAGGGTGAGTTTTACATACCGGCTTTGGAAAGCATTATTGTTTTGCAAATTGTGAGACAATATGATATTGCCTTTCCAAATGTTCTTTCCATTTATTCCCTTCCCTTGTGCTCACTGTCCTCCAGGAATCTAACTAATGTATGGGGGGACTCAGTTCTCCAGTGTTACAGGGAGATGCACTTTCTTCTACTCTGCTTTGTTCATTCTCCTCTTTTGAAAGGAGACTGCTGTGTGTTTTTCATTTTGCAGCCTCTCTGACAAGCATGCTTACCGACGTTTATCATAAAAATATGCTACATATTATTGTCATATGGTTTTAAGCTTGGTTGGAATAACAGCGTGGAGTCCAGAAATGACACCCAGCTTTTACAAAATGAAGTACTCACTTTGAGTTGTCAGCCTTAGTCGCTGTGAGCTCCACACAGCTTGGGTTTGGACAGGGTGGGGTTTCTAACAGTACTATTGTCAGCCCCTCGCCTCCCTACTTCAAGTTAGCTACATACTACAGAGGTGCTGTGGTCTAAAGCAGCCATTACTTCAAGTATGCAGCACCAAAGGAGCACTCGCTCGATTTGAGTCAGGGGGAACAGAGTTCAAATCCCACCTCCAATATCGAAAAGCTTTGTGACCATGAGTAAGTAAGTTACTTTACCTCTCTAAGCATCTATTTCCCTCATCTGTTTAACAGGGATAATTATAGCACCTGCCTCATAGGGGTATGATGAGAAAAGTGCTCTGTAGACCTTAAAGTGTTATATCAATGTCATTTATTGTTACTGTTATCATTATTATTGTTATTATCTAACAAGATATTCTCAATATACTCATCTCCAGATGCGAGGCAGCCCAAGATGAGAAGAAGCTTGCTTATCAATGGTGCCAATAATGTCTTTCCAGGAAAAAATGTGTCCATCACTCATCCTGGTACAGCACTAATCCAATCTCATGATTGGGTCCTCATGAGAAAGAGGACCCTCTACTTCAATCTCTACAAGTGGCTCTATTTCAATCACTTGGTCATATGAACCCAAGCATGGGTTCATAGAGTTAAGCAGGGACAACAGCCCAGACAAAACCTAAAAGATCAGCTGAGTATTTATCTAAGATGGGAGCAGGTGATGGCTTAGGTGTTTAAGAAGTCAGAAAAGGTTTGAACAGATATCAAAAGTAAAGAAAGAGAAGAAGTCCCTGCCTAAGGGGTAAAGCAGATATTGGCCACATCACTAATGAGGAGAAACACCAAATCAGTCTGATGCATGGTCAACGGCGCTTTCTAATCTGGTCTCTCACGCTTCTTACTGAGGCTGAAGGTGAGTTCAGTGGACACCACAGCCAGGAAAGTCATAGTTCTACAGGGACACCCTGGTCCTGGCTGGAACAGGGTTCGACTGAGGGCCTTATCACCTTCCTCCTTAGAGAGCTTTGTGTCTTTGCCTCATTTCCTCCACGTCAGATTTTGGGGAAGAAAAAAGTACCATTCCCCTTCTTTGAAGAAGAAAAATAATTCTGTTTTAGTCTCCCTGTAGTTATCAAGCATTGGTGGTCTTAGTAAAGTTTCTAATGAGAGAGAACTGGAGAATCTACCTGCCCTCTCCTCTCTCCTGGTACGGTCTCTAGCCAATGGTGGAGTCCCTGGCTCTGAGCCTTCCATCTAGGCTTTCTTTGGGTTTCCTGAACACTGTTTCCTTGGCTTTTGCTCCTCTCCATTGCACTCTTGTTGTCAATTAGCTAACTTTGCAAACCACCCAGATGCTGGAACATTGGAAGCCTTGGGCAGACTCCCCATTGCTCGAGCAGAATGTGTGACATGTCTTTATTTTCTATTCTAGGAGACTGGAAAATCAAAACTGCTGGCTTATATTATCAGCTCCACTGCTGATTTGATGTGTCATCAGTTAACAACTAAGCCTCATTTTAACTGTCTCCAAAACAGGGTTTCCAGGAGACCCAATATTGAATAACTACAAAGGACTCAGTCTTCCTCTGACAATTCATTTTGGATGACCAAATTCAACGGCCTTGAGATCAACCTGCAAGAGAAGTAAATGGCCCTTGACTTCACATGTAAGCTTGCCCCAAGTAGTAGCAAAAGCGGCAGAAGCCTTTGGATTGACTGTAGATAGATCAATAAATCAATCAACAAACATTTCTTAAGCTCCTGCTATACACCAGACACTAAGTTAGGTTCTAGGAATGCAGACACCAAAAAACAAAACAAAGCATACTCTCAAAAAGCTTACATTTTATCAGGAAAGACAACATGGACATATATTAGTATATATAGAAACAAACATAACAAAATGAATAACAAAGTAGTTAGGCAGGACAAGTACTAATAGTTGTGGGTACCCCAAGAACATCTCCATGTAGTATTTGAATTGCATCTTGAAGGAAGAAAGGTTTATACAAAGCAGAGGAGAGACTTGGGTGCATTTTCAGTTCTATCTAACTCTTCGTGACCCTGTCTGGGGTTTTCTTGGCACAGAGACTGGAGGGTCTTGCCATTTCCTTCTCCAGTTCGTTGTACAGATGAGGAAACTAAGGCCAACAGAGTTAAGTGTCTTGCCCAGGGTCATACAATTAGTAATGGGATGGAAAGTGCAAAGGTTTCAAGGCAGGAGATGGAGTACCATGGAGTACTAGGAGCAAAGAGAAGGCCAGTGCGGCTGGATTGTAGACTGAGGGATCAGGAATAATGTATAATGGTGCTGGAGATATAGGTTGTGGCCAGGTGGCAAAAGGTTTTAAAAAAAAGAAACAGAAGTGTTAACATATTATTCAATAAGGAATAGGGAGACATTGGGATTTATTAAGTAGGGAAGTGGTGTATTCAGGAGGACACTTAAGGAAAATCTCTTTGGCAGCTCTCTGAAGTATGGGAATCCAATTAGAAAGCCATTGTAACAATCTAGGCAAGAGGTACTAAGGGCCTACACTAAGATGGTGGCTATAAATGAAGAAAAAAAGGGCCAAATGGTATGCTGCAAAGATAAAAAATGGCAAGATTTGTTAATCGATTGGATTGGGGTGAACACTGAGGCAGAGGGAGAAGTTAAAGATAATACCGAGGTTACAGATCTGGCAGATGAAAAAATGGTGGCACCTTTGACAGCAATTGGGGAAGAGGACACTAGGGAGAATAATAATGGGTTCTGTTTTGACATATGGAGCATGAGATAGCCCCAGGATATCCAGTTTGAAATGTCTAATAGTCGGGTTGAGGGCAGCCAACAGGCCTCAAACCTGTTGGTGAATTAGAGGGATGTCTACCCCAAACATGTGAAGACTTCCTGGGGCAGAATGGGTGGATGAGAACAATTTGTTCCAACAGCTATGAAGATGGCTGAAGCAGGTGCAACGGGGTGCTTTGAGCTTAGTCAGGTATTAAAGACACCAAGGTCATCTATTGCAACCAGGCCATTGCCAGTTATCTTGACTTTTGTCCTTTTTTCAAAATTCTGAACTTAAGAAGTAAAACAAGCATTTCCATTACATAGTCAAATAGAAAAAAAAAAGATTGTACATGAAACAGAAAATCTGTTATGTACAACTTCCTTTTACATATATAATAAAGGTATCATACAACTTTGTTTTCTTTTCCTTTTTTTCTTCTTCCCTGACCTCAAGATGGTTACCAGTAAACACAAAAATGTATATACACCTATATAGCATATATGTAAAACCATTGTATACATACTTCTATGTATCAATTCCTTCTCTGGCTGCAGATAGCATCTTCCTTCATAGGTCCTTTGTAGTAAATTTGAGCATTTATAATAGTTAAAATGACTTAGTCATTCAAGTTGTTCTTAAAACGATATTGCTATTACTGTATACAAGGTTCTCTTGGTTAAGCTCATTTTGCTCTTCATTATTTCATACAAATCTATTCATGTTTTTCTAAGATCATTGAGCTCATTTCTTATAGCACAATAGCATTCCATCACGATCATATACCACAATTCGTTCAGCCACTCCCCAATTAATGGACATCCCTGCAATTCCAGTTCTTTGCCACCACAAAGAGAGCTGCTATTTTAAAACACATAGGTTCCTTTCTTTTTTTCCCTAATTGTCTTGAGAAACAGACCTAGTAGTGTTATTGCTGGGTCAAAGGGTATGTCTTTGGGCATAATTCCAGGTTGTACTCTAAAATGATTGGATCAGTTCACAGTTCCACCAACAGTAAATTAGTGTCCCAATTTTTCTATATCCTAATAAGTATAAAACAAGACTTTTGTCTTGCCACTGGACTTTGATGACTCAGGAAGAAAGAATGAGGCTAATAACTTTGTGCATCTCTGCCTCACTTAAATCCAATTCACATGCAAGTCAAGTTATCGTCCATGATGTCATTGATCATCTTCAAAAGTGAAGAGGATGAACAACCAATGTGGCAATGGAGCTCAGGTGAAAGTCTTTGATTAGGAATCATTTGAATAGTGATGATAATTAAACCCATGGAGGTTGATGAGGTTACCAAGAGAGAATAGGGAGAGAAGACCTAAGACACAGCCTTGAGGAACAGTCACAATTTGGGGTCATCAAATGGATAATGAGCCAACCAAGAAGTCTAAAAATGAGCAGTAGGACAGGCAGGAAAAGAGCTAGGAGAAAGTCATGCCATGAAACCCCAAAGATAAGAGAATATTCAGTAGGAAAAAGTGACCATTAATGTCAAATGAAGCAAGGAGGCCAAGAAGAATGAGGACTTTAAAAAATCAGTTTTAGTGATTCATTGGTAACTTTGGAGAAAGTAGTTTCAGGTGAATAATGAGGTCAGAAGCCAGACTGCAAAGATTTGAGGAATGGAGGCATTGAGTGTATATAGTGTTTTTTCCCTAGAAGTTTAGCTGAGAAAAGGAAGACAGATATAGGATGATAGTGTGAGGAGATGGTGAGATCTAGCTAAGGTTTTGTTTTTTGGTTTGTTTATTTGATTGATTGATTATTTTTAAGGATAGAGGAGACTTGGGTATGTTTGAAGGCAATCAGGAAGAAACAGATAAGAAAAGGTTGAAGATGAGAGAGGGAAGATCAATTAGTCAATCAAAAACAATTAAGCATTCACTATGCTGGAGAAAATATGCTGGAGCAGCTGGAATCCAGGGCACACACAGAGGGGTTGGCCTTGACAAGGAGAAATGTCCCCTTGTTATCAGAGCCTAAAGGAAAGAAGAGGAGATCAGGGGATGTCAACAGGTTTTGAGATGAATAAAATGGGAGAAAAGAGAGCTCATAGTGAATCAACATCATCTTGAAGAGAGGGACCCTGTTGCACATATCTCTTTGTATTTCCTGATGGCTGACGTGGTGTTTACATAGAATAGATGGTCAATGCTTGTGGATATTGCTGCTGCTGCTGATGATGATGACGACATCAAGTCTAACACTCATCACTGTGATGTTTGAAAGAAGTAGAATGGGAGATGAATGAAGGCAAGTTTTTCTAACTTCACCCTACAGAAATTTGGCAAAATATGAAGTAGGCAAAGTTTATCTCATCACATTCCCACCTCTCCTTTTGGACCCACTTATCCCTCCAAATGGAAATCACCACACCTGGGTTACTGTTCTTCTGCCTGTTCCATGTGGCCTATTGGAAAGAGCTTTGGACTTGGAGCAGAAGTCTAAGTTCTTTTTTTCTTTTTTTAATTTTTTGGCTAATCAATGGGATTAAGTGACTTGTTTGGGTCACACAGCTAGTAAGTATCATGTGTCTGAGTCTGGATTTGAACTCAGGTCCTCCTGAATCCAGGGTCGGTGTTTTATCCACTGCACCACATAGCTGCCCCTAAAAGTCTAAGTTCTAATCCCAGCTCCAACACTTATTACCTGATGACCTTAGCCAAATCACTAAACTCCTCTGAGCCTCAGTTTCCTCATATGTAAAGTTGGAATAATAATATTTGTTCTACCTATCTCAAAGGGGAGCTGCAAATAAAACATTTTCTATACTTTAAAGTACCATAAAAACTGTGTTGTTTTTATTACTCACAAAGTTCATCTGAGCTCTCAATCTCACCTTAGATGGATAAGAAGGAAGTGAAGAGAGATGTGATATCTGAGTGCATTTGCTAAAGCCTGCCTGATTTCATCAAAGCTGGCAGTTGTCTACAGTTAGTCATGGAAGGAGGTATGAGCTGGCCTCCGCTGTACAGCTGTTGCTATTGAACTACAGAATGTTCACCAAAAGGCTTTTTAATTAGGCCACCCAGGCTCCAACAAGCAAAAAGAGTTTCATTGGAGATGTATTCTCCACGTGACAAAGTTAGTTTAAGAAGTGAGACAAGAAAGGGCACTGAGTCTCTTAGTTCTAGCATCATGAGTTTGTCCAATTTAATGATCAGTTGGGTTTGAAATGCATAAGATAACCCTAGAATCTCTCTCCTTACTTCAGTCAGTAACAGTCCACCTATAGTGTAACAGCCTGTCACAAAGATGTCCACTACTTGGAAATCTTCTCCAGTGGTGGGAGATTGAGGTCAGATTGAGGTCAGATGTGAAGGACCAGATAGACTGATCCAAGCTGAGTCATCGACTGATCAGATGCCCATTTGGATACTTTCTCAGTCCTGGCTTCCAAGCAGCACAGGATGTAACCATGAACCACAAGAGCACCCTCCCTCCCTCCTGCCCCCGCCCAAAAAAAACTAACCACAAATATGCCACCCAAATTCTTGACTAAATGTTCTTACTGAAGGTACAGCAGCCAGGCCCACAAACGATATCACAGAAGAAAGAAGGGGAAATCCTGGTCTGCCATACCTGACCTACTATAACTTTGTCAGAGCTTTGCTTGTTTTCCACTTTGCCACCTAGCACTAAAACTTACACAAGAATTGGGCACACCAGCACTGGAAAAAAATGCCAAGTTGGTTCAGATACCTACTCCTCAACTACCAGATATAGGTGGAGCTCCTGAGACTCATCTCCCAATAAGAGATTCCTCATTGATTAGGCTCCTCCATCCTGACCTTGTTTCTAACATACAAACTTATAACCTTTTCTGGACCACATCAATACCTACTGGCTCACATTCATTCACATGTAGAAGATAGCATGAAATAATTTTTCCTTTATCCTACGAAAAGGATCATGGGATCAGAAATTGGAAGGTGGAAGGGATTTCAGTTATCAACAAATCCAACCCTTTCATTGTATGGATTAGAGTGGAAGAAGGGTAGCTACTTGGCACAGTGGATAGAATGTTGGGCCTGGAGTCAGGAAAACTCATCTTCCTGAGTTCAAACCTGACCTCAGACACTTACTAGTTCTATGACCCTGGGCAAGTCACTTAACTCTGTTGGCCTTAGTTTCCCCATCTGTACAATGAACTGGAGAAGGAAATGGCAAGACACTCCAATATCTTTGCCAAGAAAATTCCAAATAGGGTCACAAAGAATTAGACACAACTGAGAAATGCCAAGAAGAACAAAAAAGGACTTCCCTCAAGTCACACAAGTGGTGTGCAGCAGGGTTCAGATTTGAGCCAGGTCCTCTGAATCCAAATCCAGTGCTCTTTCCAATAGGATTTAACCAGTGGTGTGCTGGTAAAATTTAATAATCAACTCTCCAAGCTTATTCTACATCATTAACTTTTTTCCCATCCCTTTCTTAAGTCTAGACAATCAACAAAACAATAGTCCTGATAATATAAATATAAATATAAAATACAGTCCTGATTTGTAGCATTTGCTGAGTTCCGAGGTACAAAGGCTCACGTTGAAAATGTAAAGATTGCCTCTCAAAGGCAATTCACACTAGCTCCAATATACCCCTGGACTCCACCTTGTTTGGCAATGTCACTATTCCCTGCTCCTACCGGGACTCTGGACTGGGTCTGTCTAGGCATGTAGTTCCTGCCTGATGTTTCAAGGCTTACCGTGACTTCCTTCAGCTTGTCTGTGACTTGTCTAAAACTGAAGTATCTGCTGTAACTATATACTTCTACCAGTCTTCATCCTTTTGGACCAGGCCTGTGCCTTTGTTGCCCATGCCCCAGAATGACAGATTTTTTCCTCAGGGCAGAAAAAAGGAAAGATTTTAAACCATCGTAAATATGGCCTCGAAACTACAGACATGGCATCCACCACTTCTGGACAGTGGCTCTGACTTCTCCACATTCTACGGAACACCCCCCCACTGTTATGCGTGTAGTGGATGCTCAACAAATATTTGTTGATGGTGGTGATTATAATGAATGTTGCGAAATTACATACACAAACGTCAGGAGCTGCACAAATTAAGCCCCTTTTAGCCACAAGAACGCTAGCATTTTGCATATGTTTAAGATTTAAAATGTGCAGCCTAATTAGCACACAACCAGAAAAACCTTAACGTTGGCATTGCTTCAGTTTTGTGTTTACATCTACAAATTATAACACTGGATTTTTTAGATTTATTTGACATTTAATTTCCTTGTTTAAGGCCAAGATAAAGAAACAGGAAAAAAAGAAATTGGGGGGAGGGGAGGAGAAAGTGGCGAATTAAATGACTATATGGGGGGGGGAGAAATTGATATAAATAAATAAATGAACTCTGTAAGGCTGGGGTCTCTACAAAGTTCATATGGCTTGTAATAAATATGCATTTGTACACCTAAAGCCATATGAGCCATTTTAAAATTCAGGCAGATATACAAATACATGCATGAACTAGAAAGTCTAGTAATCCTTCACTTCATACTCTGAGGTTTGTAAAATGCTGTGTTTTTCTTGTTCACAGCAGGTTAATGATTTTGATAAATCATACCCCTTAGGGAAAGTCAGGACGGAGCAGAGAGCTGTCATGCAAAGTATAAAGGTACAAAGTTCAGGCAATTCTCAGATTTGTAAATTTTTTTTCTAATGGAAAGAGTTTCTTTCTCACCAGTTTCTTAAAACTGAACAATAAGGGATGAGAATTTCCTCTACTATTCCCTGCAAGCTGCCCTTTGGGCAGAGACGGGCATGTTTCAGTCACAGAAGCAAGCTTGTAGAAAGGAAGAAGAGAGAATTTTCCCAGGGGAACCGCAACCAAGTCTGTGAAATAGGATGATAAATATGCATAAAAATCATGTATGGAATCTGCATGTTCTTTGCGTACAATCCACCTAAGCCTCCACCCTTCCCCCGGAGTCCATTCTTAGGTAATTATCAAATTCGCCTTTTATTACTTGCTCCCTTTAAGTCTGTCATTTTTAAAGGTTTCTATTCTTGCGTCCATTCTCACCTGAAACAACTGCCCTGGTCTCCTGCCTCCAGAGAGTATATAGCAGAAACGGAGACCTGCAGAAAGTATGGGAAGGTCGTAGAAATCTCCTGAGGCCAAACAGAGCCACAGTTTTGAAAACATTCAAGTCAATTCAACAAATATTTATTACACATCTACTATATGTAAGGCACTGGGTACACAAAGATAAAAATAGAACAGTTTCTGCCCTCAAGGGGCTTACAGTTCTCTGGGAGATACAATATGGACACTTAAGTGCCTCTTCTATAAAATAAAGGGTTAGACTCAATGACCTCTAATGTCTCTTCTAGCCCTAAATCTGGGATTCTATGATCCTAAATCAGGGTTTCTTAATCTAGGTAAGGTCTATGAGCTTTAAAAATAATAATAATAATAATAATAAGCAACAAAACAGCAAATAATTAGATATGAGCTGGAGGAAGAGGAGAAAAGAATGAGTCATGAGTGGCTTCTTAGTTACAAACCAAGGTGACTGGGAAGATGATGGCACCTTCAACAAAAACAAGGAAGCATGGAGGTGCCTTCAGTCTGGGACATGCTGGAGGTGCCAGTGGGATATCCACATGTCCTAAAAGGACAAAATACTTGGCCTAAGAAGATATGGAAATTCAGAATAATAGAAATTCGGAGTTCAAAGGAAACTCAGAGGCATTCTAGTCCAACCCATAACTGAACAGGAATCTCCTCTACAACAAGCCCATAATTTTTTTCTTTTTAATTTTTGGATCCAGACTCTGCTTACATACCTGAAGTGATAAGAGACTCACTACCTATCGAGGCAATTTATCCCACTTTTGGACGTCTCTATTTGATTGCCAGTAACTTTGACCCTTGCAGTGATAGCTTTGACAGTATCCAACCCTGATAATGATGCTAGCACTGAAAGCATGCTAATAGCAGGTGTTTTTCTCTTGATGGGGCATAGAGATAGAGCTATATACATATATATGCCTACATATGCATATGTGTGCATATATGCATATATATCCAATATAGTTGGTTTCCCTTTAATACTATATATTGTATTTCATGCATTTAAAATATTATTCTGAGAAGGGATCCATAGGCTTCACCTGACTGCCAAAGGGGTCCCAGATACAGAAAAAGCTTGAAAATCCCTGCCCTAGAGACTCTAAGAATTAAGGTCTCCACTCTAGCCTTAGTTCCTATCTCATCTCCCCCAACCAAGCCACCTTTCAACACTGAAGAAAAGCGCACCTCACCTTTTCTGGGCCACCCCAAAGCCACCCATTTCTTTTTTTGACCGCACTCCATGTCCATCATGAGCCAGGGATGCAGGGCAGTTAACCGCTTTTCACTTTCAGTTCCTTGGGGAAATTGGAGAGGAAGGAAAGGAATAAAAGAGAGAGAGGAACAAAATGTAGCAGCCAGAAAGGGGGAGGGGGTCGTTGAAGTTAAGCACTGGCTGCTTTTAATTTAAGATATTTCAATATGGTTATTTGTCAGAGTCATCGAGAGGTAATGGAGCAATCCAGTTTTGCCCAGATGAATTTCCCATGACAAATGATATTGGCTTATCATTTGTGGTAACGATTGAGTTCCAACATTTTTCTTCCTCCAAAGTTTGGGTAGGACAGCAAAGAGTCCTTGTTTGCTTTTAGACATTTGTTTCCAATTTTGCAGACACTGTGAATGTGGTTATTTTTGTAGTGCTGTTAGGAAAGTGCATGGCATTTGATTCTTCATGTAGGAGTTCATTATAAATCATTAGGATTGCAGTGCCCACAACAATGTTCCTGGACCTTGAAACTGAATCGCTGGTGATCACTATACCCCCTCTTCCCTGATCTGATTCCACACCCCCACACACACCCCCCCCAACTCTCTCCATTTTTCCTTGGCCAAGGGAAGGGGTAGGGGGGGAGGAGGGGGCGTTATTTTAAGATGTTTTTATTGGCTTCAGAATGTGAAGTATTGGTTCCAAGGTCTTTTTTTTCCCAGGGCAAGATAAACTCCTTCAGGCCATATATCATGGGACTTCTCCATTGCCTGACAGGACCCAGGTCCAGAAACCTTTTCTGCCCCCATCTGATGGCTTGGGAGACAACTGGTGGTTGCTGAGGGTTACACACATATCGTGAAAAGACCCTTTCAGTAGCACTGGGCCCACCCTCAGATCTGCTTCTTTAGTACTTTGAATAATATTTCTACTCCTTGAAGGAAAAAAATAGAAAATAATCAATCTGTGACTTGGTCAAACTCCATGTCAGGGAAGGCCTTTAGCAAATTGGGAAGTTGTTTCTTCTGATGAAGATTCCTTAAGGGTAAGGATGATGCCCTGGATTTCAGCAATAACGATCAAAGCTACCCCAGTAGCTCAATGCAATCAATCAATAAACATGTATTAAGTGCCTATGTGCCAGGCACTGTGTTAAGTAAGCACTGAGGATACAAGAGGCAAAAAACAGTCCCTGCCCTCAAGGAGCTTACAGTGTAATGGGGGAAAAATAAGCAAGCAAATACATACAAAGCAAGCCAAATACAGGATAAACAGGAAATAACAGAGGGAAGACATTGGAATGAAGAAGGGTTGGGAAAGAAGGCCTTTGGGAAGTGGGATTTTAGTTGAGAGTTAAAGGAAGCCAGGACTACTTTAAAATCATGTAGGATGGGTATGATGGCATGTATTTGTAGTCTGTACAGCCAGGAAGGCTAAGGTTGATAATATGCTTGAGTTCAGGAGTCCTGAGCTACAGTAGGGCTAAAGCTAATAGGACTAAGTCTAACACCTATATGTTAAGCCCCTGGACACTGGGACCACCAGGATACCTCAGGAGGAGCAAACTGGTCCAGGTAGAAACAGAGAAGGTCAAACCTTCCAAACTTGTAGAGATGGGCTTGTAAGTGGCCCCTGCACTTCTGGCCTTGGTGATATAGGGAGACTCAATCTCAAAAAAACAAACAAACAAAAAACCCACAAAATACAAAAACAAACAAAAATTCATATGGAAAATGGAAAAATCAAGTTGGTTTGATGAAACACAGACCTGGAACTGGACATTCCTGTGCCTAAGGCAAGTTCAAATGGGGAGAAGAGATTAGAAGTTAAAGGGGAATTTGTAGCTTCTAAAAAAGAGTACCATGATGATAGGAGCTGGGGCAGTGGCACTGTGGGAGACTACAACATACAGAGATAGTAGTAACCATCAATGCTGGTGGGGGGAACCTCAAAAGAACTAGATCCATCTCTTCCATGGTTCCACTTACCACCCTGGAACAAAACTAGTGATGGCTCTGGTGGAAAGAGAACTGGAATAGAAGTTAGGAAACCTGGGTTCAAGTCTCAACTCCATCACTAAATAGCTGTAAGTCAGTCAGTCAATAAATATTTATTAAGCACCTACTATGTGCCACTGTGCTAAACCCTGGTGATACAAAAAAAGGCAAAAGATAACTCCTGCCCTCAGGGAGCTTACAATCTAATCAGGGAGACAACAAACAAAAAAATATGTACAAAGAAGCTTTATGCAGGAAAAACAGGAAATAATTTAAAGAAGGAAGGGACTAGAATTAATAAGGGTTGGAAAAGGCTTCCTGTAGATGGAATTTTAGTTACAACTTACAAGGAAGCCATTAGGCTTTGCAAGTGATTTCTCCTCTCTATTTCCTTATCTATAAAATGAATGGGTTAGATTAAATAATCTCTAAATTCCTTTCCAGCTACGATTACCTTTAAAACTGCCCCCTCTTCCCTTCTATTCCTTCTCCCAAAGGTCCCTAGAGTCCCATGCTGCCCTAGGCTCTCCCCTATAGTTCTCCCAACCAGGCCTAGACTCTAAGCCTTCCATATCTTCATATCTTCATCCCATTCCTAGGAGTCCTTCTCTTTACTAGAAGATAGCTAGCTAATCTGACTAATTACATATCGATACGCTAATAAGTGTCGATGATTTAACATATTAGCCTCCCAGAATATCTACTTTTTAGCATGAATTTTCTGAAGGCAATGCTTTAACTGGGAGACAGAGCTGAAGTAAGCAGAAGTTTGAAAATTGTGCCCTCTGAGAAATGTCAGCCTTCTCTATAGCGCATATAACACAACTTCTTCAACCACCATTTGTCATTGCGATCCACTAACCTCATCATATTCCTAAAGCAGACCAAGTATTGAAAAATCCCCCTGGGGTTTATGCACTCCTGAGAGAAATCCAGTGAAGCTTCAAGCTCTCTCTTGCTCTTAGAGAACTTCCTTTCCTCCAGCTCTAGCTCCCTGTGGATTACCACACTCATATTGTTGGTCAAAGGGATATGGTCAATGTGGATATACCCAAAGAGATTAGATCTGGGGTCTCATCCCACCAAGAATCCCTGTTTGTTCTCTTATCTGCTATATTTCATGAGCCCTAGTTACATGAATATTCCATAAGGATATCCACCATCCAAGTAAATAGATATGCTTAACTGTATACAGTATTTTTATTCATAGGAATAGAATCAACAAAAGCAAGGGGGTGTGGACCCAAGCAGAGACTTTTTGCCCCTTTCTCCAAGAAGAATTTGGCTTCCATTTGTCTACAGGCCCCAGAAAACCCTTAAATTTTGCTTTATCTCACTCTTATCCACTCTCCTTATCTCCTTTTGAAAGCCCTAGCCCCACCTTTTGATCCTATTTGGATGCCTTTCAAACTTTTTCCTTCCATTTCCCTTCATTATCTATTCCCATTGTCTATTCAATCTCTCAGACTTTCCAATTGGAATTCTACCTAAATCACCAGACCCTTTCCCCAGCCCCAACTCTGGTCACTTGAGTGTATATAAGATCCACCCTAGCCCCCATTTAAAGGCTGACTCTCACTCCTGCTCGTCCCCACGGGCATCACTAATATTCAGATTCCTTAAGAGTCTGGCCTAGATGGTTTATCTCTAATAAACTTTTTCTCTAGCACTGTTCCACTCATGACTTCCCAGGAATGTCAGTGGTGGAATCTGGGAGAAGGACACAAGCTCTGGCTTCCAATGTGCCATGTGTTGGGTCACATGCTGCAGTCTGCAATACTCTGACTGCTTTCTGGTCAAGCTGAATAGAACTGGATCCACCTCTTATTCTATTCATCCTGGTGAAGTGGTACAATCAGATCAAAAGCAGGTCAGTTGGGGAACAAGATATTCTCTACCCTCATCAATAATTTGCCTTCTCTGTTCCCCTGTGTTCCTAAACTCCCTTGTCTTTCCTTGTGTCTTAGGTTCTTGACAGCCTAAAACTATGTCGTTTTCCTCTGTCTCTTCCTATCAGCAGTTAACCCTGGCCACAATCACATCCTCCTCCTCCTCCTCCTCCATATTCCTCTTTTCCCATAGGGAAAAAAAGAGAAGGGATCATGCGATATGCCCACATGGAGGTCCAGGGCTTTTTTAGCATTCAAGATATCCTTTAATACTTCCAGGAGCCATGATTTAATTGGTAAATAGCATGATTACTCCGTCTACCGATGCAGACTGAAGCCCTGTACCTTCACGAAAAGTCTTTCTCGCTTGAGAACAAAAACTTCAGCATCCCGTGGACAGCTGTGAATGACAGTTAACACAGGCTCGTAGACCTTTGAGGGCAAACATTGTTTCATGCTTGTCTTTGTAGTCCTGACATCTAGCACAGTGTTTGACACATAAAAAGCAATAAATGCTTGTTGACTGATGCATTGCCAAGCCTCTACCTGAACTCCTTCAGCTTGGTCTAAATTGCAAGATTAATATAATAGTAATAATATCTAGAATTTGTATAGCACTTTTTGGTTTGCAAGGTGCTTTAATATGTTCTCTCATTTGAAGCTTACAACATCCCCCAAAGTAGCTATCTACAGGTAATATTATCACCACTCTACAATGGAGGGAACTGATAGCAATGCCAATGTCCACCCTCACACAGCTAGTAAGTCTTAATGGTCAGTATTCGAGTGCTGGTCTTTCTACATTCCTTTGAAAATAGGTTGTACAGTGGATAGCAAATTCAAATCCAATCTCAGATATTTACTATCGGGGTGAGCTTGGGCAAGAACTTTAACTGTATTTGTGTCAGTTTCCTTATCAATTAAATGGGTGTAAGAATAACACCTACCTTGCAGGATTGTTACGAAGATAAAATGAGATGTTTGTAAAGTACTCTGAAAACCTTAAAGTGCTATATAAATACTTGCTATTAATACTACCATCATTACCTCCAGGTCCCACATTCTATTCACTATGCCATGTGGCTTTTCTCTAGGTATGATCTGTAAGGGCCTGCATTCTCTCAGAATAGCTTTTAAGAGCCTAAGGTCACCAAATGCCATGAAGAGACATTAAGGTTGGACTTTTGGTGAAAGTGGAAGAAAATTAGAAATATACATTTAGAAATCAATACTAGCATGTCCCTCATTGCATTCTGCTCTTGTGTTGCAATCCAGGCAGCTGCCTGCCTTAATTACTCTTTGCCCCTTCTTAACATGCCAGGCCCTAAGTCAGTGAAAAACGAATTTTGATTTCCCCAAGGATTATGATCCTTACAAGATGGACAAGGGAATATCGGCAAAGTATGATTTCTGACCTAGATCGCCAAGCAAAGTTCCCCTCTCAATTAGAGGAACTTACCAATTTAGTTCAATTCAACAAAATATTTATTAATCACCTACTATGTGCAAGGCATGATACTAGGCACTAGAGATAGAAAGATAAAAATAAAATAATTGTTATTCTTCAAGAGCTTACATTCTGATTAGTAAATACAAAGAAGACCCAAAGTTTTCTTCTACGTGCCAATCCTTCAAATCCTTAATAATAAATTATTATGTAGTCCCTGCCTTCTCTTTTCTTAGCTAAACATTCCTTTCATTTTCATATGGTATTATCTCAAGACCCTTCGTGATCCTAGTTGCCCTTCTCTAGACTTCCTCTAACTTATCAATATGCATCCAAAAGTATCAATCCCAGAACTGAACACAACACTCCAGTTGTACCATACTCTACACCAGAGGACATCAGGATCAGCACTTCTAGTCCTGATCTGTATGCCTCACCTATTGCACCTGAAGCTAAAGGCATGACAAAAACCATAGGCAGGCTTGGAGAACAATCAGGGCTAAAACTTCAAAATCCTTGGATTGGTTGAAATCAGCCTGTTAGAGAGGCTTGCCTTAATCCAAAAGGGTGAATCTAATCTGAGGCATTTCCAGCTCCATTCATCATTTTTATATTTTAGGTTTATGGACCTATGCTGAATGGGTCTTTCTTGTTTTGCATGCAGGGGTTTGGATACATCCATTTTATCTGGGTTTTTCCTCCTTGAATGAGCAGTTTAGTTCTTTTGTGGATTGTAGGTGGTTCTAAGCCAGACCTGCTCTTTAAAGCAGATTAGGATTGTAAAAATTCAGGTGAGAGGATCCCCATCAAGTTCCATTAAAGAAAATTGGCTAACGGCACCCTCCCTCTAACCTGCTTAGTGTCAGGTCTCATTTTAAAAGCACAGAGCTTACAAGTGTAAAGAATTTAATCACTTTTCCCTCTTTCTTGAAAAGATGAAGATCCAGCTTCCCTGTAGAATAAGCTGTATGATTTTATCACTGCCTAGGTCAAGCAGAACAAGCCTAGCCTATGAAACTAGCTTCCTCTGTGGCTGCTGTTTGTTGAGAACTTCTAAGGTGTCCAGCAGGGACACAGCTGGGTTTGGGGATGATGGAGTCAGAGGGTCTGGGGATGATAGAGTCAGAAGTACAAAACCAGCTGCTTAGAAGTGGACCCAAAAATATTAGGAAAAAGATAACAGCAATTTATCATGAGAATAATACACTATGACCAGGTAGGTTTATACCAGGAATGCAGGACTGGTTCAATATTAGGAAAACTATCAGCATAACTGATTATTTCAACCACAAAACTAACAGAAACAACATGATCATCTCAATAGATGCAGAAAAAGCTTTTGACAAAATACAACACTCATTCCTATTAAAAACACCAGAGAGCATAGGAATAAATGGAGCCTTCCTTAAAATGATAAGTAGCATCTACCTAAAACCATTATATAAAAACATTATATGTGATGGGGACAAGCTAGAAGAATTTCCAGCAACATTGGGGGTGAAACAAGGATGTCCATTATCACCACTGTTATTCAATATTGTACTGGAAACATTAGCTTTAGCAATAAGAGAAGAAAAAGAAATTGAAGGAATTAAAATACGCAAAGATGAAAATAAGCTACCACTCTTTGTAGATGATATGATGATATACTTAGAGAATCAAGTAAAAACTACTTGAAATAATAAACAACTTCAGCAAAGTTGCAGGATATAAATAAACCCACATAAATCATCAGCATTTCTATATATTACTAACAAAGCCCAACAGCAAGAGATAGAAAGAGAAATTCTATTTAAAGTTATTGTAGACATTATAAAATATTTGGGAGCCTACCTGCCAAAACAAACCCAGGAACTCTATGAACACAATTACAAAACACTTTTCACACAAATAAAGTCAGATCTAAATAGGAAAAACATCAGTTGCTCATAGGTAGGCCAAGCTAATACAATAAAAATGACAGTACTACCTGAATTAATTTACTTATTCAGTGCCATACCAATCAAAGAATCAAAAAATATATTATAGAGCTGAAAAAATAATTTAAAAAGTCATCTGGAACAACAAAAGGTCCAGAATATTAAGGGAATTAATGAAAAGAAATGCTAGGGAAGGTGACCTAGCCACCAGATCTTAAATTGTATAATAAAGAAGCAATCATCAAAACTTCTTGGTACTGCTGAGAAATAGAGTGGTAGACCAGTGAAATAGGTTAGGTATGCAAGACACAGTAGTCAATGACTATAGTAATCTACTCTTTGATAAACCCAAAGACCCCAGCTTCTGGGATAAGAACTCATTATCTGACAAAAACTGCTGGGAAAACTGGAAAATAGTATGGCAGAAACTGGGCATAGACCAACATCTTACACCATATACCAAAATAAAGTCAAAATGGGTACACAATTTAGATATAAAGACTTATGCTATAAGCAAACTGGGAGGGCAAGGAATAGTTTACCTGTCAGATTTATGGAGAATGGAAGAATTTGCCACCAAACAAGAGATATAGAGCATTATGAAATGTAAAATGGATCATTTTGATTACATTAAATTGAAAATTTTTTACACAAAGCCAATGCAACTAAGATTAGGAGGAAGCAGAAAATTGGGGAAGAATTTTTACCAGTGGCTCTGCTAAAGGCCTCATTTCTAAACTATAAAGAGAACTGAATCAAATTTATAAGAATACAAGTCATTCTCCAACTGATAAATGGTCAAAGGATATGAATAGGCAGTTTTCAGAAAAAGAAATTAAAGCTATCTATAATCATATAAAAAATGCTCTAAATCACTATTGATTAGAGAAATGCAAATCAAGACAACTCTTAGGTACCACACCACACCTATCAGATTGGCTAGTATGACAAAAAAGGAAAATTATAAATACCGGAGATGATGTGGGAAAACAGGGACACAAACGCACTGCTGTTGGAGTTGTGAACTGATCCAACCACTCTGGAGAGCTATTTGGAAGTATGCCAAAAGGACTATAAAAATGTACATACCTCTTTGACCCAGCAATACCACTTCTAGGGCTATATCTCAAAGAGATCATAAAAATGGGAAAAGGACCCACATGTACAAAAATATTTGTAGCAGCTTGTTTTGTGGTGGCCAAGAACTGGAAATTGAGGGGATGCCCATCAATTAGGGAATGGCTGAACAAGTTGTGGTATATGAATGTAATGGAATACCATTGTGCTGTAAGAAATGATGAACAGGAGGGGGCGGACCCAAGATGGCAGAGTGAAAGCAGTGACTTGCTTGAGGTCTCCCCCAAACCCCTCCAAATACTCATAAAAATGGCTCTAAAAAATTCTGAAGCAGCAGAACCCACAAAAAGACAAAGTGAAACAAATTTCCAGCCCAAGACAACCTGGATGATTGATCAGAAAAGTGTATCGCGCCCGGCTGGGAGCGCAGCGCAGTGCAGTGGGTGTGCAGGCCTCAGCGAACCTGAAGCAGGCCTCAGAGGAGTGAATCATGGGCAGCTGTGGAGGTTTCCAGACTCCTCAATCCACGAATGCCAAAGACAACTTAGAAGGTCAGTGGGAAAAGTCTGTTTCTGTGGTGCCTGAGAAAGGAAGGTGGGTTTCAGCTTCATTCCCCAAGAGTGTGGGCGGGGGTTGGGGGTGGCAGCTGCTTCCTGAGCTTCCAGCCCACAGACTGAGGGGGAATCCAGTGGCTGATCAGAGAGGGATTGCAGAGATCTCTTTGCCAGTGCTGAGGCAGGAATCTCTTGCTTTGCCCGTGTTTGGATCTGGGTCACAGTTCTGGGTGGTGGGTGCGGGGTGAGGAGGAATGCTGTGTGGTGGAGCTTGTAGTGGCTGTGGAGAGAAACCCCTCCTCACAGTTACAGGACAGAAAGGAATACTTGTGGTCACAGGCCAGGAAAGGAGTAAACACCTCGCCCCTTATCATACCACCTTGGTAGGCCCTGCAAGTATCTCTGAAAACAGCTGTACAAACCCCTGAAGCTTGGGACAGTACATTCTCCACATTGGAAACAGATTCTTACCTTAACAAAGAGATTAATACTCAAGTAATTGGCCGGGATCATGAGCAAGCAGCACAAAAAGAGTCAGACTATATTATCTTACTTTGGTGACAAAGAAGATCAAAATATACAACCAGAAGAAGACAAAAAGTCAAAGCTCCTACATCCAAAGCCTCCAAGAAAAATATGAATCAGTCCAGGCCTTGGAAGAGCTCAAAAGGGATTTTGAGAAGCAAGTAAGGGAAGTAGAGGAAAAACTGGGAAGAGAAATGAGAGTGATGCAAGAAAATCATGAAAAACAAGTCAACAGCTTGCTAAAGGAGACCCAAAAAAATACTGAAGAAATTAACACCTTAAAAAATAGCCTAACCCAAATGGCAAAAGAGGTCCAAAAAGCCAATGAGGAGAAAAATGCCCTAAAAAGAAAAATTGGCCAAATGGAAAAGGAAGTCCAAAAGACTACTGAAGAAAATACTTCCTTAAAAATTAGAATAGAGCAATTGGAAGCTAGTGACTTTATGAGAAATCAAGACACTGTAAAACAAATCCAAAAGAATGAAAAATTAGAAAACAATGTGAAATATCTCATTGGAAAAACAACTGACCTGGAAAATAGATCCAGGAGAGAGAATTTAAAAATTATTGGACTATCTGAAAGCCATGATCAAAAAAAGAGCCTAGACATCATCTTTCAAGAAATTATCAAGGAAAACTGCCCTGATATTAGAACCAGAGGGCAAAATAGAAATTGAAAGAATCCACAGATCTCCTCCTGAAAGAGATCCCCAAAGGAAAACTCCTAGGAATATATAGCCAAATTCCAGAGTTCCCAGGTCAAGGAGAAAATATTACAAGCTGCCAGAAGGAAACAATTCAAGTACTGTGGAAACACAATCAGGATAACACAAGATTTAGCAGCTTCTACATTAAAGGACCACAGGGCATGGAATATAATATTCCGGAGGGCAAAGGAGATAGGATTACAACCAAGAATCACCTACCTAGCAAAACTGAGTATAATCCTTCAGGGGAAAAAATGGTCATTCAGTGAAATAGAGGACTTTCAAGCATTCTGATGAAAAGACCAGAGCTGAATAGAAAATTTGACTTTCAAATACAGGACTCAAGTGGAACATGAAGAGGTAAACAGGAAAGAGAAATCATAAGAGACTTATTAAGATTGAACTGTTTACATTCCTGCATGGAAAGATGATATTTATAACTCATGAGACCTTTGTCAGTATTAGGGTAGTTGGAGGAAAAAAAATTATATGTATGTAGATAGAGAAAGAGAGAGAAAGAGAGAGAGAGAGAGAGAGAGAGAGAGTGATAGATGAGGCACAGGGTGAGTTGAAGATTAAGGGGTCATATCTGGAGAATAAAATTAAGGGATGAGGAGGATTATACTCAGAGAAGAAGAAAGGGAGAGTAGAATGGGGTAAATTATCTCACAAAAAAAAACAGAAAAGAAAAGTCTCTTACAGTGGAGGGAAGCAGGGGAAGGTGAGAGGGAATGAGTAAATCTTATTCTCATAGGATTTGGCTTAAGGAGGAATAACATACACATTCAATTGGGTATGGAAAGTTTCTCTTACCCTACAAGAAAATAGGGGGAGAAGGGGACAAGAGAGCAGGGGGATGATAGAGAGGAGGGCAGATTGGAAAAGGGTGTAATCAGAAGTAAATACTTCTGAGGAGGAACAGGGTCAAAAGAAAGAATAGAATAAATGGGAGGGCAGAATAGGATTAAGGGAAATAGAGTTAATTTTTCACAACATGAATGCTATGGAAGTGTTTTGCATAACTGCACATGTACAACCTATATTGAGTTGCTTGCCTTTTCAGTGAGCGTGGGTGGGGAGGGAGAAAGAGAGAAAATTTGAAACCTAAAGTTTTAAAAACATATGTTTAAAAAAAAGTTTTCACATGCTATCGGGAAATAAGAAATACAGGAAATGGGGTACAGAAGTCTATCCTGACCTACAGGAAAATAGAAGGGGAAGGGGATAAGAGAAGGGGGGAGAGAAAGAAAAGAGGACAGCCTAGGGGAAGGGATATTCAGAATGCATGCCATCTTGGGGTGGGGGAGAGTGAGATGGGTTGAAAATTTGGAACTCAAAAACTTGTGGAAATGAATGTTGAAAACTAAAAATAAATAAATTTATGTTTTTAAAAAACCAAATAAATAAATAAATAGACAAAAAAAAAAGAAATGATGAACAGGCTGACTTCAGAAAAACCTGGAAAGACTTATATGGTCTGATGCTAGTGAAGTGAGCAGAACCAGGAGAACATTGTACACAGTAACAGCCATACTGTGCGATGACTAACATTGATAGACTTAGCTCTTCTCAGCAATTCAAGGATCTAAGATAACTCCAAAAGACTTTCTATGGATCCATAGAAAGAACTATGTAGTCTGAATGCAGATCAAAGCATACTATTTGCTCTCTCTCTTTTTTCTTTTTTGTTTATTTTGTTTCTTTTTTCTCATGGTTCCTCCCATTCATTCTAGTTCTTCTTTACAACATGACTACTGTGAAAACGGGTTTAATGAGAATGTATATGTAAAGCCTATATCAGATTGCATGCCTTCTTGGGAGGGGGGAGGTAAAAGAAGCAGAGAAAATTCAAGACTCAAAATGGAAATGAGTGTTGAAAACTAAAAATAAATTAATTTTAAAATTTAAAAAAGTGTACCCAGTGAAGACATTCCAACTTTGGACTCACTCCTTCTTTCCATTATCTGCCATTTCAGCTACCAAGTGACAAGTGCCACCTATACAGTGCTTTAAGATTCACAAAGCACTTTCTTCATAATGATATGAGGGAGAGAGTATATTTATTATTATCCTCATTTTACAGATGAGGAAATTGCGAAGGAAGTAAGTCTAGCCCACAGTCCAGAACTATTATGTCAGATCTAGAAGTGACACCTAGGCATTTTGATTCTAATAATACTTCAAAGATCTGTGATGTCATCAGTGGGAAGCCTCTAAAAATAATAACAACAGCAACAATGATAATATTAAAAGTAATAATTAACATTTAAACAGCATTCTTTGATGTTAAGTTTATAAGAGAATTGACTGATACTCTTAGATTTATAGTTCAATGGAACAAGTATTCCTTCTCATCCCTGAGAAGAGGTTTGGACTATCTCAGTCTTTGAGCTGCAACGATTTCAGCCACACCCGAGAGTTTTGAAAAACACAAACACATATCCACATTCTGTGAGAGAGCAGAGTGAGGAAGGTGCTAGTGAAGAGGTCTAGGACTTTTGGGGTGCTGTTGGAACCCCAAGATCATGGTACCAGGCCCTGCCTGAAAGAATTCAACTCAAATCTTCTTCAGCCAGAGGAAAAGTTTATTAGTGATAAAACATATAGGCCAGGTGATGCCTGTAAGGACGGGCGGGCATGAGAGGTTCTCAGCCTTTTGAGTGTGAGATTCTCAGCCCCGAATGAGGGCCAGGGTAGATCTTATATACTTTGCATGACCAAGGAAGGGTCTGGGAAAAGGGTCTGGGTGAGAACTCCCAGAGATTGGAATGTCTAAGAGATTGAACAGACAATGGGATAATGAAGGAACTGAAAGGTATCCGAATGAGATTAAAAGGTAGGCTAAGGCTTTCAAAGGGAGATGAGGGGCTGGGGCCTGTAGACAAAAGGGGAGCCAGATTCCCTTTGGGGCAAGGGGCAAAGACCACGGCTTGGGCCACACCCCATCACTAGGACTTCGGAACTCACTAGCAGTGGCCCTGGAGTAGGTGGGACTTAATGAGCTGAGTTAGAGAAAGAAATGGCAGCCAAAGATCAGAAACAGAGAGGAGATGAGCTATAGAAGACAGAGGAGAGATTACATTGGACCAGGGGGTGCTGGTGCCAGCTCATATGACTATTAAATTTTCAGTGTGAGCATTTATACCTCGGAAATCAGCAAACACTACAAATCAGGGCTTAGTTTATTGTTTTGGTGATTGTCCAGACTTAACAAAGTGTTGGAGAAATGTTAATAATATAAATTGAATTAAAAGTGCTTCATACATATTTTTTAAAGAGGTGATTGTTAAACATTTACCAACACCCTGTCTGCTTTGGATCGTCAGGTCCCTTCCGTCATCCTGGAACAAAGAACTCAGACTGAAGGTAAGCTGTAATCACATCGACAAAGGCTAAGTAAATTTTGAAAGGCATACTCTTTCTTCAACTTCCCCTCCTTCTTCCTGTTCAGTAACAAATACTATAATGTACTTTTTTTACTTGTTTCAGTTTGTTTAATCTGATTCCTTTATCAAAATTGCTTCATTTAAAAACCCATGGTCAGAAAAAAAAGACCATGGTCAGTCATGAAGGCTTGTATTTCATGTCTATATACTTAGTACATGCCTAGAAAGGGGGAATGGTGGAAGCTAGGGGTTAGCTGGAAACATAGAAAGCTTAAATTAGGGCTTAGAGTTAGACCTTTCTGAATGTTAGGTATTTTCCTAACTGGGGACTGTAAGCTACGATGATTTTATTAACAACTTTTGACATGATACAAATATCATAAAATAGCGGAGAAAGTGATCTGAAAGCTATTATATTGCCCCTAGGTTAAAAGTGAGCTAATTGTTATCACAAGATGTGGCTGATTAAATCCCTACCCTGCAAGAGAAAGAATAATGAACAAACTAAAAATCACAACTTGAACTGGTCCTATAGGAAGGAATGAGTGAGTCCTAGGAGGATTTAGATTACCCAACCTTTTCCTGAAGGAAGATGGGTAAAAAGAAGCAAGTGCTGGCCAGCCTCCACACCCTTCACAATGACACCTGCTGGTTACAAAGGCATTAAGCCTTTGGGATTTTGTTGCATTTCCTGATGATGTGTATAGATGTGACCATTGGGAAGACTGAGGGATATCTACTAGGACATGTGTCTTGGCACTGAATTGAGGATGGCAATCGATGATTGGGGATGATTTGGTTGTCTGAGACTATTATTAATCACAGTCACAGCCTTATGCCTAGAAAAGGAAATCTTCCTGGAAAATCAGCCCTTTCTCTTATTCTTTGGCGAGAGATATAGAAAGACCAGAAATCTAAAAAGAGATTTTGGTCCCTAGGGGGCTGATGTAACCTATATTTAGATTTCCCCAGATGTGGGTTAAAGGTTAACCAACCACGCAAGAGCACTCAGGGTATAACACTGCATATGTTCTTCATCCTTTTTTTTTTTTGGCTCGGCAATGGGGTTAAGTGACTTGCTTAAGGTCACATAGTAAATGTCAAGTGTCTGAGGCCAGATTTGAACTCAGGTCCTCCTGATTCCAGGGCCAATGCCCTATCCATTGAACCACCTAGCTGCCCCTTCATCCTTCATTTCAAAGAGTACCAATGACATCATGAGGTAATGTCTTGATTTGCATATTAATCGAATTTAAGTGAGGCAGAGTTGTATAAAGTCATCAGCCTCACTTTCACTACCAGTGTTATCAAAGTCCAGTGGCAAGACACCAAGATGATGGGATGCAGTGGGTGACCCTGGCATCTTTGATGTGTCTGACCCAAAGCTCCAAATACTCCAAAGTACCTGCTTTAGCCACCTTCATGGCCATTGGAACAAATTGTGCTCATTCACCCATTTCACCAAGGGAAGTCTTCACATGCTTGGGGTAGACACCCCCTTTCAGGACTACTCATCCACCTTTGGAGTCCACTTGCCACCCAACTCTCAACGCATATGTAGCAGAACATTGGAGATGGGTTTCTGCTGGCAAACATAAATCTCTAAGTATCTGTCTATTTAAGTTCCTGTGGACTATGTGACTATGAAAGATGAAATGAACCTCTCCCATGGGATGGGGAGGACAGGAGTTACTCAAAAAGTGAGTAATAGGCTGAGGAAAAGACATCAGGAGGTTGGGTAATACCAGTGGGAAAAGTCCAGTACTACTGAATGATAAAATAGGGTGGGAAGAGGGAGGCTGACATCCCCTCTTGCCAGAGCCCCTGCCTCAACACTATAAGGAATGAGGGGAGGACACTGTGACCCAATACAGGGACTCTGCGGCCATAGCTGAGTGAAAGCCAGATTGATGCCATGTGCTACGGGAGACGGAAACTGCTGATGCTTCTTGTCCATCTTCTGCCTCTTCCCCTCCACCACCACCTTCTTATTCTCTCCCTAGGGAGAGAAGAATCTGCTTTACCAATCCTTGTTCTTCTAAGAGTCTGCTTTCTGCTCTGCTACTGGTTTGAAAGGAACCAATTTCTTGGGGGCAGCTAGCTGGCACAGTAGATAGAGCACTGGCCCTGAAGTCAGGAAGATCTGAGTTCAAATTCAACCTCAGACCGAGCACTTGACACTTACTAGTCACTTAACCCCAATTGCCTAAAAAAAAAAGAAAACAATTTCTTTAAGACTGAGTAGGCAAATCCATTGTACTGATTTATATGGGCCCTTGGGGTCAAATGAAGCTGAGGTACTGAGGGAAAGGGACTGAGACTTTATTAAACTGGGAGGTATTCCATGCAAAAATTTGGGGTCTTGGAGCGTTCAGAGTGTTATTATTATTTTATATTTGATAACTTCCCCAAACTAAAGAATGAAGGAAAAGATTAAGTCTATCTGAACCAAAGCCTAAGCCCATTGAGTCCATAGCAATCTTTGTCAAAAGAAGAGCTGGAGTTAGCTCTTCTGAGGCCTGGGGCTTTGGGCACCTCCCTATACATGCTTAAAAGAAAGATGACTGACAAGGCAAGAAAGATTCCCTTTTATTGACTGTGCAAAGGGATGACTCCCACAGGTAGTCATTGAGACTCTTCCTCATTGATAAGCCAAAAGGCGTGTCCCAGTTGAAGTCCCCCAACCCTCTCAACAGTCAAGTAACAATGGGCTTGCCCATAACAATCAAACCCCCAAAACGAAGGCTTGTCAACCTGTAAGTTCATCAAGTTGCTCTGAAAACTCCCGAGCTCACACACACTCACACACACACACACACACACACACACACACACACACACACACACATCATCATATCATCATCATCCTCATTTACCAACTATCACAAATGCTGTCTAGCTGACTACCACTGTTGCCAAAATGGGTTGAGTGTTTTGATTTGTTTTGTTGTGTTTAAGTCTGGGAATATGGATGAGGTGATAGAATTTCACTTGAATCAGCCTTAAAAGTAAGCAGGGGAAGGGAAACAAAAGCTAGCCTCTAGGACTTGAAGCACAAATTATAACCTCCACCTTTCCTAAAAGTATCTTCCCCCTTCCCTATCAAAACTGCCAGAAATTCTAACATTCCTTTGTATGTAGAGGGCTTTTCTTTCCTTTAGAGTTCCCTATTTAAATGCAAATACACCTGGGAAGGGTATTTCTTTAAAACCATTATCAACTGATACCTTAGTGGGGGATTAGTTGACTGTTATCTGAACTATAAGGAGACATGAAAAAATGTAAGGACTGGAGAGATGCCTAGAAAGAGAGGGAAGGGCAACTTGAGATACTAGAGTGGGAAGAGGATTACTTTAAGGGCCTGGAGACAAAGGACAGACTTCTCCTACTTCACCACTTTAGCAGGGACTAGCTCTAGCTTATGTACTTGGGCAAAGAATAAGGGGCACTCCATTGCCTGCTTAAGTTTCTGAAGCTGAGGATATCACGCACTTGTATTTGACAGAAGTAAAGAAGTGTTACTGAAACTTATACCTGTTCAAAAAAGAGAGAGTGGTGTCTTGAACCTCTTCCATGAAGAGCAGCATCCCTCTCCAAAAATGTCATGATATTGCCCCTTCTCTCACACAGGCTTTAATTTGCTCCTGTGGGTATAATAATCTCCAAAGGCCTTCTGTGGTTAAGTAAGCCACTTCCCCTTCGTTTCTTCATCAATCAAATGGCATGGACAATGGAGGCCCATTTTTTCAAAAGGCCCTTTCAAGCTGTAAAATTCTGTGATTCTATTCAGTACCTACTATGTTCTGGACCCTACATGGGGCAGAACCATAACAACAATTTGGGCAATCAGGGTGACTGTTATTTAGGGCAAGTGGCACCAACTGAAGCAAGCTGGAAGAAATTCATCCTCAACAGTGTAATAACACTGAAATAGGTCAGTGTGAGCACCCTAATATTCCCTGACATGATAAAGATCATAACACATTTGTGCCTGCTCATCCTGTGTTACTATTGCCCATGTCCTCCCATATGTCGATGACCAACAAAGATTCCACTCAACCTGCTGGGGGCCTTGCTCAATTTCTCCTGACATTGTGAGAATGGTAGTAGAGTATTCAGATTATCCAGCAGTAAACCCTCACACTCACTAGGGGCCGAGACTGTTGTGGTTTCACGGCGTGTTGTGGGGGTCATCTCAAAGAATTCAGGACCAGACCACCTTTAATTCAAGTACAAGCATTTATTGAGGATTGATGCCCCTCAGACTCGGGCTACTTAGTAAGACAACACAGGAAAATTTATAGCAGAATGATGCTAATTACACAACAGAAAATATGACTATTAAAAAGGCAGGAAGGGTTTGTTAAGGGATTAGGTAATGGGGAGGGATCCCTTCTATGGTCTGGTGAAAGCGGTCATGCTGCTTTCTAATTGGCTAGCTCTGGTGGTCCTGTCTGGTCAAGACGGATAGTTAGGTATAGCGGTCCTGTCTTGGACTAAATGGATGATATGATTATGGTTGAGAACAAGGACACACTTGTTCAAATATGTGAATTGGATCTGGGGGCAGTGGCTGGACTGAGGGTGGGGGCCTGTGATGTGGTTAAAGTCAAATTATGTGGTGGAATCAGGACGTGCCTGTTGTTCAGTGGGGCCCATAAGGAAGTTAGACTACTGGGGCCAAGGGCAGCTTTATTAGGATTCCATCAAGACCACCTTTGTTTCTGATTACACATACATTTCTTTGATGACATTTTTTTTTTAGTAGGAAACTGGGTCTTTATATCTCATCCAGCCTGTAAGTGTAGCAGCCACACATGGGCCAAATTCCATTGCTGATCAGCAGGGGAGCTTTGATCTGCTCCTTTCCTACCTGGGCTACTTTGCCCCATTGTAGGCAGCCCAGTGGTGCCCTACTCTTCTGACTCACCATATTGGTGCCCAATTTACTATAGACATCCGATTGGCTTAGCCCTACTGCCAGAACTGCTAAGCTCAAGCAGTCTGCCAGACTTTGACAACATTTTTTATTTCCTTCCTTGTAGTTCTGTATTTGTTATGTTTTATGGCCTATTTATACCCACCATTTGCCTCTCTATTGCCCTCAGAATTTTACTTATTTATATTCTTTAGAGACTGTAATGTTTCATGACTGGGAGTCATACGACAATAATGTTAGAATAACAGAATTTCATTCATGTACTTTTCCTTTGTTTCTTGAAAAATATTGAGTTATTCAAAGCGTTCTACACCCATGATACTGACAAACATGACAAAAAAAAAAAAAGAAAAATGATCATTGTTGGCAGGTCTATGGAAAGACAAAAACATTGTTCTTAACTTTTTATGGACCAATGTTTTCTCTGGGCAGCTGTGAGCAACAGTTCGGTCTGTGATAACAGTCCATTTCCAACACATTATTGATTGAGTTCTCCAGGTATTTTAATGTCTATGTTGGTTCCATAGGTTTATCATCATCACCATCATCAGTAGTGTTATTATCATCAGTCTTATGACATTCTCATCTCTTTTGATGGAGTGCTGACGGAAACATTTCAAAGACAATTCATTCTCCTGCTACTGTTTTTAAATTTAATGTTTTTTAATTTTTTTATTCTAAATTTAAACACCAAAATGTTTCCATTTCCATACACATAGAATGCAAAAAGAGGATACTATATATAACAGTGAATTTCCATTTCAGCTGCTTTTTCTAAAGTATACAATAATTTCTAGACATCACTTTCAAATTTCCCTGTTTCCTTATCTCCTTTCTGTTCTCTTTCATGTGCTTAAAAACACATAAAATATGGTTTGTTTGTTTTTTAATGTTTCAGTGGCCCTGGGTTTGTTTTGTTTTGAACATCACTACTGACAAAGCACCTTCCTGTTGACCCACCTCTTTTAATCAAAAGAAAAGGGGGGAGAGGGGGAGGGAATCTTGTAACAAATAAGCATAGCTGAGCAAAATGTATCCAAGCAGAAATCATTATCAAAAATGTATGTCCCTCCACTTTATGTCCAAAGTGGGCTTCATCAGAGGTCCTCTGAAGAGATGATTGGTCATTGCATTGAGCAGAGTTCTAAAGTCTTTCAAAGGTGTTTTTCTTTACAATGTTATTGTCCTTGTATAAATGGTTCTCCTTGTTCTACTTGCTCACTTCACTCTGTGTCAGTTCAGACTACTCAGAGTTCTCTGGAATCATCTCTGTTATTATTTCATACAGTGCAATAATATTCCATTACATTCATATACCACAATTTGTTCCACAATTGTCTAAAAGACTACTTAGAGTCTAATTGTTTTCTCTTCTTCCTTTCCTCTCCTCTTTTAATATTCCCTTCAGGATCTGGAAGTTTGTTTTGCTCCAACAATTTCTTCCTTAATATTACTCTATCACTTCATCCATATTCCTAGACTTTAAAAAAAACATTTTGGAAACAGTGGAAGTCATTTAGACAGTATTTGTGATACCTGATAAATGATGATGATGATGATGATGATGATGTGTGTGTGGTTTTCACACTTAAAAAGAATGCTAACACTATGTTATCAAACAACTCCTTTCAATTACACAAATAAATTTACTTTTCTAGGTTTCTCTGGATTTATGTTTATAATTCAAAGTTCCAACTCAACTCCCATCTTTTCATCAGAAATGTCTGAAAGTGTTCTGTTTCATTAAAGATCCACTTTTTTTTCCTTATAGGAATATACTCAGCAGGATAAGATGTTCTTGGTTAGTAACATATCTCTTCTCTCTTTCAGAATATTGTATTCCAAGATCTCCTTTCAGTTTTCACAGAAGCTGCCATATCTTGTATGGTCCTGACTGTAGTTACTTGGTACTTCACTTTCAGGATACTTGTAGTTCTTTTTACTTTGATGTGGGAGCTTTGGATTTTGGTTCCCACATTCCTGGGACTTTTACTTCTGGTATTCCTTTAAGGAGGTGATCAGTGGATTCTATCTATCTTTACTTTGCCCTCTGGTTCCAATTAATCTGAGCAATTTTATTTATGATTTAAAATACAATTTCCAGGTTTCTCAAAAAAAAAAATTCAGTTTTGGGGAGTTCAATGTTTCTTAAATAATCTCTCCTTGACCTGTTTTCCAGATCAAATGTTTTTACCATTATATATCTTATATTTTTTCTATTTTTCCAACTTTTTTATTTTATTCTAGTATTTCTGGCTATTATGTAATCATTGATTTGTCTGGTCTATTCTAGTTCAAGGGAAGTCTTTTTCTTGTGTAAGGTTTACCACTTTATCTTCTAAGCTACTTATTCATGTTCCAATTCTTTCCTCAATAGCTTTTCTTTCTTTTTTTTTTTAATCTCTTGCTTGATTTCTTCTAGGTATTCATGTAGTGTTTATGGAAAATACATTTTTCTTCCTTTGGGATTCTACTTGCAGCACTGGCTAGTGTTTTCTTTGATTTATTAATCTCTCCAACTTAAATTCCCTAACTGGGCTTTGTGCCAGGGCTAAATTCCACCTCACACTGCTCTTTTGGGTGAAGTGGTCAGTTCCACTTTGTCTCACCCTGAGTTACTTGGGTTCTGGAGCTGACATTCTCCTCCTGGAGTTAGGACTTTATGGACTTTTGAGGTTCAGAGCACTGGCTCCTGGGCCCTCTATGGAATTCAAGGACAGAGTGTTAGGGATCTCAGAGCCCCTTGGCCTCAGTTGCCCCAATCTGAACACTGGTGCACCATGCTGGTCTCTCTGGTTGATTGCTACTTCCCACTGCTACTCCCCAGGGTTTCCAAGGTTCTCACTCAAGAGCTTTCTTAGGGAAGCCCCTTACTTTTGCTGTCTTTGGGCACAGAGTCTATACGTATCCTGTTGTGTTTTGTTTTGTTCTGTTTTACCATACCAGTATCACTTTCCTGGAGGTGCCTCCTTTCCTACTGCCCAGGGGTTCCTGGCTAACTTTTTGGGGCAATTCTGGAGTGGAAAAAGTCATTTACAACAGTTTCTTTTTTTGTTTCTTGATCATTAGTAAATCTCACATAAAACTTCAGGCTTTTCATGGAATAGATATGGGAAGCTAGGCAGCCTGCCTCCCTGTTCAGGAAGCCATCTTGGGAGGAAGTGTTAAATTTAATGTTCTAATGTGGACAAAATAACTGCTTATGCAATTGAATGAAAAGATATTAGGATGTAAACTCATCTTCTTAGACTGAAAGCATTTTTGGGATAACTCCAGTAGCACAAGGATTATAGGAATAACATGCACCACATTCTGTTCCCGCATGATTTTCGTTTTTCCCCTAGGTGTCTATATTTTGAAATATCTTCATTTGATTTAGTTTGGACATTATGACTATTGGGTATGTCATTATTTATTTAAAATATGGTTCTTAAATTTTTATGGACTGATGTTATTTCTGGGCAATCATGAACAATAGGTCTACCTGTAATGATGCTATAGTTCCATCACATTTTCATTTACTGAATTTCCAAGGATATTTGGGGGTTTGTATTTGTGGCACAGGGACTTGTTATCTATTATTTCACTGAGGATAATGAGCTTCTAGTTTATAATTCTGACATCTGATCATGTCTTTCAATGCATCTGGTAGATGCTAAATGTTTGCCATTTGCAGTGCTATGTTGTACAGTTTCTACCACTTTGTTACACAATATACATTGATTAATAAGATAAGGATAATTGAGGACAACTTTTCTGTAATTTCTGAGGGCAATGCATCTGGACTTTTATTTCCATCAACAAGCTGTGTGCTGTATGACATCCATTTATTTAAGACTTCTCTGTTGTAATAGTGTTGGTTGAGCTCATGTGGACGTCATTCATGGAAAACCTTTTAATTCTACGCTTAGAACTTAGGCATTTCACAGACTACATACAGAGATAAGCCACTTTCAGTTACAGTCAACAAATCGAGCAGCATATACCTGCTGTTAGCCCCTACAATTGCTTTGTAAAGTAAGATCTGCTTATTCTAAAAGTATTTCTATACAGTTTTGACTCATTTATCGTGTGCTCAGAGAATATCAACATTATTTATGCCATGTGGTGAGGAAATATCAATCTATAGGTAAATGACACAGTGGATAGAGCATGGGCCTGAAACCAGAAAGAACAGAGTTGAAATCAAGACTCAGACACTCATTAACTGTGTGACTCTGGGCAAATCACTTAACTCTGCTTCAATTTCATCATCTGTAAAATGGGGATAATAATAGCACCTACTTTCCAGGGTTGTTGTAAAGATCAAATGAGATAATAATTGTAAAGTGCTTAACACAGTGCCTGACACATAGTAATATATGTGTGTATGTATATATCTATGCTATCATTATTATTATTATTATTATTATTATTATTATTATCTGCCTTGGTATGATGAGCCCATGTTTTGTTAACACCACGTAATTTTTTTTGTTTGAACACCTTCTAGATCCATTGTCGTCCATTTTGCTTACAAACAATGACCTCCACATCCAGAGAAAGAAATTTGGAGTCTGAATGCAGATGGAAGCATACTATTTGCTCTCCTTCTCCTTTGCTGTTTTGTTTTATTATTTCATTCTTGTGCTTCCTCTCATTAGTTCTAATTGTTCTTTACATCATGACTAATGGGAAAATATGCTTAACATGAATATATGTGTAGAGCCTATATCAGATCTTATGCCGTCTTGGGGGAGGGGAAGAAGTGGGACAGCCTTTGACCCAGCAATAGCACTTCTAGGGCTGTATCCCAAAGAGATCATACAAATGGGAAAAGGACCCACATGTACAAAAATATTCATAGTAGCTCTTTTTGTGGTGGCAAAGAATTGGAAGTTGAGAGGATGCCCATCAATTGGGGAATGGCTGAGCAAGTTGTGGTATATGAATGTAATGGAATACTGTTGGGTTATAAGAAATGATGAACAGGCTGACTTCACAAAAACCTGGAAGACTTGTATGGTCTGATGCTGAGTGAAGTGAGCAGAACCAAGAGAATGTTGTACACAATAACATCCATGTTGTGCGATGGCTAATATTGATAAATTTAACCCTTCCCAGCAATACAAGGATCAAAGACATCTCCAAAGGCCTCGTGATGGAAAATGTTATCCCCATCCAAAGAAAGAACTATGGAAGTTGAATTGCTATCTTTTTTTTTCTCTTCTGTTGAGTTTTGTTTCCTCTTTCTGATGGTTTTAATTCTTACTTACAACATCACTAATGTGAAAATATGTTTAATAAGAATGTAAATGTATAGCCTATATCAGATTGTGTGCCATCTTGGGGAGGGTGGTAGGGAGGAAGAGGAAGAAAAATTTTAAAATCAAAAGCATATGGAAGTGATTGTTGATAAATCAAAAGAAATTAATAAAAAAGAAAAAGAAAAAAGAAGTGGGAGGGGGAGAAAATTTAAAAATCAAAATCTTGTGGAAATGAATGTTGAAAATTAAAAATTAATTAATCAATTATAAAAAAAACATAAGACTGGTATGGGGGAGGAGGGTAGGGAAAGACTATGTACATGTTGATAGCTCTAAATGTGTTCTTCCCATTAAACTTTGACTTTAGGATGACAGTCATACTCCCAACATAAACAGCCTTTCTCCTTGATAGCCTTATGCTCATTCGATGTATCTGCCTGAAGACCGACTTATTTGTAAAGATCGATTTTATCCATTGCTTCCATTTAGCCTCAGGATTCCAGTCCAAAGCCTTCCGGCTATCTTCTTCCATGGTACACATGAAAAGTTTTACACTTACTACCTCAAATGACTCTTTGGTGTAGTCAGAGAACGTTTCTACAAACTCAAGTAATTGTTTAATGTGCTTTTCAATAGAACTGCACAACTTGATCTCATCCTTGTGCAAAAATGGGATTAATATCATGTTTTGCTGTAAGTTCCTCTTTGACTGAAAGCCACACTCAATTCTACATGGGATTACTGCCTAGAAGATGGAATGCCAATTGTCCTTGACATTACTGTGTTGGTGGCATTTCTTAAATAAAGAACATATTTCCATACGGATGTTAAATCCTCCAGCACACTCACTATGCTTCCAAACATGGCATCTAGCTAGGAGGAGAAAGGATAAAACATTTTGATGTAGGGAAGGGAGAGGGAAAGGTCCAGAATTTGAGGACTTAAGGAGAACATCACAGCAGGACCTAGATGAAGGTGCTAGGTTTCTTGAGGAATGGAGGCAAAAGGGAAGGAAAAGGGTTCAGAAGAAGAAATAATTTAACTGAGCAAGATTATTAGGGAATGGACTACAGAATTTCTTAGTGTCCCTTTTAGCCCTATGATTTCAAGATTGTATGGCTATGTGCAAACCAAAGCATAAAGATTAACATTAACCTAGGATGAAGAATAATCATAATTCCCCAACATGAAAATAATAACAACGAGTATGCACGCAGCATTGCTACCTGGAACTCTCATGGTCTTCAATAGTTAAGGTCCTGGCAAAGAATTGGAAATTGAGAGGACGCCCATCAATTGGGGAATGGCTGAGCAAGTTGTGGTATATGAATGTAATGGAATGCTATTGTGCTATAAGAAATGATGAACAGGCTGAGTTCAGGAAAACTTGGAAAGACTTATATGGTCTGATGCTGAGTGAAGTGAGTAGAACCAAGAGGACTTTGTACACAATAACAGCCACGTTATGCGATGACTAATATTGTTAAACTGAACCCTTCTCAGCATTGCAAGGATCTGGGACATCTCCAGAGGGCTTGGGATGGACAATGCTGTCCACATCCAAAGAAAGAACTATGGAAGTCAAATCGCTATCACTTATTTTTGCCTTCTGTTGAGTTTTGTTTCATCTTTCTGATGGTTCCTCCTATTGGTTTTGTTTACTTACAACTTCACTAATGTGAGAATATGTTTAATAGGAAGGTAAATGTAAAGCCTATATCAGATTGTGCGCCATCTTGGGGAGGGTGGGGGGGAGGAAGGGGGAGAAAAATTTTCAACTCAAAAGCATATGGAAGTGATTGTTGATAAATCAAAATAAATTAGTAAAATTTAAATTAAAAATATAGTTAATGTCCTAGCACCTGTTTGAAAAAGTACAAAGCAGACTCAACAGGATCAAAGATCTAGAACTGGAAATGTATCTTTTTTTTTTTGCAATTGGGTTTAAGTGACTTGCCCAGGGTCACACGGCTAGTAAGTGTCAAATGTTTGCTCTGAGCTCAAATTTGAACTCTGGTCTTCCTGACTTCAGGGCCAGTGCTCTATCCACTGTGCCACCTAGCTGCCCCCAAATGTATCTTTCTATCTTCAAATGACAGAAACAGAGGCACAGAGAGGTCAGGAAACTTCCCCAAAGTCACACAGCAAGACAATGTCAGGGACCAAATGCACAGCCCCCAATATACAGATAAACTATAGCCTTGCCCTATCAAATAAATCCAGTTGTTGAGTTTTACAAAGTTGATTTCCTAATAAAAATTCCAAAATCTCATTTGCTTTCCAATAAGAAGGCTGCTCACAAGCCATTGGGTGGCACTGTTGTTTACTTTTTAACAGCAGGAGACTGATGGGTTTTGAAGCCTGTTCAGACTACCTGAGACATCTTATCACCATGATCTCCAAGCCTTTCTGGGCCTCCATTACCCCAGGGAGATAGAGTTGATTCTTAGAACTCCATAAAACCTTTTCGTCTCCCACTAGTATTTAGACAATTAAAGGGTGACCATAAAATGCACAATGAACCCAGGTAAAAATTGCACACAGAGCATTATTTCCAGGCACACAGAGCATAACCTCCATAACTTTTTCTGTGCAATTTGACTTCTTAACTAGCTCTGTTTACCCCCTATCCCACATACATAGCCAGCAACTGCTACTCCACTCTGCTTAGAGACGACGAAGAAGGAAAATGCCACTGCAGCCTTTTCTTTTCACCAACGTGTGTGAGACCGTTAGTCAATTATCCCCAGGACTCAGGGTGTGCTGGAGCCAGAGCAAATAGACCAGCAGAGCCAATTTTTAAATTGTCAACGTAAGCGTTTACATCTCAGAAATTGGCAAGTGTTTCAAATCAAGGCTTGATTTATTATTTTGTGGGTTGTGTAGAGTAATGGAAAAATGTTAATAATGCAGATTAAACATTAAAGGATGTTGGGGATGCATTTTTTTTTTCTCAGAAAGCATGTCCCTATCTGGACTCCTCTATCCCATTTAATGCAATTCTCATTAAGAACAGTTCCACCTGTTGCGCTAATAAGAGATTCGCTGATCAACCAGAGGTCTCTTGCTATTATAGTTAATTGCCATCACTACTTGGGTGTCCCCGTACAAAACTCAGGCTTTCAGGCAAATGGGACTTTATGAAGAATAATGCCTCTCTCTTCCTTTTCATTAGCAGATATCCATTGCTATGGGGAGGGGAGTAAACAGGGAGGAAGCAATTGCCACAAGACCAACAGCTGTTCTGTCCAAAGCATTTCTAGGGATCCACATCTGTGACACATAATAGAAATGCACAAGAAAGCAGTTCCATATTATATGTATACTTTGCCATGAATATCATCTCCCAGGCTTAAACAGTCCCAGGCCTGCAATCCTCAAGAATCAAATCCAGACTGACGTAACTAATCTTATTCTAAGAAAAGATTCCATCCCCGCAATTCACCTTTCGTCTTGGAACAACTCAGATCAGGATTGTCCCAGCTCCTGACAGCTTAGAGGAGCTGCAGAGGGTCCAAGAACACAGCATGAGCCCAAAAAAAAAAAAAAAGCAATAGAGAACTGCATGAAACTTTACACGGATATGCCCTAATCTGTGAAGTCTCTAATAACTATATGCTTGGGTATTCCAAGGAACCACCCCCTCACACGCAGGAAAGAAAAAGCCAAGTACAATTCTAAAGAGAATCTCCCACTCAGTGGTTCATAAATAACAAGAGAATTCTACAAACAGAGAGCTAGTTCTCAGCAGAAACCCAGTTGGAATGGTGTTCGCATAGAAGGCCAGGAAGATACATGGAAGCCTGGATTTTTTAACAGAGAGAATGTTATGAGCAATGAGAAACAAATGTGGTCTAGAGTAGATCAATAGGGTTGTTTCTTGTTGTGCAATCAGGGTTAAGTGACTTGCCCAGGGTTACACAGCTAGTAAGTGTGTGAGGTTAGATTTGAACTCGAGTCCTCCTGACTCCAGGGCCAGTGTTCTACCCACTGTGCCACCTAGCTGCCCCTTAGACCAATAGCTTTTAAACTGGCATCCACAGGCCACCAATGGGTCATGGATAGATTTCAAGGGGGAGAGGGGAACGAAAGAGAGGGAAAATATAAATGCCTTTATTTTTACTCACCTCCAACAAATTTTAAATACCGTTCATTTCTCAAATTCTATAAGCTGACTCTTTAGATGGGAAGCACCTAGGAGACTGGGGCCAAATTTAATTCATATTGTATATATGGCACCAAAGCTGTTTTTTTTGTTGTTGGTTTTGTTTTTTGTGACCTTTGATTTCCACAGCAATCCTATGAGGGAGGAAGAGCTAGTAATGTTATTTCCATCGTACAGATAAGGAAACCAAGGCTCAGAATGCTAAAAAATGACCTGCCCAAGGATAAATAGTATGTGTTGGAGCTATAATTCAAACCTACGCCTTTAGATTTCCAGTTCAGTGTTCTACCCATTGCCTCTCATGTGCTCCTCAGTGCCTCCTTCCCCTGTCCAGGGTATGGCTGTTATTTAGTCCTGTTCCACTCTTTGTGACCCCGTTTGGAGTTTTCTTGGTAAAGATACTGGAGTAGTTTGCCCTTTCCTTCTCCAGCTCATTTTACAGATGAGGAAACTGAGGGAGACGGAGGATAAGCGACTTGCCCAGGACCACACAGCTAATAAGTGTCTAAGGCTGGACTTGAACTCAGGTTTTCCTGACTCCACACCTAGCACTCCATCCACGTCCACCACCTAGCTGCCAATCTAGGGTGTAGGCAAAGGCAATGGCTGAGATTAGTTTGCATTTCAACCCCACCACGCACACACACCCAGCTCTTCGCACTGTGTCTTGTACTTCAGGGGTGATAGATAGATATGCCTCTAATCTTACAAGTCAAGGAAATCCCTGAAGTCTCAAAAACTTCTCTGTTTTAAATAAAAGGCTGACCCAAATCCTAAAGTCCAAAAGAATCTAGTCCTGATTGGTTTGTTTCTGATTCCAGTTACAAAATCACTCTACTCTTTACTAAAAGGCTATTGTTGCATTTTCCTATCCAAGGGCAGAAAGCAATCTGGCATTTTTAAAACATAATCTCATTATTAATATGAGTTAACTTTTTAAGGGACAAGTTTTCAAACCTGCTTTTGAAAGGGTCCCTAAAGAAATTATGTGGGCAGCAAATGACGTGAAGAAAACCCAGCAGTTACAATGTAAAATTAGCATGCACATTTTCACAGGAGGGCATTTTCATAGGCCACTTGGGAAAGTTTGCTCTTCTTGCATTGAGGACGTTCAGGGAATAATAGGGAATGTGTCTTTCTCCACATTTTTCCCAGAGTTTGGTCCAATGTGGGAGCTACTCAATGGTAATGAAAATAATAGGTTAATTTACAATGAATTGGACAGATGTGGGCTGCCTCATTTTAAATACAGTACTTATTAAGTGTGTGCAATTATTGTTGTTTTATAATTAGAGAAAAATATGTGCTTGTGGGAATACTAGCAGAACCTCCAAAGTATTTACCACTCACCAAGTTTGTGCAAAAGACCGCATGAGGTCAGTTACATTCATTGTGTGGGACAGAAATGTTGCAGGCTGGAGCACCATGATTTGTGAATTGAGGATGAGGGGATCTGCTATTGCGAACTTGATTCCTACTGACAGAAAAAAACCTAGTTAAGGGTATGAAAGTGGCTGAGACCCTTCAGAGAAAATGACCTTGTTCATAATAATAAAGGAGAAGGAGACCGGACACTGGATAGTCATAAATCACCAATTTAGTGCTGGAAAAGGCCTTGGAGGTCTAGTTCAACTCCTTCATTTCAGAGGTAAAGAAACTGAGGCATAGAGACATTAAATTATTTGCCAAAGGTCACACACCATTAAGTAACAAAGCAAGGATTTGAACCAGATATATATATCCCTTAGGATGTTTTTATTGGTAGGGAACTCAATGAGTGAAAAAAACTACTCCCATCAATGCTGGTCAGCATCTTCTTTGCTGCTTGTAGTATATAGAGAGCTTCCAAGAGCACTGAAAAGTTAAGTGAATTGCTCAGGGTCACACAGCCAATGTGTGTCGGTGGTGGGACTTAAACCCAGGTCTTCCTGGCTCTAAGGATGCACTGCCTCTCATGTAAAACTTGGATGTTAGGGAAATACATTTCAAAAAGCTTAAGACAAAGGGATATATGACCACTTGGCCATAGTGTCTAAAAGGAAATGTGACTCAAGAAGGATGTCTAAAAATAATTTTTTTTTAAAAATACCATCAAAATTCTGACTACAGGCAGTTCCCAATTTACAAAGGGACCGTTTTCCAAAATTCACTTGCAAGATGTTTTGTTGGAACTCAGAACTGCCTTCTCCCATAACAAGTAAGCTTTCACTGGAATCCCAGGATTGCCCACAAAAAGTCCATTTAACAGAAAACCTGACCAAATCCAAATAAATTCTATAAACATTTTGTAAGTACCTACTATGCGCAAACAAGCATTATACCGGGCAACGAGGACACAGAGATTTAAAAACGGTCCTTGCCTTCAGGAAGCTTACATTCTACAGGGAGGAATAAATGAGTAAATATGAAAATATTACTTTCTTTCTTAATTAAGGAATGGATAAGCTGACCATATCAATCCAACCACAATGAACTGAAGAGGTGGAGGTATATACTTCAGTTTGAACGCCAGCTGAGATCCAGAAGTCATCCAATTTTTGCAATGTCAATCATTTCAACGTGCACTAGAGGGAGCTATTCATTTAAAGGACTTCTGAGGGGAATTCTGCAAAATTTTTTGTTACGCAAACAATCACACCCAAATCTCTCAGTTTTACCCATTTGGACTTTGGAGGTTTCTTAAAGTTGGGTAAAAGTCATAAATCAATCCAATAAGAAGGATCCAGTGACCAGAAAGCTCGGATTCCATGACTTACCACAAGACCTTTGCATCTCACTTCCTTTTACATTGAGGGTTTTTAGGAGCTTTTGCGCTCCTATAGGAAGGGACTTAGATGTGATTTAGTCCAATGCCCTCATTGTACAGAGGAGGAACTGAAGCCCAAAGAGATTAAGGGATGTACCCAACGTTACACAAGTCATACACACCAGAACCAGAATTTTTTTTTAACTTAGGTTCTTTTTTTTGTTCTGAACTTAAACACACCCATAATGAACATTTCCGTACAAAGAGCAGAACAAAAAAGAACAATTGCCTACGTTACTGTGAATCTCCATTTCATAATGCTTACTTTTAAATATATATAATAAATATCATTTATAATATAACACATATATATGAATATACTCTCCTTTTCCCCTTCCCCCAATTAAAAACTGAGAGAGGAAAAAAACCCCATAATCTCTTAACAAATAAGCATAGTCAAGCAAAATAAAGCCAGATAAATGGCCATGTAAAAAAAAAGCATGTCTCTGCACTTTGAGTATCACTTCTCTGTCATGAAGTAACATGCTTCATCAGAGGAAACACAGCAGTCCTCGCACTGACCAGAACTCCTAATCCTTCAAAGTTCTTTTTTTTGTACAGTGTTGTCTTTCCATATGATGTTCTTGTTATGCTAATCATATAACAATCTTAGGCTGATCATATGAGAAAATACTCGTAAAGCACTCTGACACACAGTAGTCGTGTATATACATATTTATTCTCTCCCCTCTATAACTTCACTCTGTGTCAGTTCATACGAAATTGTGTCTTTCATCATTTCTATTGGTACAAAAATATTTCATCACATTCAGACACTACAGTTTATTTAGCATTTTCAAATTGATAGGCACTCCTCTTGGCCCCACTTTTTAAATTTAGGTCTTTGATTTTCTATTTTTTTTTCCTTTTAATCTCCTCCCCTTCAGGATGAAGAAGTTTGTTTTGCTTGTGACTATTGTGCCCCCAATACAACCTCAATTTTAACCTCCTCCCATTCCTATCTCCACTTGTTTGCTTATGGAGTCGGGTCTGTTTCTAGACCAAATTGTGCATGTCCGTGTGTGGTGTGTGTATTGGGTACGTGTTCAATCCTCCTTTGGTTAAGATAAAAGTGAAGTCCGTCTGATACGTGCCCCCCCTACCCTTTCTTCCATGTCTGTACTACTCTTCTCATATTTTCCAATTATGAGCCATAAGTTCCACACCCCTTCTCCCTCCTTCCTATACTAGTGTATTCCTTTTCTCCTCCCTTCTCTTTCTATTAAAATCCTCAGGAACAGAACCAATCCAACTCCAGTTCTTCTGTTCTTTTTTAACTCCCTTAATAAGATCTGAAGACATTAAGGTTCTTAAAGAACACTTCTTCCCTCTCCCCCATTAGAATGCCAACACCATATTATCCTATAGCTCTATCTAATTATTCAAATAAATTTACCTTTCTTGGTTTCTCTGGACTCTTGTGTTTGTACTTCACAGTTCCTGCTCAGCTCTGTTCTTTGTATCAGAAATGTTTGTAAGTTTTCTATTCCATTAAAGATCCCCCTCCCCCTGCATAGGATTCTACTCAACTTTGCAGGGTAAGTTATTTTTGGTTCTAAGTCTATATCTTTTTTTTTTTTAAGGGAGGAGTTTTGAGAAATAGAGTCCGGGAAGCAGACAACTCTAAACTGGTCCACAACAAAGAACTCTAATACCGAAAGGGCTAGGGGCTCTCTTTCTTATTTATTTGTTTATTCATTCATTTATTGTTTTAGGTAAGCATTTATCTCTCCTTCCCACTCTTCCCTAATTGAACAATTTTAAACAAGAAAGAAAACCCTTATAACCAATTATGTCTATCGTCCAGCAAAACAAATACCCTCATTTAAGCATATATCTTTCACCTTTGGGGATATTGTATTTTAAGACTTCTTCTCCGTTACAATAGACAGGCCTTGTGTGAGCCCGAATGCAGTTCCTTGGTTCTTGAACTCCATTTCTGTGTATGCTATTTTCTCTTCGATGAGTGGAAGCTCTGGATTTTGGCTATGAATTCTGAAACCTTTTCTTCAGTGGTTTCTTTCAGAAAGTAATCAGTTACTCCACTCTATCTTCACTTTGCCCTCTGATTCTAACAGAGCTGAAAATGTTTCACTTATGATTTCTTGAACTATAGTATCTAGGCTTTTTTTTTTAAATCATAGCTTTTACAGAGTCCAATGTTTTTTTAAGTTACCTCTCCTTGGCCTATCTTCCAGGTCAATTATTTTTGTTATCAGATATCTTACTTTTTTTTCTATTTTCCAATTTTGTTCTAATATTGAATCATTGGCTTCTGTTTGGTCTATTCTAGTTTTCATGGAGTCCATTACTTGGATAACATTTACTGCTTTCTGTTTTAAATGATTTATTCTCCCTCTTCTTTAGAAGTCTTGTTTCATTTTTCTTTCTTTTGTTTTATTTCTCCTAGGACCTGGGTATTCATGTGGTACTGTGGAAAATCCATGCTTTCTTTTAAATCTATGCTTGCAAATGTTACAGAGTTATTCTCTCCTTTTGGGCTAGATATTTGGAAATATCTATGTGGACAATAATTTTTTTTCTACTTAGCAATACGGTCTTAGCTTCACTCTCCCCTCTCCAGCTTTAGTTCCTAAAACGGAACTTTGGGCCAGGCCACGCTGTGTCCCTTGCTGTGCTCTTGGGTAAGGTCATTGACCCTGCTTGGTCTTGCCCTGAGTCACCCGGGTTCCTGGGAGATAAACTCCTCCTTCTTGGGTTAGCCTCCCCCCAACCCCCTCGACCTTTGAGGTTCAAAAGGTTGGATCTTCATGCAGTCTGCGGCATCTCAGAACAGAGCACTAAGGACTTTGGAGGCCTGGGTACCTGGGCTGTCTTAGTCTGAGCACTGTTATGCCCTCAGTGGTCAATGCTGCTCCCGGTGGATTCCAACATCCATCTCTGAGTTTCTGATCAGCCTGGGGCTTTCTCAAAAGAGCACTCTAGTTACTTCCAAACCCCCAAAACCAGGATTTGACACAGGTCTTGTGCCTCTAAGTTCGGTGGTTTTTTTCATTGCCCTATGTTGACTCATCTTGAAGAAGACACGTGTGTTTATCCCAACTTAGTAAGGACTAATTGTCTGAAAACAAGAAAGAACAATTAACACATTCATTACTGAGGATTCTGTTCATAATTCTATCTTGCTCTTCAAAATGTTTGCTTAATACCCTCTTCCTTGATTACAATTGTCATTATGTGAATAGAAGAGCAGGCCTGGATCCCTGCTAGGAAGGCAAGGCATTAAATTCACTCATACTTTTGAGTTCAAGCACATGATCTCCTGCTGAGAAGCACTAATGAGCCTAACGAAGGCCAGAGAGGTTAGTTTTAACAAATAAACAGAGTAAATAGCAAACTTAGAAACAGGATCTAAATTAAAGATTTTATAAATTGATTTTTCTTAAAAAGAAAAGAGTCAGTTGGGTATTTAGCTATGACATACATGTCAAAAGTGATATGACATATGTTCTATTACAGTGTTCTCTATTGCTATTAGACTTTTGCCAGATGTTGAGGAGCCTAGGGAAAAGAAGAAACAGCTGTGAGCCTGAGGCTATGGGGGCACCAGCAGCTGCTAATTATTGCCCAGAACTATGTAAGCAAATCAGGAGATAGCCTCAAGGCCAGTGGTAGTCATGGAGGGGTTGGAAATTGGACTGAGTAGGCTGAAAGATGGAGCATGGATGCATTGCTAGCCCCCGGAAATTCATAAATGGAAGCAAACCAAGAGAATTGAGTCAGTGGGAAGTGGGAGCTTCCAATGAGGGAACGAAAGATTTAAGTGAGAACAAGAGAGACAGTGAGTCTTAGGGCAAGTGTAGAGTTGACATACTCTAATTCAATCAATATGTACTTCTTAAGCCTCTACTATGTGTCAGACTCTGTGTTAGGTGCTGAGTATATAATGCAAAGAATAAAACATTTCCTACTCTCAGGGAGCTCGTACTCTATTGGGAGAGGCAACATGCACGTGAATAAGTATTTAAAGAAAAAATGCAAAGTAAATATTCCATAGTTAAATACTATTTGCCCACTGGGCCCTAATCCAAGAGGGGCTATGTCCTCTTTCTGTATTCTCCTACCAGTACAGAGAGGGAATTATTAATCCAATTTATCTCAAAACCCTTATCTTAATCAGATTTTTCCAAGCTCTTAGGTTCATAGATTTAAAGCTGGAGGAAGACCTTCAAGGTCATTGAGTTGAACCCCCTCACATTACAGAGGAAGAAAATGAGACTCAGTGAGTGAAGTCATTTGCCCAGGATCACAAAAGTAGCCTGAGATGTGCTAGAGGAGTAACCAATGAAGAGCCAGTTCTCAGAGTATGTGCAATATCTACATGGAGGCTTGGCGAAACCCTCCTGGAAATTCATGGTAGAGGTGTCCCTTCTCTCTCCCCTTCAGAGCAAGTGCTGGTATGTAGGCATCCCCTCTCACTGCTTAGTGACTAAAAGCCTTCCAACCAGCCGCTGAACCCTAAGTGTGCATACGAAAGACTCAAAGAAATGAATTCACACATACAATTCTCTCTTAAGCCAGGAAATAAATGCTGTGAACTGCCAGGTGGGGACCGGGCAGCCCTAGTCCATGAACAACACAATGGAGTGTGTTTCTTCTATCTCCATTGTCTTTCTTCTTTCACAGTCTAAGACAGCAGTACCAAAGATGGAATGGACCAGGTTATGACCTTGTGATCTTCAAAAGATTGAAAGAACTACCATAGTTCCAGCAACTGGAGCTGGTGACAGCCTTCTGGTAGTTGTGTCTGAGCCTGGTGAGGGGTCTAGACAAGAATTCTGCAAAGAATTCATTTGAGATTCCATTTTGGAAACCATGGACAAGTAACAATCAATGAAACAGTGAAGAAAGAAAAGATGGGCTTCCATGCCTCCTGACAGGAGGTGGGAGGAGACTCTTCTCACTCTGTAACACCTTCCCACCTGCAAGGAGGGGCCCAATGACCTCATGAGGTCCCCTTTCTACCCAGACTTCTTTGGAGTCCCCCCAGTGACTTCCAAAGATACTCCAGCCCTAACCCATTTCCTCAAAGTAAATGGATCCCTCCCAGAGCCAATCCCTTTAGTTCCTTACTGACTAATAAGGTATTAATGACTAATGATGCACCTCCAAAATAAAACATGAAATCCCTTGTTTTCTATTTAAAGCCCTTCATAAGCCGGGTCCAACTTACTTCTCCAGGAAAATTGCACATGACTCAGTTATGTACCAGCCATACTGCCCTCCTTGCTGCTCCTTGTGCACAGCACTCAAGCTCCCATCACCATCGCTTTGCACAACTTGTCCCCCATGCCTGGAATGCACTCCCTCCTCACCTTTGCCTTGTGGATTCTCTAGTTCTTTTCAAAATTTTCAAAATTCAGCTCAGGTGCTACTTCCTCCATGGGTCCTTTACTCAACTACCAGTGCCCCTCTCCCCAAAAATGTGCTTCCTATATTGCTTTATATTTATTTACACTTCTATGTTTTTCTCCTGATAAAAGGTAGGCTTCCTAAGAATCAGGCCTATTTCATTTGGTTTTGTATGTCCAGTACTTAGAACAGTGGTCAGCACAGAGCAGGCTCTTAATAAATCTTGCTAATAGATACTCATCCCAAAGGTATTTGCATATGAGCAAGAGCTCTCCAGAGGCCTGATACCTTTTTTTAATTGATTTATTTATTTTTAATTTTCAACATTGACTTCCACGAGATTTTGAGTTCCAAATTTTCTTCCCATTTCTCCCCTCCCCCCACCCCAAGACAGCATGCATTCTGAATACCCTTTTCCCCAATCTGCCCTCCCTTCTATCACCCCCACACATTTCTCTCATCCCCTTCCCCTTCTATATTCCGGTAGGACAGGATAGATTTCTATACCCCATTGCCTGTGTATCTTATTTCCCAGTTGCATGTGAAAACAATTTTTAACATTTGTTTTTAAAACTTTGAGTTCCAAATTCTCTCCCTTCTTCTCTCCTCACCCACCGTTATTGAGAAGGCAAGCAACTTGATACAGATTATACGTATGCAGTCATGCAAAACACTTCCAAAGTAGTCATGTTGTGAAAAACTAACTGTATTTCCCTCCATCCTATCCCACTCCCTGTTCATTCTATTCTCTCCTTTGACCCTGTCCCTCCTCAAAGGTGTTTGTTTGCTTCTGATTAACCCCTCCCCAATCTACCCTCCTTTCTATCTTCCCCCCCTTTTGTCCCCTTTCCCCCTATTTTCCTGCAAGATAAGATAGATTTCCATACCCAATTGAATGTATATGTTATTCCCTCCTTGAGCCAAATCCAATGAGTAAGATTCACTCATTTCCTCTCACCTTCCCTCTCTTCCCCTCCACTGTAAAAAGTTTTTCTTGTCTGTTTTATGTGAGATAATTTACCCCATTCTACCACTCCCTTTCTCCTTCTCCCAATATAATCCTCTCTCACCCCTTAATTTTATTTCTTAGATATCATCCCTTCATATTCAACTCACATTGTACCCTCTGTCATGTACATGTATATGTGTGTGTGTGTGTGTGTGTGTGTGTGTGTGTGTGTATATACATATATATGTATACATTTCCATGTAGGAATATAAACAGTTCTATTTTAATAAGTGCCTTATGATTTTTCTTTCCTGTTTACCTTTTCATGCTTCTCTTGAATCTTGCATTTGAAAGCCAAATTTTCTTTTTCTTTTTTTTTTGTGAGGCAGTTAGGGTTAAGTGACTTGCTCAGAGTCACACAGCTGTTGAGTGTTATGTGTCTGAGGCCAGATTTGAACTCAGACCTTCCTGACTCCAGAGCTGGTGCTCTATTCGCTGTGCCACCTAGCTGCCCCATGAAAGGCAAATTTTATTTTTAACTCTGCTCTTTTCATCAAGAATGCTTGCAAGTCCTCTATTTCACTGAATATCCATTTTTTTCCCCTGAAGGATTATACTCAGTTTTGCTGGGTAGGTGATTCTTGATTTTAAGGCCAGCTCCTTTGACCTCTGGAATATCATATTCCAAGGCCTCTGGTCCCTTAATGTAGAATCTGCTAAATCCTGTGTTATTCTGATTGTATTTCCACAATACTTGAATTGTTTCTTTCTGGCTGCTTGCAATATTTTCTCCTTGACTTGGGAACTCTGGAATTTGGCTATAATATTCCTGGGAGTTTTCATCTTGGGATCTCTTTCAAGAAGTGATTGGTGGATTCTTTCAATTTCTAATTTATCCTCTGGTTCTAGAATATCAGGGCAGTTTTCCTTGATAATTTCTTGAAAGATGACATCTAGGCTCTTTTTTTTTTATCATGGCTTTCAGGTACTCCAATAATTTTTAAATTATCTCTGTTTTTCAATGAGATATTTCACATTGTCTTCTATTTTTTCATTCTTCTGGTTTTGTTTTACAGTGTCTTTATCTCTCATAGAGTCACTATCTTCCAATTGTTCTATTCTAATTTTTATGGAAGTATTTTCTTCAGTGAGCTTTTGGACTTCCTTTTCCATTTGGCCAATTCTGCTTTTTAAGGCATTCTTCTCCTCATTGGCTTTTTGGACCTCTTTTGCTATTTGGGTTAGTCCATTTTTTAAGGTGTTATTTTCTTCAGCATCTTTTCAGTCTCCTTTAGCAAGCTGTTGACTTGTTTTTCATGATTTTCTTGCATCATTCTCATTTTTCTTCCCAGTTTTTCCTCTGCTTCTCTTACTTGCTTCTCAAAATCCTTTTTGAGCCCTTCCATGGTCTGGGACCAATTCATATTTTTCTCGGAGGCTTTGAGATGCAGGAGCTTTGACTTTGTTGCTTCTTCTGGTTGTATGTTTTGATCTTCTTTGTCACCAAAGTAAGATTCTATAGTCTGAGTTTTGTTGGATTTTTTTGTTTTGGGGGGTTTTGCACCATTTGCTCATGTTCCCAGCCAATTACTTGACTTTTAAAATCTTTGTTAAGGTAGGGCTCTGCTTCTAGTGTGGAAGGTATACTATCCCAAGCTTCAGGGATTTTGTGCAGCTGTTTTCAGAGACACTTCTAGGCACCTGTAAATTTTCAGTTCTTCCAAGGCGCTATGATCAAGGGCGAAGTGTTTACTCCTTTCCTGGACTGTGCTCTGGTCTATGAGTGACCTCAAGCACTCTTTTCTGCCTTGAAACTGTGAGGAAGATTTCCTCTCACAGCCACTACAAGCTCCACCACACCAGCACTCCTCCTCGCCCCAGGACTGCCACCCAGAACTGTGACCCAGATCCAAGCACAGGCAAAGCAAGAGAATCCTGCCTTAGCACCAGCAAAGAGATCCCTAATCCCACTCTGATCAGCCACTGGATTCCCCTTCTGTCTGTGGGCCAAGAGCTCCACCGGCAGCCACCACTCTAGGGCTGCGCCAGGTCTACGGCCAGACCACGCTCCTCTCTCACTGTGGTCCAGCAGACCTTTCCCACTGACCTTCTAAGTTGTCTTTGGTGTTTGTGAGTTGAGAAGTCTGGAAACTGCCATAGCTCCCCTTGGTTCAGTCCCCTAAGGCCTGTTCCAGGTTCGCTGAGGCCTGGTTTTTGCCCGCACAGACCATGCTGAACTGCACTCCTCTCCCAGGCTTGCACAACAGACCTTTCCAATCAACCATCCAGGTTGTCTTGGGCTGGAAATTTGTTTCACTCTGTCTTTTTGTGGGTTCTGCTGCTCTAGAATTTGTTTAGAGCCATTTTTACAGGTATTTCGAGGGGTTTGGGAGAGAGCTCAGCAAGTCAATGCTTTTACTCCACCATCTTGGCTCTGCCCCCTCCCTCCCACCTGATATTGTAATCTGAAGAACTTTTTTTTTCTTTGTTTTTTGATTGGGCAATGGGAGTTAAGTGACTTGCCCAGGATCACACAGCTAGTAAGTGTTATGTGTCAGAGGCCGGACTTGAACTCAGGTCTTTCTGACTCCAGGGCTGGTGCCCTATACACTTCACCACCTGAAAAACTTTTAATGAAATTTCAGGCATTGTGACAGGGCCAGGGAAAAGATCTTTAGGGGATGTAGAAGCCTTTTGGATTCCCTCAAACCACTATGTCAATGCATAAAGCCTACCTTCGTAGTGATCCACACAGATGCTCTTTTTCTAAGGAGGGAAAAATTACCTCAGTTCCCCAGATGCACTTTAAAGGGCAAATGAAAGAGGAGACTAATGTTGCTTATGTCTGGGATGTGGTACGTCCACTGCTATACCACCACTCCACCACCAGAGGACAGGCTAGAGCAAAGCTGCCAGACGTGAAATTCACTTCTACAGTACAGTGAGGTTAGAAGCAGCCTGGTCTAAACAGCTGGTGGAACAGCCTCTGGCAGCACAAGCATAATGCAAGCAGAGGGCTAGAATTCTTAGGATCATGCAGTCCTCAGCTCAGAGCCGGACCCAAGCTTGAAGGTCATCTAGATCAGAGCTCTCATTTTACAGACAGAAAAACTGAGATCTATAAAGGGATTAGCCCAAGGTCACGTAGGGAAAGCAAGAGCGGCAAGATTATAGCCTAAATCCTTCCAATCCTCCATATGCCAGAGGCCAGAGGTGAAGCCCCAGGTTGTGGACTACAGAGAACTGCATTCCTCAGGGAGTGGGCAGAAGGAAAATAGATGCTGTTAAAGCACTCCGGGGTCCACCCACAGGTTCTACCGGAGGACCATAGCTCCTAGGGTCAGCCTCCTAAAAGTCAAAATAGGTAACCACCTCTGTAGGCTGTGTACTTAGCTGTGAATAGCAGCTTTGTCATCCACCACACAGTCCTCCTACACAAGGACTTGGCCGGGTCCCTTTCTTACTTGCCTTCTTAAAATTATTTCCTATTGTTTTGTACGGGCATCTAAGTGGCACAGTGGTTACAGCACTGGGCCTGAAGTCAGGAAGACTCATCTTCATGAGTTTAAATCTGGCCTCAGACACTTACTAGCTGCATGACCCTGGGCAAGTCACTTAACCCTGTTGGCCTCAGTTTCCTCATCTGCAAAATGAGCTAGAGAAGGAAATGGCAAACCACTCCAGACTCTTTGCCTAGAAAACCCCAAATGGGGTCACATGACTGAAACAACTGAACAGCAGCATTATTGTATTCTAATACTTATAATTAATTCCACTCTCCCGAAAAGCATTCCTTTGGTTTAAGGCACTGCTCCTTGGTGAAACAGAAATATGCCTAGAAAGCCTATTTAGTCATTTGGCAGTCATTGGATAGAGACCGATTGAGTCAAGAAGACCCAGGTTCCAGTCTCATCTCTAACACACACTTGTTAAAACCAACAAGTGGTCAGAGAAAGTTGCTAGAAACGTGTTCAAATCTGTATCAGCTTCTAGTACATGCAGAAGAAGACTTTAAGCCTATCCAAAGAGGCAGCTTAGATGTCACAACACACAAAAAATGCCTTCCAGGCCCAGGCCCAAGAAGAAAGCATCAGGGACCTTTGGCCAGTGTTAGGCAAGAGGCAGACTGTTCCCTGAATCTCTGAAGAAGACAATCAGGAATCTGAAATCCAAAAGCACCAGAACCAGGGCCGACCCACAGGGAGGGAGGGATGCCTCGGCCTTTTTTGTCACAATGGCTGGCAGAGGTGAAAGACATGGCAGAGCGCTGAGGGCACCGGCTCTGGTAAACAAGGAAATGATTTCAAATCCCACTTCCGATATTTATGACCTATATGAAAACACCTTCCTAGGCCTCAGTTTCCTCATCTGTAAAATACAGGTTTGGACCACATGACCCCTGAAGTTCCTTCTTGCTCTGGTTCCATGATTCTATAGCCAACAAGGAAGAGGAAATGACTCAGAAGGTCTGAGGCCCAGCCCCAATTTAAAGAGCTAAGATGTGAGCAGATATTGAAGAGATGGGACTGATGCGGAGGCCATCTCCCTATGATTTTCCTTATCTGAATGAATGCCCCTTGTCAGTGGGCACCTTTGGCTGAGCACACACCACTGCCATGGAACTAACCTTCAGAGACAGAAATGTGCAGAGCTAGGTTCAGGCTTCATCAGTATTGTTTTTAAACTCCCACAACCACCTCAGAGTAATGTAAGCTCCTAAGGGCGGGAACTATTTGTTTGGGATTTTTGTCTTTGTTTTGCCAGAACCTAGCCCCGTGCCATGCACAGAGTTAAAGCTTAATATTTGTTGAATTTAATCGAATGGAAACTCTCATAACAATCTCAAAGTAATACAAATTCCTTAAGGGCAGGGCCATTCCATTCCTTTCATCACCAGCATGCATACAGTGTCTGACATATAGTAGGTGCTTAAAAAATGCTTGGTGAAGATCAGTTTTGTGACCCTGTACCAAGCAGCGATCTGGTAGTTACAGGATATTTGTCCATCTGCATTAATGGAGGACATTGTCTTGCTGAAAATTACTTACATCAATGTAATCAAAGGGCAAGATCTCCCAGTTCCCTGCCAAAAAAAAAAAAAACCTACTTCAGTGTGAATTATTTTATCAGTTAATTTCTAAGAAGGCAAGCTCTGAGGCATCGCCCAATGAAGGTGAACTAGAGACAAAATAAAGGCTCTAATGGATACTTGGAGACAGGCAGATCACCAAAGAGTAGAGAAAAGCTAAACAAAGGGAGGAGAGTATACTGAAAAAAAAATTGTGCAATCTTTCTTAAAGCTGATCCTACCTGCTTTCCTGCACAATAAATACTATATAAATACTACAGCTGGCAGGACTTGGGAGTTTCATTCCCATCCCATTGTGCAATTTCCCATTCTTCCAAGCCCAAAGACAGAGTCACCCAGTGACCTTGCCTGCCCACTCAGACCCACAGCCACCTGGATAATACACATTTATCAAAGGGTTTTTTTTATCCAGAGTCCACAAATATGCCCAAACCTGTGACAATGAAACCTTACCATTAGTGAAAACATTCCCGTGTCAAAAACAAAACACATCAACTTCTGTCCCCACCTTAAAACCAGCTCTCCCACTTTCAAATTCTCTAATTTCTACCAGTGGTACTACCATTTTTCTTTTCTTTTCTATTCTTTTAAAATAGATATTACCATTTTTCTAGTCTCCCAGACTACCCTTGGTCTTCTGGGGAAAACAGTGGAACCAAACTGACTTTACTCACTACAAATTTGTTGTATAACTTCAGGTGAGCTCTTCTTAGAGCTTAGCAGTTCATCTACCTTCATCCAAGTCCCTGATTCATTCCAAATCTCTTCTTCTTTCCTCTCCACCAACAAAATCCTATCTCCACACTCGGGGTAAGTTACATACCCTCCTAGTTCATGGCAAAGGTTGAGGCCATCCAGTCTAGACTCCTTCAACTCTTTTTCTAAATTTCTCAAACCTTGTCTGCACTACCACACACTTTCTCCTCCTTTCCTCTGGTCACAGACCTGACTCTATCCCTGTTCTTCATTAAGGATAATCACTACCTGTAGCCTTGATCTCCATTTCCAGTCACATCCTCCAGAGCCTAATCTAGTAGTCATCTCCTTTCCCTCCCCTATGCATCTATGATTTCTCACTTTTCACTGGTTTTTACTCCATTTTTTGTTCACGGACAAAAAAAAAGTTTTACCTTTGCAAAAATCTAAGTATATTGTGAATGCGATATTCTCCTGGTCTAGTTACCCTGCCAAAAAAGAAGAAGAAGAAGAAGAAGTTTGTCTGGTTTGACCTGTTTTTAATGAAGCTATGCTGGCTTTTAGTAATCATTGCTTCCCTTGCAAAATTTCCACAAACACATTAATAATATGTCTAGAATTTTACTAAGAAGAGAAGTGAGGCTTACTGGGCTGTAAGATATAGACTCCACTCCCTTCCCTTTTCTAGAAAATTGAAGTATTTTTCCTATATTAGTCCTATAACACCTCTCCTCTTCTCCCAGATCATCCAGTGATCACCCACAGTGTCTCAGCAATTATTATTAGGTACAGGTAGATAGAACTCTGGACTCAGAGTCAAGATGATGTAAGTTCAAATCCAGCCTCAGACATTTACTGGTTGTGTGACCCTGGACAAGCCATTTAACCTCTGCCTATCTCAGTTACTTCAGCTGTAAAATGGGGGTAATAATAGCACTACCTCCTGGGGTTGTTGTGAGTATAACACAAGATAATGTTTGTAAAGGGCTTTTGTAACCTTAAAGCACGATATAAATGATAACTATTATTATTCTCTGCTGATTTTTTCAGTAGCCAAGGATGCAGTCAATCCTGGCCTGCTGACTTAAATTCATTAAAGAAAGCTGTTGTGCAACCTTTTCCTCTCTTATCTTCGATTTCTATTTCCTACTAACCATTTTTGTTCTATTCTCCCAATTGGAAAGATCTCATTGGGGAAAAAAAATAGAATTAATATAAGATTTCAGTAGTTGGCCTTCTTATTGCCATAAGTTACCATTATTTCATCCACCCTGAACAGTGATTCTACCTCTCCTTTGAGCCTATTCTTGGTCCAAAATAGTCTTTTTTCTTTTTCTTTCTTTTTTTTCTTTTTACTCTCTTTAGCCCTTATTACTACCTACCATGTGTTTCAAGACTCCTGACAATTCTGAGAGGAGCTGTGCTTTCAATCCAGTAAGCCTCTGAATTCTCAAGAGTTGTTGTCTAAAATGAACACTTTTAATGTACTATAGTGATCTTTGCATATCTGCCCCCCACACTTTATTTTCTATAGTATTTTATTTTTCCCCCAGTTACATGTCAAAAAAAATTTTGACATTCATTTTTATAAGATTTTGAGCTCCAAGTTTTTCTCCCTCTCTCTCTCCCCTCCCTTCTTCCTAAAATGGTAGGCAGTTTGATATAGTTTATACACATGCTATCACGTAAAAAATATTTCCATATTAGTCACAGTTCTGAAAGAAGAAATGTTTTAAAAAACCATGAGAAAGAATAAAGTAAGAGAGAAAAAATATGTTTCAATAGTCCATCAGTTCTTTATCTGGATATGGACAGCATTTGCCTTTCTGAGTCCTTTGTACTTGTCTTGAATCACTGTGTTGCTGAGAAGAGCTGAGTCATTCATTCACAGCTGAGCATCACACAATGTTGCTAATACTGTGTACAATGTTTTCCTCGTTCTGCTCATTTCACTTTGCATGAGTTTGTACACGTCTTTCCAGGATTTTCTGAAATCTGCCTGTTCATCATTATTTTATTGCACAATAATATTCCATTACATTCCTATATCACAGCTTGTTCAGCCATTCCCCATTGATGGGCATCCCCTCAATTTCCAATATTTTGCCACCACATGATAAATTGGCCTTGTTTCTTATCAAGGCTAACTATTCTACTTGTTCTAATAACTCCATCCCATCCTGCCTCTTGCAGCAGATACTGCCTCTGTCATCCCTACTCTTCCACTCATTTTCAATCTCTTGCTGTCTACTGGCCCAGTCTCCACTACCTATAAACATGCCCATGTCTTACTCCTCCTGAAAAAACTCTGATTTGATCCTTCAGTCTCCACTATGATCCTATATCTCTTCTGCCCCTTAAAGCTAAACTCCTTGTAAAGACTGTTGACAACAGGTGCCTCTACTTTTTTTCCTTTCATTCTCTTCTATCCCCTTACAATCTAGTTCCTAACTTTATCAATCCACTTTCTCCAAAGTTGCCGGATCTTCTTCCAGATCATACCCTCTTAAGAGTAGGTATCCTTGAGGGTTCTGTCCTGGGCCTTCTTCTCTTCTTCTCTCTCTATACTATTTCACTTAGTGATCTCATCACGGTTTAATTACCATTTCTATGTAATTATTCTTAGATCCATCTTCCATCCTGCTCCAGACTCTCTGCTGACTTCCAACTTCACATCTCCAAATGCCTTGGATCGGAAGTTCAGTAGACATCCTAAATTCAGTATGTCCAAAATGGAGCTCATTATCTGTCCCCCTTCCCCTCCCACCTTCCATATTACTATAGAGAGCAATACCATCTCCCCAGTTCCTCAGATTCTAGAAGTGATCCTCAACTCCTCACTATCTCTCACCTCCCATATCCCATTTGTTGCTAAGACATGCCAATTTCATCTTTGCAACTACTCTCCAATACATTCTTCTGACACTGCAACCACTCTGGTGTAGGCCGTCATCACCTGTGCCTGGATTATTACAATAGCCTGCTGGTGCCTATCTCATGTATCCTCTCATTCCAACCCATCCTCCATTCAACTACTAAAATGATTTTCCTAAAGTACAGGTCCAATCATGTCATTCCCCTACTCAAACTATGATGGCACCCTATTGCCTCCAGAATCAAATACAAAATGCTTCATTTGTCATTCAAAGTATAACCTAGTCCCCTTCTACATTTCCAGTATTCATATACCTTATTCCCCAGGACCTACTCTTTAATCCAGTAACATGGGCCTCCTGACTGTTCCATCTCTGGGCTCCTAGTATTTTCTCTGGCTGCCCCAACCCATGCCTAGAACACTCTCCCTCCTCTGATCCACCTACTTACTTCCCTGGCTTCCTTTTCCCAACTAAATCCTATCTTTTATGGAAGCCTTCTCCAACCCCTCTCAATTCTAGTGCATTCCTTCTGTTAATTATTTCCTATTTGTCCTGAATATAGCTTTCTTCGTATATATGTGCTTGTATGTTGTCTCCTCCATTAAATTGTAAGTATCCCAAGGGTAGGGACTGTATTTTGCCTCTTTTTGTATCCCCAGGACTTCGTACAGTGTCTGGCACATTTTTTGTATTTGTCCTTCCTTCTTGAAGAGGACCACGACATCAGGGAGATGATGACATGACTTGCAATTGACTTTGATTTGAGTGAGGGAGGGCTGTGCAAAGTCACCAGCCTCACTTTCTCCTCCAGAGACATCTGAGTCCAGTGGCCAGATAACAATCAGGATGACTGGAGGTGGCCCAGGATGCAATGAGAGACACTGGCTCTTTGAAGCTAAGGTCTTTGTCTGGCACATAGCAGACACTTAATAAATGTTTACTAATTGTCAATCAATTGGATAGACTTGAGTGAGAAGAGATTTGAGGCAGGAAGACCAACCAGCAGGCTATTACAATAGTCCAGTTTTGAGGTGATGTGGACCTGGGCCAAAGTGGTAGGAGACAATAAGAGGGAAGGACATCATTCTCTCTTCTCTCTCTCTCTCTCTCTCTCTCTCTCTCTCTCTCTCTCTCTCTCTGTCTTTGTCTCTCTCTCTCATACACACACACACACACACACACACACTCACACACACTCTCTCTCCCCCACCAAATTGAATGAAGAAAAACAGTTAAGCCATTTAGAAACTGTTTTTGGCTTACCTCTGTATCCCCAATACTTAAACAGCACCTGGCACACAGTAAGTGCTTAATAAATGCTAGTTGACTGACTTGACTGACGGAAAAATCCCTAACAATACTTTCCCTCTAAGGTGAGGAGGATGACATGTTTCGTTACCAATTCTCAGGGGCCATTATTTATTTTTAAATACTCAGAGCTTAAGCTTTTTAATGCATTTTTTGGTTGCATTTACATGGTTATATTCATTCTGGATATTGTTCTTTTAGTTTCACTCTTGAGGACCCTTCCAACTCCTATAGGGTTAGTCCATTTGTCACAGATTTTGTTATTGCAAGAATCTGTGGAATGTAACCCATTTCAAATGGAAACGTCCCCTAAATAAACAAATTGATACACACAGGCACAGAGACATAATTAGATAGGCTTTATGTATAAATACTGAATACTCCATTTCCCAAAGTTAATCATCTAGGTAGGAAAGCAGAAACAATTTATCTTCAGACTAGACTGGGTGGCCTGCGGAATAGGGTTCTATTTAGATGCCATTGCTTTGGGATAGAGCCAGACCAAGAACATTGCCAGGGAGCAGCAGGGGAATTCTCCTTTTTTGGCACAATCCTCTGTTTGGTTTCAGCCTTGGCCACCTGACAAGTGTTTTGCATTTGAAAGGTCGAACCCCGAACAATTCTTCCTGGACTCTACAAAAAAGTGCCTTATCCTTCCATGCCTGCACGTCTAGGGTTGGCCTCACTCCTAGGTCTTTGCCATTCCAGGGGCAACCAAGAGCGAGGGAGGGAACGTGAGTACCCAGCACTAGCTCGTCAGCACAGTGACATCAGCCTTTCTGCTGAAGGTCAGGGTCTAATTATCTCTCATGGGGACCTCCTCCCCATGAGGGGATCCATCTTAATAATCTCTTGCTGTTGTGGACTACTTGTCAAAACATTTTCTCACATCTTAGAATCACGGTTAGAAGAGACCTCAGAGTTACTTTAGCTCAACCCCTACTCCAATCACTAATCTTCTCTATGGCATGACAGACAAATGGTCACCCAACCTCTATTAGGAGACCACCAGGAATGAATAACTTATTATTACCTCCACTATCGCCCACAAGTCCATTCCATTTTTTAACAGCTCTTATAGTTAGAAAGGTGTTTTTTTTTCATTATGTGGACTTGAAAAATGTCCCCTTGCAATTTCCCTCTACTATCTAAAGTTGTACCTTCTGGAGCCAAACAGAACAAAATGAATCCTTTTCCATGACAGCCCTTCAGATATTTAAAGATAACAATCAATTAATTAATAAGCATTTATTAAGTACTTACCTTGTCTCAGGAAGGATTCTCAGTTTTAGAGATGTAAAGACAAAAATTAAACAGTCTCTGACTTCAAGGAGCTTACACTCTATCAAGTGAAACATGTACATTATATGTGTATGTATATATTACGCATGTATGTATATGTGTAAAAAAAATCAGACTTCTTGTTCCATGGTTCAGTTCTCTTTCCATCATGTATACTCCCTTCTTCCTTACCATGGAGAAAATTTCCAGGCTGATCTTCAAATTAATGTGTTTCACAGTCACCTGGTGTTTGTGTTTTCTTCTCCTACGACTAATCTCTGTAAAGGTAGGACCATATGTTCTCTAAACTTTGTATTGTTCCCCAGAACCTAGCATAGTGCTATGCATACAGTGGCTACTTAAAAATATTTGTTAAATAAATGAATGTTGGTTAGCTTGATGATGCCCTATTAAGCATCACTAATTCTTCAGAAGCAGGATTATCAGAAGAGTAGGTAGTCTTGTAAAGGAGAAGCATATGATAGAAAGAGTACTAAATTTGGAATCAGAGGAAATAGGTTCAAATCCCCTCTCTTCTACTTGCTACGTTAATGACCTTAGGAGAGTCACTTCATCTTTCTGGGCCTCAGTTTCCTCATCTACAAAATTATAGCATTAAACTAAATTACCTGTAGGGGTCCTTCTACTTCTAGACTCTATAAGCCAGAGGGTCCACTAGTTAGTTATATAAAAGGCCACCTTCATCTTTTTCCAGCTTACTAATATTCCAACAAAAGATCTCTGTAGTCATTCAATTCTCTCCTCCCCACAAAGAGAGACTTCATCCAAAGTTTTGTGTGTCCTCATAACACCTTCTGTCTTTTCTCCACTCTAGGTAGAACATGGTATCCTCAGTGATAAGGAACATGGAAATGATGAATAAACCAAATTCATGGATAATCCAAAAACATCCTTGTAATCAGTGGTTTCAACTCCCTCCCCATCCAACCTCTCATCAAAAAGGTCCAGATGTGACCACATTGGACTGATTTGAGTTCTTTCTCCCATGACCGCTCCTTCCACACACACATATCCATCCCTTAGTCACAGTTTGTAGAAGTAAGCATAGAAACGTAAAACACGGAGGGGCAAAGAAGATGAAAACCTAGGCGCCTAAATAAGCCAATAGTGGGACCAGCAACCCCTGAATAATCAAGAGTTGAAAATGTCTGCTAGAGGGGCAGCTAGGTGGTGCAGTAGATAGAGCTCCGGTCTTGGAGTCAGGAGGACCTGAGTTCAAATCTGACCTCATACACATGACACTTACTAGCTGTGTGACCCTGGGCAAGTCACTTAACCCTGATTGCCTCATCAAAAAAAAAAAGCACAAAAAAAAAATGTCTGCTAGACAGACATGGCCATATTTAACTCTACCCCCTACTATAAGAAGAGAGTTGACTTTCAAGTGCAGTTCTAAGTATCTAAACAGAAAAATAATAAAAAGAAAATTAACTTTGGAAGAAGAAAAGAAAGATAAAGGAAACCTTGAGTCTCAGGCGAATATTACAAACCTTGTATTTTGAAAGACAGACTAAGTGCATATACGTTCCTAATCTGCAACCCAACCAGAGAACAACGGCTGAGGTTTTTGTACCAAAATGAATCCTCTTCCAGCACTCAATTTTATACAAATTGCTTCCCCCCCCCCAAATTAACATCTGTTTAAGTCAAATGAGGGAAGAAAAATTTCTCTTTTTTTAATGCCTTTCACATGCCAAGAAAAATAACAACTAGCACAGAAGATTATTGATAGTTTTCAATAGCTCATGGCCAGTTATTGGCCCATACTCGTGGAAGGGATATAGTCATTGAAATTCCAAAACCATTTATAAGAATAAGTTCTATTACTATGCATAGCAAAGACATCCATAATGAGGAGGCATTTCAGACAGAGTGCCACCAAATTATGCATTTAGATTATCTTCATTTCTCTTTTTAAAATTTCTCCATATTTTTTCCCCAGAACCATAATTGGCCTTCAGTGATAGAGTGCAATGGCTTGGTAGCAAGGCTTCTGACAATATTAGAAGTGAGTGTGGGAATTATCCCTCTCCAAGGTGAAAGATAGCTCTCCCTCTGTGAATTTCTCATAACACGGTACCAGGAACTGTCCTTTGCACCTTCTACATTCTCCTTTATATTAGAATCATTTGTGTGCATGTCTTATCCTCTCTATTAGCCAGTAAATTCTTTGAGAAAAGAACGTGTGTTGTGTCTATTTTTGTGTCCCCAAGTGCCTAGCACAAGAGTAGACATTTAATAAATCTTTGCTGAAGTGAATTTGTTGAACTGGACTATGACTGACTAGTAGGAACTGAGGAAATCCAGCAATGATAATGTTTTACATGTTACCTTTTACATATACATGGCTACTTTATATACTTTATTTTGTATCATGTAAATAAATTATTTCAATTCAACAGATTTTTATTGAGCACCACCTGCATACAAAGTAGAATGTGGTAAGCATAGGCACTGTAATATGCAGACAAGAATGCTGGATTTGAAGTAATAACAAAGGTTTAGTGATCAGTGCTTGTGCTCTGGAGAACTGAAATTTAGAGAATAATGACAGTATTCCTTCAGCAAGGAAAATCAACTGAGCTTAGCACCTAGTAAACGAGAAGAGAAAAATGCAAAAATGACTTGTTTCTTCTCCCACCAGCCAAAATCCCAGGTAAGCTCCTCTTCCAGATCTATCCCTACTCACTTCTCCCTCACTATTCTTCATGGCAATATGCCTAGTGATGTACCAAGGTCACGCTTCCCCACTTTGGCCTTCTTACTTCATTCTCTCCCCAACACACCCCACTAAATTTATCTTATTTCTTGCCTCAGGTGTTTTTGTGTTGCTTATTGAGAGAAACAGAGACAGAAACAAAGCGAGACAGAGAGAGACAGAGACAAAGAGAGACAGAGGGGAGAGAGAGAATGAAAACCATTGTAATACAATTGATTTCTTTTGTAACTCTATAAATCTTATGCATTTAAAAAAATTATTCTGACAAGTCCATGGGCTTCACCAGGTGGCTAAAAGGGATCCAGAACACCAAAAAGTTAAGCACTCCTGCTCTAGATGATCTCAAAGTCCCTTCCAACTCTAGATCTCATGATCCTGTAATAAATACTAAGTGTTCTAATAGATCAGAGGAAAGAGAACTCACTGTAGACATCTTCAACTCAACATGTTTGAAAGAGATCTTGTCATTTCTACCTCCATAACATTTCCAACGTTTATCCTTTTTCTGTATTCACAGTGCCACTGTCCCATTTTAGGTCTTTATCACTCTTTGCCTAGACAACTGCAATAGCCTGCTGGTTGGTCTCTCTGCCTCAAGTGTCTCTCCATTCCAATCCATCCTCTGCTCAAACACCAGTGTGACTTTCCTAAAGCTCAAGTCTGACCATGTTCTCACCTTACTCAATAAACTCCAGGGGCCCCCTATTATCTCCCGGTTTAAATATAAATTCCCTTGGCATTTAAACTTCTTCATTTCCCGGCCCCATCCTACCTTTTCAATCTTATTATTCCCCATACATACTGTAGTCAATCAAATTAGTCTTATTACCCTTCCTCACCCATGGAACACTCCACTTCCTGTCTTTGAGCCTTTGTAATCACGGTCTCCGGTGCCTGGAAGGGGCTCTCTTCTCACTTCCCCTCTTAGAATCCTTCCCTTCCTTCTAGGGTCAGCTAAAGCACAGTCTTCTGCATAAAGTCTTTCTGGTAACGTTTTCCTCAAAAATTACTTTAGCAAATGAGGGTGGTTCTCACTTGTGCAATGAGGCTCCATGTGTTGGAAGGAGGGGACACTGAGGGCCTCACATGTGTAGTGAGGCCCATCTGTCCTAGTATGTGGGGTGAAGGGAGGCAGAATAGTTATCTCTAGCCTTTTCTCCCCCAACCTTTTTCCAAAGGAAGCTTTCATTCCTGCAAGGAGGGAAAGCAGGAAGTTGGGGCCAGAGGCCACCACTCTTCTCTCCTCAGAGAGAGGAGATGATGGACTAGAAATATATCTTTCTGCTCCCTCAAATATTGTTTGTCTAGGGGATGTGATTTAGCTCCATCTAACTTTTTATTGCTTGACCACTTCTTGGGGAGAGGGGAACTCCAAGCTCAATACCCAAGGCTTGACTCCTTCCCCACAAAATGCCAGTTCCACAATAGACACATAACAAATAGCAAAGATCCCCATTTATCCAAATCATAGTAAAACAGAAATCAGAGACGGTATACATAAGAGAATATGTACCAGACAATACTGAATGAAGGAGCTCTCCCCCTGGGAGCAAGATAACTCATCTCAACCAAGAGAGAATATGCTGGATCTCGCCCAAGGGAAAACTCCCCTAATTCTCTAGAGTAGCAAGGTGGGAAGAGGGACATGATGAAGACTACCAGCTCCTCTCATATCTTCCCAGAGTCTTTTCCTTCAGCATCCTGAAGTGGGGTTGGCCTCTTCCATCTCCTTTCTCAAATCTGGAAGCCGACCTGATGCTAAACTAGAAAAAGATCCTCCCTTGGAAAGTCCCCACTGGCTGAGAACTGAAGCTCTTGCTCTCAGCAGCTCCAGCCCACTCTTCCTGCAGGGCAGGGCCTTCATCTCCACCAATAAGAAAACTGTATATTCCTTATATCCACCAATAAGAAAAGAGTACACGCCAACAGGCTTTGGGTCAGGGTGACATGACCTTACATCCACCTCTATTTATTTAGTATATATTTTGTATATTCCTATAGATTCACATGTCTCCTTTTGCTAGCTCATAAGATTCTTTAGGACAGCAAGTGTGTTCCTTTTGTCTTCGTGTAACATTGACTATACTCTGGCCTCCACTGCATGAAGGCCATTTTGCCTTTCCCCCAGGGTTCTCCCACACCTTTAAGGAGGTCAAGAATCTCTCTGCCATTGACTCAAGCCCCTATCAATTATGTCCTCCCAGTTCTAAGGGGTACCCTGATCTCCAGTTCCATTTAACCACTTCCTTAGATTAGTTTTTACAAAGGAATATTCACTTCAAAGGCAGCAAGAGCAAATATATAAATGTTCTCCCCCAGTACCTGTGGAGCATAATCCTCCACCCCTTACATGGCCTCAGTCTCTGGGGAGGGGAGAGGGATTAAGTTCACAATTTAATTCAGATCTGACAGACCATTGTCCCACCAAGTTCCAAGGCCAAAGTCCTGTTTGGCTCAAGCCCCAGCACCTTGGATTTTCAGGGCTTCTGTGGCAGTCTAGCAGCATTATTTAATCTAGATTTCTGGCTCTGAGGTTTCCATGGCTCAAGCTCACAGGTCTGGGAACTTCACTACCTATCCTTAGAGCTGAGAAGGACAAGCAAACAGACCCAAACCCCACTCACATTTCTTGGGAATCATTGGGCCTAAAAGGGGAATTTGGGGAAAGCAGCTCCTCTCCCCACCCACCTCAGTTCATTCTGTGGCTGAAAATAACCTTCACTTCCCCCCCCACTCATATGTGACCAGAATGAGATATCAACACTGTCTCACTCTGGTGGTTTGAAAGACACAGCCTGTCCCAGCTACTCAGCCATTAGGAAGAGGCTGCTACTACCCATGGGGTAAGGCAATGACAGGTACCTGCCATCGTGTACATGGGTGCCTCCATCTCAGGTGATCTGGCAATATGCAAGAGCCCCCTTTATACTCATAACCTCAGTGGCCAGCTCAGTATCTTGCATAGAAGGGGCTGAACAAATGTTTGTTTGCCATTTTGGTTCATTGAATCAGGAAGAAAGAAAGGCAAGAGAATCAGGAAAAAAAAAACCATCATGGCATTTGATTCAAACATGGAAAAATGGTTAAGAATTCAGGAAGTAGCAATGTAGATTAGGAGATTAATTTGTTGATGATGACTATGTCACTTTCTACAGGAAACTATTTCTGGGTTTTATCACATTTCCTAGATAGCTTTTGCGAGTGTGGCTACTGCATTGAGGTTGAATAAGTCCCTCACTCTTTGCCTTTTACACCCCTTAAAGAGAGAGGGAAGAAATGATGAGTCATACCTAGGGGGCAACCACAGATACCTCTAACCATCAGCAAAACATCAGTTTCAAAATCTTAGCCCTTTTAAAGAACAATTCTAAGAGACCTTTACATTTCTTTAGTGATTAGTTACCAGTCAGCCACTTTAGAGGGCATCTGGGAGATTCACCATCTGGTACATAATAGAAAAAAATCATCAAAAAATCCCCCACTCCACCAGAGAAGGGGGAATCCTCTTTCTGCTTCTCCAACCCTGAAACTGATTAAAATAAAACACTTTGGCAATTTTCTCAGGTTTATGTTGTAAGTGTGAAAGTCAATGTCTGAAATGAAACAAACCCACTAGCATGTCTATACATATATATATATGGCCAAAAAGAAAATCACCAAGATTGAAGAAAGTCCTAAAAATTCCTTAGGTTATCAAATCATTCCCTTTAAGTGATTTTCCATTATCTCATTTGCACTATGCAGTTATTTTTGTTATAAAAGGCATTTTATTACTGTACTGTTTATAATTATCATTTTACCACCATAAAATTCCCCAAAATTCCTAAATAATTAATCATAAAAGAAACACAGTTTTTCATTGTTTTCCCTTCTCTTTTTTCCCCTTCTTCTTTTCCATAGTGAGCCAATTTCTTTGGGCCAGTTTCTCTCTTTTTACACACTTATGTGCTTTACCATTTAGACTATTCCTGAGAATCATTGTACTCAATGTCATGCATCTTTGTTATCCCTATTTCTTCTTTGCTTTTTTATAAAAAAAAAATTATTATAAACTTAACAAACATAAAAATTTCAATATATGAAGAAAAAAGAAAAGATTGTATAAGAAAACTATGAACTTCTGTTATGTGTGGTTTGGAATTTTTTTTAATGTATATTAAATTTTACACAGTAATAACAAAACTGCCTTGCTTGTCTCTGTTCCCTTTTGAAGTTCTTTCTGCTTTCTTGAATGTATTTAAAATGTTTCATTGATGCTCTTTTCTTTTTTTCACTCTTTTTTTTGAGTGACTATCATTATCAAACAACTATCCCCCAAATTAAAAGCTTAATAAGCATAAGTGAGCAAAACAAATCAGCCACGGCCATATCTAAGCATGTTTGTCTCATTCTGCACCTGTAATCCACCACCTCTCCAGCAAGACCCAGGAAGCAACTTCTTTGCTTTTAATAAGATCCCCAAAATTCTTTTTTTGCCTGTTTTTTTCCCCATAATCTTAGCCAACTAGCTACTCAGAATATTTTTTAAGTTAGCTTAAAAAGAACAAGTGGAATTACATGAATACAAGAAGGAGGCAGCATGGTATGATGGATAGAGTACTGGACTGCAGTCAGGATGACCTGAGTTCAATTCATGCCCTAGATATTTACTAGGTATGCCACACTGGGCAAGTCACTTAATTTCTCTCGGAGACTCAGTTTTCCCATGTGTAAAATGACAATGATAATAGTATCTACCTTAGTGTTGTCATAAAGATAAAGTGAGATAGTATTTGTAAAGCACAGTTTAAACTTTAAAATGTAATATATAAATGAACTAGTATTATTTTGGCAGCATGGGGAACTTGTGGTATGGGAACTCCCTCCACCATTGCCTTTTACAACCAATCTACTACATAGTATATAGTTCCTCAAGAGTCATTGAGGTTGTGACTTATCTAGAGTAATAGATAGTAACTGCTAAAGGTGGTATTTGAACATAGATCTTCCTAATCCTATACCTGGCACTCTATCTATTATGCTGTGCCATGTCATGACTGAAAGTATTAAGCATTTTTTCATTATGAAGAAGCAGACTCTGAGAGGTAAAGTTACTTGTCCAAATTCATGTAACAAATCTGTCATATAGTCAATCAAGCAAGCAAACATTTGTTAAGTGTTTACTCTGTGCCATGCACAATGCTAGATTCAGGGGCTACAAAGACAAGAGAGAAACAGCCCCTGCCTTCAAGGAACATACATTCTAATGAAGGAAAAAGTATGTACCAATATAGGTATATGAACGTGTTCTTGGAGGAGAAAGCATTGGCAACGACAAGGACCAGCAAAGGATTCTTGCAAAAGTTAGCATTTGAGCTGAGCTGGGTCTTGGAGGAAGCCGGAGAATCCAAAAGGTAGAGATGAGGAAGGAGTCATGGGAGAGAGCCAGTGCAAAGGCATGGTGGGAGATGGAGCCTTGTGTATGAAGAACAGGAGGGAGTTATGAGTCACATGACCAACAAGATAGAGGACTAATGACCTCTCACATCTCTCCAAAATAAGAATTAAGTACAAGAGATTAAACAATTGCCACTGTCACCATGATCTAAGATGCCAAGAAACCAAATGATGTAATAGAGTAATTAACTGCAGAGAAGACTAATCTGTAATCCTTATTGCACGTACTCAGCACCCCCTCCTCCACCAGCCCCCACACTCTGGAAGGATAGCACAACCAGACCCAAGAGCTTGCAACAGAACTCAACTATCTACTACCCCACCCCCCAAGACACACATGCACTGTGCTATGGAAACAGAGATCAAGGAAAGTGGGAAGCTAGCTCTGCCTGAAATAGCAGCATGGGAACACACCATACTGTAATAATGATCAGACAAAGAATTAAGGAACAGAGGGAAGTGGGGAAGAATACTAAGGTGTACAAGGGGCTCCAGAAAGCCTGAAGGAAAGGAGACAGACATCTAGCTGAGATCTATTGTGTACCCTAAGAAGTCAGCTGAGGCAGAGACCAAGGCTGGTAAAAGTCAATTGCCCTGGGGCAGCTAGATGGCACAGAGGATAGAGCACTGGCCCTGAAGTCAGGAGGACCTGAGTTCAAGTCTGGCCTCAGACACTTGACACATACTAGGTATATGACCATAGGCAAGTCACTTAACCCCATTGCCTAGTCAAAAAACTAAAAAAAAAACTAAAAAAAAAAGTGAATTGCCCAGTGTGAGAGGAAGCTGAGAGGACTTTGAAGTCCAACTCCTGGGAAACCACTATCAAAGGGGAAAGAGTTGGAAAGTGAGCAGTAAAGGAATATAAGCAAAAAAGAAGAAGAGAAGACTGTAATTACCCAAGATCTCAGGAGAAAGAAAATCCATTCAAAATCCTTGAGAATAAACAGATAAACTAACAGTAAAGACATTATTAACAGAAGGATAATGTGGCCTCTAGAGCATCTAAACAAGTCCAAATATCTCTGAATAAATACTGCAAGACAAAAAAAAAAAATTAATCAGCACCTTAAGGGGCAGAGGCACCCAAAAAAGCATGGTTAACCACAGCAGGATATTCCTGAATGATTCAATAGAGAAATAAGAATCATGAAAGGAGAAAATATTTTTAATTTTTTAATTTTAGAAAAAGAAAAAGAAATGATGAGCAGGCAGATTTCAGAAATACCTGGAAAGACTTACATGAACTAAGGCTGAATGAAGTGAGCAGAACCAGGAAAACATTATACATAATAACAGCCATAATGTGCGATGACCAACTTTGATAGACTTAGCTCTTCTCAGCAATGCAATGATCTAAGACAATTCCCAAAGACTCATGATGGAAAATGGCATCCACATCCAGAGAAAGAACTATGGAGTCTGAATGCAGATGGAAGCACACCATCTTCTCTCTTTTTTTGTTTAGTTTGTTTTTCTTTCTCATAGTTTTCCCCTTTAGTTCTGATTCTTCTTTTATAACATGGCTAATGTGGAAATATGTTTAATAAAATTATGTATGTATACCTATATCAGATTGCATGCCATCTTGGGGAGAGGGGAGGGGAAGGAGGGAGAAAATTTTAGAATTCAAAATCTTATAAAGGTGAATGTTGACACTTACCAGCTGTGTGACCATGGGCAAGTCACTTAACCCCGATTGCCTCACCAAAAAAAAAAAAAAGAAAGAAAGAAAAAGAAAAAAAGTGAATGTTGAAAACTGAAAATTAATTAATTAATTTTAAAAAAAAAAAGAAAGAAAGGAGAATGTATGGCCTGCACAGCAGAAATGATTGCTTGTTTTGGTAAATTTCACCAAAGGAACATAAGAAAATACAATTGTTTGGGAATACAAATAAATAGAAGTAAAGGAAATCTGGAAGAAGAGAAGCAAAAAGCAATAGCATAAAAAGAAATCATGATCTTCATATAAGCAAAACATATCAATCTAAAAAAACAAAATGCAAAGAAACAACTTAAGGATTATAAATCTTCCAGAAGAACATAACTCAAAAAACCTGAACACCATAATGCAAGTAATAATTCAATAAACCTGTCTTGAACTTTTGGACAAAGTGCCAGTTGAAAGAATCCATAGAATGCCTCAGGAAAAAAAAAAGAAAAACTAAGACCTTGTGCTACAAACTCCAAGACACATCCTATTTAAATTAACAATGACAATGACAATCAACAAAGTCTGCAAATGACCAGAAAAAAGGTCTTCAAATATCAAGGGGAATGGGGGGTGGGGAACAGGTAGGTGGCACAGTAGATAGAGCTCCAGCCTTGGAATCAGGAGGACCTAAGTTCAAATCTGGCCACAGACACTTGACACTTACTAGCTGTGTGACCCTGGGCAAGTCACTTAACCCTAATTACCTCACCAAAAAGCAAAAACAAACAAACAAATATCAAGAAAGGAAAATATTGTCAAATAGTGCAAGACTACTTTATACCTACCAAAAATAGCAAGAGAGAATGGAATCATGTATTCCAAAGATCAAAGGAGCTCAAGATGCATCCTCAAGTGACATCTTGCAAACTTGAGCTTAATTATCAAAGAAAAAATTGGGCATTCAGCATAAATGAGGCATTTGAAGCATTCCTACAAAGAAAGCCAGACATGAGCAGAATATTTGCTTTGCAAATAGAAATACAAGAAAGGTAAATAAATGAAGAATAGGAAGTAGATCAGAATGGCTGGACCTTTTGTGTAAGAAGGCCAGAAAGGCAGAATGGGACCAGATTGTGAAAAGCTTTAAATGTAAGATAGAGGAATTTATATTTGATATCAGAGCTAATATGGAGTCATTGGAAATTAGAAGCCAAAGACCCTGATTCCAACTCCCTGAATCCAGGGATCCTCTTGTATTTCCAAATTATATGGCAAGCCTACAGAGCATTTAATAAACCCTGCTTCTCCTTTCTTGGGCTTATGGTTTGGGTTTTCATCAGAGACAACAATGGAAAAGAGGCATGGGTATGGTAGTAAATGTTTAACAACTCGCTGGGGTGGGAAGCAATATTGTACACTGGACACACTTTTAAGTATAATCTGTATTATTAGCATTTTCCCCATCACTTGCTTAAGTCTAAACAATCAACAAAACAATAAATTGATCTCTTTTTCATAGTATTCACTGATTTATGAGGTGCAAATGCTCACAATGGAATCAATAATTGCCTGGTCCTAACCGGCTCCAGCACGACCCTGAGAAGAAGGAATTTAGGTACTAAATTCTGAAGCCCAAGCAAAGATAAATTAGGAAGTGATATGCTAAGCTCCATTAAATGGACGAATGAATGAAAAAGCATTTATTAGTCACCTACTCTTTGTCACACATTGTGGTAGGTACTGAGGATAGGAATGCAAAAATTACATAATCCCTGTTCTCAGAATCCTTACATTCTAATAAAGGAAGACAATACATGTAGGGGAGCGGTAACCAGGAAAGGGCATTTTGGTTTGGAGAGGCACAGGGACAGTAAGTAGAGCAATAAGGAAATAAATTGCCATGTTCTTTCTCGAAGCAATGATATTTATTTGATTATTATCCCCAGAGCTAGAGGTAAAGGGGGGAGGAGAAGGAGTGCAGTAACATCTCAGTAGAGCACATGGCAGGATGCCTAGAGTTTTCTGGGGGATGACTGGATGAGATGTGAAGCATGGGCTGGAGTTGGCTGGTTACAGTGGGTTAAGTCGTGCTTACTCACCAGTCACAGCCACTCAGACTAAGGAATAGCTCCAAAGCTAAGTGGATTAACTAAGTGGATTAACAGAACCAAAAAACAATTTATATAATAACAACATCATGAAGACAAAACTTGAGAGACTTCAGAACATTCAGTGACATGATTACAGAGGACCAATGATGAGGAATGCTGTCCACACCCTCACAGAGGAGTGACACAATCAGGGGGCAGAATAAAACATATGCTTTTGGTCATAGCCAATATGGGGATTTTTTTTTTGTATTTGTTACAAGGACTTTGGTTGCTTGTTAGTTTTTAAAAAGTAAAATAAAAATAAGTTACTTTTTTAAAAGGAAAAGAACACCACCACTTCTCCCAAACTCACAGTGAAGTAAGTGAATTAGCCAAGTAGAATAGTCTTCACCTAGAAGCCTAAGCAAGTTCTTGTGATATCAGCCACTAACGTCTTCCAGAAGGAAAGAGGCACCTGGCTCCCACTTCTTATCCCACTAACCCTTTAAAAAACCCAATATATGCAGTATAGATCAGGGGACTGAGAAAATGTCCTATTGCCTTTTTAGGATTTTTAGGATAACATAAGGAAGAAACAAACAGAGTCCTATTTTGTTGCTATTAAAGTCAGAATCAGGTAAGTTTAGAAGTAACCCATCAGGAGTCCCCCATCACAGTCAATGAACAAATGGATGGATGAAGATGAATGAAAACACATTTTATTAAGCAGATAAGATAGATGAAAATGTTTTTTCTGGAACAATGGCAGAATTGATTTGACCATAGCTCCAGAATCGGTTGGGGGTGGGAGAGATGGTTAGAGAAAGTACATTTGGCAGTTGGCAAGGCTGTCAGGGAGATACAGGGAGTAGGGAGTAAAATGAAACATGGCTGGGCTCTTCTTCAAGTAACATGCTAGGACAATGCAAAAATTTGTTTTGCTTGACTACGCATTTCTATTACAAAGGTATTTTTTTTTATTTTCTAATGGGTAGAGGTGGAAGGAAGAGAAAACGAGTTTTTGTTAAGTGAAAAAATAACATTGAATTTTTAAAAAATAACAGGCCAAGAAAGACAGTTACCAGTCAGGACAGTTGGGCCCCAGGCAGCAGTCCAGAGATGAAAGGATTAAAATCTGCAGGGGTTGGGGGGAGGTCTCTGGTGTAGGAGGGGATATCATTAGCAAAGCTTTTGAGAAAGTCACTAGGGAATAGAGAGTAAAATTGCAGACATTGCCCCATTCTAGGGTTGTGGTCTATAAAATATGTTGTGTATACCCCATAGAGCAAAAAGATGAACCACGGCAGTGCAAGAAGAAAATAGTAAAATTTCTATTTATGTTTCTTTTTATATAAAAATAAAATGTAAAATAAATGTTTCTAAGATTTAATATATGGATTGACACTGGGACCCTCACTCAGTCTGTATATCAAATGGTCATGTATAGTACATGAGGCATCCTCAGGGAATCACGGTAGTTCCATAATGCAAAGGGATTGACAATGATGCCCCTGCTTTTTTGTTCAGTTTCAGAATTTTGCAACCTACTGCAGTTTACATGTGTCTGTTTAAGAGGATTTACAGATTGTAGAGTGTAGTTTTAATTAAATTAACCCTCACAAAATAGACTAATGGCTTATAAAGATTACTGCAGAAAAAAATTTGAGATCAAAGATGATGCTAATAATGTGAATAGAAGAGAACCATAAGAAAATGACCAACCGGACACTTCTCTTAGTCTTCATATAAGCTATTTTTCAGCCACATTACAAGTTAAAAAACAATAACAATCTAACCAAAGGTTAAACAAAAAAAAAATCTAAATTTGCAAGATTATTTAAACTATGGATGTAGATCTACTTTGTTAATAATGAACTTCATCCTAAGTGTATATCATGCCTTGAGATAATTGTTAATGATAGAATGAAGCCATCCCAATATAATATTTTAAAACTGAGCTTTTGTTTCTAAGGGCATACATGTATTACTTCTATAACTCTCATATCTGCACCCTTTAAACCTTGAAAACAGAACATTCTAAACTTTTTCTAAGCTAGCTTTCCAAAATTTCAGTTTTGAATACATTTGCTAAAAAAATATAAAAATGTAACAATTTTCAATAACTTTTACAAGAACTGATAAACTTTAAAGATGGAAACTAATTAGTTGAATTTCACCAAATTATTTGCATAATTGGAGCATGGGACTGAAAAATTAGTGTTATTGAAATGCTAATTAATTTGTGGAATTAAAAAATGTAGGCAGGCAGATCTAGTTTTTTGGTTACTCAATGGAAAAGGCCACCAAGGCAATGAGGGTTAATGCTTCAATCACACTTTATTGAGGCACAGAGTGTGCAGGGGCAAATGGCACCAAAAGTACAGAGACACAGCATAAAGAATGGGGGCAGAGATGGGGGGATTGGGAAGGTAGGTAACAGAGGCAGATGGCCCGGGGACAGGTGCAGGGCAGTGGAATGCTGGCAGCAGGGAGAAGAGAATGGGGAGGGGGAGAGTCACAGAGACTCACTCATATAACCATGGATTAGAGTTGAGGGCACTCAGCAGCCCGGACCCAGACAGAAATGGGATAGTGTCCAGAGGACAGGAGTTTGAGGCCTCCTTTTTCTAGGGTTGTGTTGAGGGATCGACTAACTGATCTGTGCCACCTTGAGGTTAGTGCATTAACATAGCCACATCATCTCAAAGGTTTTGCTAACTTTAGGGGTTCTGCTTGTCTCACTGCAGATGTCTGGAGCTTCTCTGAGGTTTACAGATCATAGGACCAAAAGGCCTTGACAGCAAGGCCTGAACTCAGAACGTGATTTTTAGTTAGTCTGTGCTACAGTTTGTGAGTAATACTCCTTTGACCTGTGGCACAGTCTTTAAATGGCTTCTAGGTTCCCCTTGCAATCTTACTTTCTGCCATTGCTACTTTATTCTACTTATGAACTTACCTACTATAAACTTACTTATAAACTTACCTATTATACTAACTAGATGCGGGGGACAGGGGGGAGTGGATTAGTGGTCAGGGGGACCACAACAACATAAAAATATGCAATTTTGACACAGTTTTATCTAATAAGTTTTGTAATTTCAGCCAATAAAGCATTTCTTCCATTTGGATCTCCACGTCTTGGCAAGGAGGAGGGAAGGGAAGGAGGAAAGAAGCACTTAACTAGAACCTACTATGGGCCAGGCATTGTGCTACGTTCACTTTTTACAAATATGATCTCATTTGGTCTTCATAGCAACCCTGCCCAGGTTGGTGCTCTGATAGGTATTTTGCAGGTTATGAAACTGAGACAAGCAAAAGTTAAGTTACTTGTCCAGGGTCAGACAGCTAGTAAAGGTCTGAGTCCATTTTTGAATTTATTTCGACTCCAGGCCTAGCATTCTATCCACTGTACCACCAGTTGCCTCTAAGTCAAGGTACATTATCATTTTCAGCTACGACAACCATGAAAACTCAGAATTAAAATAAATTGAACTTAGAACCAGACCTTTGAATTGCTGCATCACATAGTGTTAACCAAGATTTTCCAAAATGATGAAGCATATTTGATTCTATTACTTTCATTAAAATGTTATTACACTCAAATGTTCAAATGGAACTGTGACCTCATCAGTAAAATTATTATTTAGTTACTTGTATTGATATTGGACATTAAACTTAAAATTAATCATTTAATTTTCTTCAAAAAGGAAAAGTCTCCCTATTCTCACTGTCTAAATTATTCACCTCTCCCCAAGGAACGGCAAGAATCAGCAGTGGAAGTTTTATGGTTTTCTCTCTCTTTCTCTCTCTCGCTCTCTTTCTTTCTTTCTTTCTTTCTTTCTTTCTTTCTTTCTTTCTTTCTTTCTTTCATTCCTTCTCTCTCTCTCTCTCTTCTCTTCTCTTAGAGTTCCTATCTCAAGCTAAATGTGCGTTCAGGTCAAGACCCCAAATGCTTGTGACCACAGGCCCCCGAAAAATTCAAGAAAAATAATCACGGGACAGCTAGGTGGCGCAGTGGATAGAGCACCGGCCCTGGAGTCAGGAGAACCTGAGTTCAAATGCGACCTCAGACACATAACACTCACTAGCTGTGTGACTCTGAGCAAGTCACTTAACCCTAATTGCCTCACCAAAATGATAATAATAATAATAATAATAATCTCAGTGTAATCTTCCAAATGAGTTCTAAAATTCAAAAAGAGAACAAAGTCACGCCAAATTCCCAAAATGACAGCACATAGTGTTCCAGTGATGATGGGATGGAGGGATCATCCAATTACCACTTGCCATGGCTCCTCTGAGTTATGTTGTCAATTTAACATACCTGGGTCCAATAGTAGATTATGTGCTTTTTCAAGGTCATTTTCTATTCTTTTTTCAAAAAATTATCCCCATGAGAATTGGGGAGGGGGGAGGGTTTAAATACAAGGTTCCAGAGCTGAAGAAAAACAAATGTGAGTGTTCTCACCCCAAGGCTCTACAAATTGCTGGATTAGAAATGTCTTAAATGGCTGCCTTCGATCATGTCATAGGCAAAGTGTGCTTTCTCAGTCCAGATTGAAGGCAGTAGAGATTCACAGAACATTAAAGCTAGAAAAGATCATGGTGCTAGCGGCCTACTCCTGACACCCACTAGTTATGTGGTCATTACCAATTCATTGATCTCTCTGAGCCCATTTGTTGTCAGTGGTCAGTTGCTTTCAGCCCCTTTTGGGGTTTTCCAGGCAGACATACTAGAGTAGTTTGCTATTTCCTTCTCCAGCTCATTTTACAGATGAGGAAACTGAGGCAAACAGGATTAAGTGACTTGCCCAGGGTCACACAGCTAGTAAGTGTCTGAGGCTGAATTTGAACTCAGGAAGAAGAGTCTTTAGACTCCAAACCTGACACTCTATCCACTGTGCCACCTAGCTGCTCGAGCCTCAGTTTCCTCCTCTGTAAAATGAGAATAATAGCACTCATAACACTCTACCTCACAGGACTACAGCAACAATTAAATAAGTTAGTGTATTAAAGCACAGCACATACTCTTTAAAATACTGTTCAAATGTCATTTGTCATGGTTATTATAGTACAGCTGTCTCACTGCACAGAGGAGGAAACTGAGGCCCAGAGAACCTAAGTGACCTGCTCACCATCACCTAGCTACTACATATCAAAGTTGAAATTAAATCCCAGTCCTCTGATTACTAGGCAGCAATCTTTTCTCCTTCACCATACTGCCTCATGCAAATCACCAAGATACTAATTATCTTCTGTCTTTTCTGTGCCCACCCTGCAATTATTTATAGCAAGGCAGGCTGAAGGATTGTCATTTCTCTGGAAAACAATGGTGTAACAGTGACCCCTGTTTGGTTACAAATGGAAATTATTCACAAAATCTCTATCAGAAGCTAAAGGCTTTTTTCATCAAGCTGGTGATAATGAAGTTGGCTAACCATTCTAGCACATGAAGTAGAATTATGAAAACTGATTCAGTCTAATTATCAAAGGTTTTTTTTCCCCCTCTATTTTTTTAATGTGGCTACTAGAGCGGTTTGAAAGCTTGGTGCCCAGAATTTTAATGGACTGGTGCCAGCCTTGCTGACAGTTCTAGGAAAAGATTAAAGAGCCCATGAAATCCTCTGATTACAAATGCTTCTCCCTCTGTCTGATAGTTCACTGGCTTCCCAACCACTGGCACATAGAGGCTACTTTGGCTTGTGATAGAGATCATCAGTCTAAGACAAACTTGAATGATGACTTGGTATACCTTACCATTTATTTGTGATACCCATTAACAGTACTATTGAAGGAACTCAGAGCCCATACCATAGGAAGGAAAGGGAGACCCTATGCTAGGTCCTTCACCTCTTTTTTTTTCTATTTTATTAATTTAGTTTGATTTATCAACAATCACTTCCATATGCTTTAAATTAAAAAAAAAGTTTAAAATTTTTCTCCCCCTTCCTCCCCACCACCCTCCCCAAGACGGCACACGATCTCGAGTACAGGCTATACATTTACATTCTCATTAAACATGTTTTAACATTAGTAAAGTTGTAAGTAAAAATTAAAACCAATGGGAGGAACCATCAGAAAGATGAAACAAAACTCAACAGAAGAGAAAAAAAATGACAGCGATTCAACTTCCACAGTTCTTTCTTTGGATGGGGATAACATTTTCCATCCCAAGGCCTCTGGAGATGTCTTCGATCCTTGTATTGCTGAGAAGGGTTAAGTCTATCAATATCAGTCATCGCACGACATGGCTGTTATTGTATACAACATACTCTTGGTTCTGCTCACTTCACTCAGCATCAGACCACACAAGTCTTTCCAGGTTTTTCTGAAGTCAGCCTGTTCATCATTTCTTATAGCACAATAGTATTCCACTACATTCATATACCACAACTTGCTCAGCCATTCCCCAATTGATGGGCATCTCAACTTCCAATTCTTTGCCACCACAAAAAGAGCTGCTATGAATATTTTTGTACATGTGGGTCCTTTTCCCATTTGTTTGATCTCTTTGGGATATAGCCCTAGAAGTGCTATTGCTGGATCAAAGGGTATGCACATTTTTATACCTCTTTGGACAGAGTTCCAAATTGTTCTCCAAAATGGTAGAATCATTTCACAACTCCATCAACAACGCATTAGTGTTCCAATTTTCCCACATCTTCTCCAACATTTATCATTTTCCTGTTTTGTCATGTTGGCCAATCTGATAGGTGTGATGTGGTACCTCAGAGTTGTTTTGATTTGCATTTCTCTAATCAATAATGATTTAGAGCATTTTTTCATATGACTATAGATGGCTTTAATTTCTTCATCTGAGAACTGTCTGTTCATATCCTTTGACCATTTATCAATTGGGGAATGGCTTGTGTTCTTATAAATTTGTCTTAATTCTCTATATATTTTAGAAATGAGGCCCTTATCAGAGACACTAGTTGTAAAAATTATTTCCCAATTTTCTACCTTCCTTCTAATCTTAGTTGCATTGGCTTTGTTTGTGCAAAAACTTTTCAATTTAATGTAATCAAAATTATCCATTTTGCTTTTTAATGTTCTCTATCTCCTGTTTGGTCATGAATTCTTCTGTTCTCCATAGATCTGATAGGTAAACTATTCCTTGTTCTCCCAGTTTACTTAGTATCAGCCTTTATATCTAATCATGAACCCATTTTGACTTTATTTTGGTATATGGTGTGAGATTTGGGTCTATGCCTAGTTTCTGCCATACTCTTTTCCAGTTTTCCCAGCAGTTTTTTTCAAAGAGTGGGTTCTTATCCCAGAAGCTGGGGTCTTTGGGTTTATCAAATAATAGATTACTAGTCATTGACTACTGTGTCTTGCATTTAACCTATTCCACTGATCCACCTCTATTTCTTAGCCAGTACCAAGCAGTTTTGATGATTGCTGCTTTATAATACAATTTAAGATCTGGAATTGCTAGGCCACCTTCCCTGCATTTCTTTTCATTAGTTCCTTTGATATTCTGGACCTTTTGTTTTCCAAATGAATCTTATTATTTTTTCTAACTCTAAAAATAATTTTTTGGTAGTTTGATTGGTATGGCACTGAATAAGTAAATTAGCTTAGGTAGGATTGTCATTTTTATTATATTAGCTCCTACCCATGAGCAACTGATGTTTTTCCAATTATTTAGATCTGATTTTATTTGTGTGAAAAGTGTTTTGTAATTGTGTTCATAGAGTTCCTGGTTTGTTTTGGAGGGACTCCTAAATATTTTATAATGTCTACAGTAAGTTTAAATGGGATTTCTCTTTCTATCTCTTGCTGTTGGCTTTGTTGGTAATATATAGAAATGCGATGATTTTATGTGGGTTTTTTTATAGCCTGCAACTTTGCTAAAGTTGTTTATTATTTCAAGTAGTTTTTTACTTGATTCTCTAGGATTCTCTAAGTATATCATCATGTCATCTGCAAAGAGGGATAGCTTTGTTTCTTCTTTGCCTATTCTAATGCCTTCAATTTCTTTTTCTTCTCTTATTGCTAAAGCTAATGTTCCAGTACAATATTGAATAACAGTGGTGATAATGGACATCCTTGTTTCACCCCGATCTTATTGGAAATGCTTCTAGCTGTCCCCATTACATATAATGCTTGCTGAAGGTTTTAGATAGATGCTATTTATTATTTTAAGGAAGACTCCATTTATACCTATGCTTTCTAGTGTTTTTAATAGGAATGGGTGTTGTATTTTGTCAAAAGCTTTTTCTGCATCTATTGAGATGATCATGTGGTTTCTGTTGGTTTTGTGTTGATATGCTCAATTATGCTGATAGTTTTCCTAATATTGAACCAACCCCATTCCTGGTATAAATCCTACCTGGTCATAGTGTATTATTCTTGTGATAAGTTGCTAATCATTTGCTAGTATTTTGTTTAAAATTTTTGCATCTATATTCATTAGAAATTGGTCTATAATTTTCTTTCTCTGTTTTGACTCTTCCTGGTTTAGGTAGCACACCATATTTGTATCATAAAAAGAATTTGGTAACATTCCTTCTTCACCTATTTTCCCAAATAGTCTATATAGTATTGGAATTAATTGTTCTTTAAATGTTGATAGAATTTGCATGTAAATCCATCTGGCCCTGGAGATTTTTTCCTAGGGAGTTCATCAATGGCTTGTTCAATTTCTTTTTCTGAGATGGGGTTATTTAAGTATTTTACTTCCTCTTCAGTTAATCTGGGCAATTTATATTTTTGTAAATATGTATCCATTTCACTAAGATTGTCAAATTTGTTGGCATATAGTTGGGCAAAATAATTCCTAATTATTGTTTTAATTTCCTCTTCCTTGGTGGTAGCTTCACCCTTTTCATTCTTGATACTAGTAATTTGGTTTTTCTTTCTTTTTTTTAATTAAATTAACCAAAGGTTTATCTATTTTATTGGTTTTTTTCATAAAACCAGCTCTTAGTTTTATTTATTAGTTCAATAGTTTTCTTAATTTCAATTTTCTTAATTTTTCCTTTGGTTTTCAATATTTCTAATTTGGTGTTTATTGAGGATTTTTAATTTGTTCTTTTTCTAGTTTTTTTAGTTGTATGCCCAATTCATTAATCTCCTCTTTTTCTATTTTATTTATGTAAGCATTTAGAGATATAAAACTTCCCCTAAGAACTGCTTTCTGCATCCCATAAGTTTTGGTATGTTGTCTCATTATTGTCATTCTCTTGAATGAAATTATTGATTGTTTCTATGATTTGTTGTTTGACCCAATCATTTTTTAGGATTAGATTATTTAGTTTCCAATTATTTTTTAGTCTATCTTTCCATGGCCCTTTATTACATATAATTTTTATTGCATCATGATATGAAAAGGATGCATTTAATATTTCTGACTTTCTGCATTGGATTGTGAGGTTTTTATGCCCTAGCACATGGTCAGTTTTTGAGTATGTGCTACATACTGCTGAGAAAAAAATATATTCCTTTCTATCCCCATTCAGTTTTCTCCAGAGGTCTATCATACCTAACTTTTCTAATGTTCTATTCACCTCCTTAACTTCTTTCTTGTTTATTTTGTGGTTAGATTTATCCAGTACAGAGAGGGAGAGGTTGAGGTCCCCTTCACCTCTTTCTTAGACTGTTGCAAAAGCCTAATTGATCTTCCTGCTTCTAATCCATCCTTCATATGGCTGATAAATTCATATCCTAAAGACATAGACATGTTCTACATGCCGCAAAATCTTTAATACCTTCCTATTACCTCTAGGATGAAATACAAAATCCTCAACCTGACATTTAAAGCCATCCACAATATGGCTCCCATCTACCTTTCCAGTCTCTCAAAAGCACAGGCCTGTTTGTCTTTGCATAGGTGGTTATCATGTTTGGAATCCACTCTGACTCACCTTTATCTTTTTGCTATTGTTCAGTTATTTAGTAGTGTCCAACTCTTTGTGACCCCATTTTGGGGTTTTCTTGCTAAGTGGTTGGCCGTTTCCTTCTCCAGCTCATTTTACAGATGAGAAACTGAGGCAAACAGGGTTAAGTGACTTGCCCAAGGTCACACAGCTAGTAAGTATCTGAAGATGGATTTGAACTCATGAAGATGAGCCTTTCTCATTCCAAGCCCAGGGCTATATCCACTGCGCCACCTTGATGCCCATATCTTTACCTTGGCTTCTTTCAAAGCAAGTATAGGCACCACCTCTTTTACAAGGCCTTTTCCAATCACTCCAGTCATGAGTGTTCCCTCTCTCTCTTTCTTGAAATTATTTATATATAACTTTGAAAATTCTTTTGTATCTGCTTTTCTGTATATATCTTCTATGGCCCCAGCAGAATGCATGATTTTTGAAGAGTATGCTTTACTTTTGTTATTTTATGCCCTTGCCGAAGCACCTTCCATTCAGTCACTCAAAAAGCATTTCTTAGGCCTTAATATAGGCCAGGCACCATGCTAGATGCTAGAAATACAAAACCAAAAATCTCACCAACCTCAAGGAACTTAGATTCTATTTGCAGAAACAACATGTACACATATAAAGAAATACAAAATATATACTAAGTACATGCTAAGTAGAGCAAAAATAAAGTGGGTTCCATATGTGCAGTGAAGCCCTACATAGCAAGGGCTATTGTTGTTTGGCTCAAAGGAAGGCAGAATGGACATTTCCAGCCTCTTCTCCCCCTACCCTTCTCCAAGGGGGACTTTCATTCCTGCTAGGAAGGGAAGCAGGAGATTGGGGCCAGCGGCTACCACTCTGCTCTCCTCAGACAGAGGAGGAGTACTAGACTAGAAGTCTATCTATCTGCTCCCTTAAATATTGTTTGTCTAGTGCAGGGGTGGGGAACCTGCAGCCTCAGGGGGCCACATGTGACCCTCTAGGTCCTCAAGTGCAGCCTTTTGATTGAATCCAAACTTCACAGACAAGGGCCGCACTTGAGGAGCTAGAGGGCCACATATGGCTTGGAGGCCTCAGGTTCTCCACCCCTAGTCTAGAGGATATAACTCGGTCCTATCTAATTTTTTATTGCCTTGTCATTTAGGGGAGCAAGAGGGACTCCAAGTTCTATATCCAAGGCTTGACCTCTTTCCCACCAAATACCAGTTCCACAATGAACATACATAGCAAATAATAAAGAAAATCCATTTATCCAAATGAGAGGTACCAGACAATACAGAATGAAAGAGTTCTACCATCAGGAGCGAGATAACTCAGCTCAACCGAGACAGAGTGTCCAGGATCTCACCTCAGGAGAAACTCCCCAGAGCCTAGTGCAGTGAGCTGGAGATGGGGACACAATGGAGTCTGCCTCCTCCTCTCATGTCTTCCCAATGGCTTTTCCTTCAGCAACCTAAAGTGGGATTGGTCTCTTCCATCTTCCCTCTCTCTCAAAGCTAGAGACATTTGATGCTTGAAGAGTCCTGAAGTTTGAAGGAGTCTCAAAGGGAACTGCCTTTGGAGGGTCCCAAAGGGGTCTGGTGAAAGCTAGAACTCTCCTCTCTCCAACTCTGCCTGACCCCTTAAGCAGGGCAGGACATTTATCTCCACCAATACAGAGAGAGTCCCATAGCAATGGGCCTTGGGACAAGGCTTACAAAAGTAATGAGGATGGTAAGGAAAGGAGGGGAGGAAAGTACTAGCAATTGGAGATATTGAAAAGTGGTGGGTAGCGCATTGTATGTGAAATAGCCCTTGAGTTGAGCTTTCAAGGAAACTAGGGATTCTAACAGATGAAAGTAAGGAGGAACAAAGTAGATCAGTATGGCTTAAATGGAGAGTGTGTAAAGGGAACAAATGCATAATAAGCCTGAAGCCAGATTGTAAAGGGCTTTAAATGATAGGAAAGATTGTATTTTGTGCAAGAGGCGAGGGAACCACTGGAGCTCTTTGAGAACTAGAGGGACCGTGTCAGACTTGTGCTTTATGCATATAGATCTGGTCACTGTAGGGATGATTGATCAGAGAGGTGAAATACTTGAGCCAAGGAGACTCATTTGGATGCTATAGCAAGAATCTAAGCAAGAAACGCGGAAGACCTGGATTAGACTAGTTGACCTCCCATGCTAGTAAAAGAAAGGGATAGATGCAATAGGTGTTTTGGAAATAGGAGCCACCAAATTTGGCAATTGATTGGATATGGGATGTTAGAAAAAGGGAAGAGTCAGAATGACACAAATCTGGGTGTCTGGAAGGTTAGCGGCACTCTAAACATACATGGAGAAGTTGGGAAGAGATGGGTTTAAATGGATACCAGTGTGATGGTCAGTTTGAAATTCCCAATAAGCATCTGGTGATCTGGGACTGGAGCACAATAAAGAGAGTAGGGATGGAAGGCATGCGAATGTTTGTTGAATTATTGGGCAGCTGGGTGATGTCATGGATAGAGAGCTGAGACTGGAGTCAAGAAAACTTGAGTTCAAATCTAGCCTTAACCCCTGTTTGCCTTGGTTTCCTCATCTATAAAACGGGGATAATAATAGCACCTACATCTCAGGATTGTGGTGAGGGTCAAATGAGATACTAATTATAAAATGTTTTAGCACGATACCTGGCATATAGTAAGTACTATATAAATGTTAGCTATTATTACCATTGTTGTTGCTTTTACTATTATTATCATTAAATTGACTTAGGAGGTCAAGCTAGGGGGAAAAAAACCTAACAAATGCTGAAAGGTAAGAACTCCTAAGTGAGAGGACTCTGGGGGAAATTCCAGAGTAACATGGAGACCGCATCCTTCCCCCTTCCCTTCCCTTCCCTTCTCTTCCCCGGGTGAATGGAGGTCACTTGTCTCGTTTCATTCCCTTACCTATCTGGCAGAGGTCAGAAAAGGAGTTATTAATGGTAAGTCAGTTTGGATCCACGTGTGTTGTTCTTTTATACGACCTAGACAATCTCAACAGAGAACCTCAGAGAAAGGATGTTGGGGGTCACTATCCCAGGCAGGAGGGAACAGAAAGTCAAATTCAGATAAAGCGCTGCCAGTGAATGGTTGCCTGCATTTTATTTATTTACCTGGCTTTTAAAAGGGTTGATACACTGAGTGGAAAAGCCATGGTTTCAATTTTGCTCTCAGATAAAGACGTTACATGAATGAAGCACCTTTCCAGCAATGCAAACAGCTAGACTGGGGTAAAATCAGATTCTTAAGTGCTAAACAAATTACAAACTCTAACTGATGAAACAGTGGCAAACATCACACTGCCACTTTCCAGAACTGCCCTGGGCTTTTTCAGAAGGATATGAGCCAAACCTAGGCTTCCTTTTTAATTATCATTACATTTAATTTTTCAATTAACAATAATTCACTTTCTCTCCTCTCCCCACCCCAACTGAAAAGAAAAAAAAAATTAAACCCTATAATAAATATACATAATCAAGCAAAACAAATTTCTGAATTTGCCCTGTCCAAAAATGTTTGTATCATTCTATATTCTGAGGCTATCCACTCTTTTGGGTCAGTGGCACGCTTAATCATCGGTCCTCTGGAATCATGGCTGCTGCTTGCCAAACCCAGGATTTCTCACAAGTCAAAGAGACACCTTAATGCTAAGGAAAAAGCCTATGGGATACACACATAGTTCTTGGTATGTGGAAGAGACCCACAGTTCCCTGCATAGAAAAACCTGAACTGGTGGGAACTTCTAAACTTATTCCTAAGTATTGAGAAAAGGCCCATAACAATCTTCAGCCAGCTTTAGTCATCCACAGCATAGATATATACGGATACCAACTTTTTCCTATGATACTTTTTTCTCTGGAGAAGGTTCAGAAGAATCCACCTAACTTGCAATGAAACTGGAGGCAAGAGGAGGGAAGAAAAGGAAGTCTAATTTTTTTTAAAATCTTGCATAGCCTTTGTCCCAAAGTAACAGAATCTGACCTAATTAAAAAATCCTTCTTGTAAAATTCTTTTGGAAGAAAACGCAGAATTTCTCAGCTATTACAATGTCCCAAACCTTTCCACAACAGTTTTTCCCCCTCAACTATTCAAACCTGTGGCGTGTCATATTTGTTAACTCCAAATGTTTCTCATTAATTTTTTTAACTCTTCCAAGTAAACAGACGTCTATTTAGGGGCTTGGCTGATTGGTTGTTTTTTCCAAATGTCTATCTGTGTCTGAGTCACATTCTTAAGTACATAAGGGTACATGGATACACACACACACACACACATACACACGCACTGAATCTCCTACATTAAATTAGTGTCTATACATTATGGGAGAGGGGGAGATAAAAAAACAAACAAACAAGCCAACTTCGTTGAAAATAATCAATCTCACGTGTTGTTTGGCCCTGTGCAGACCCAACAAATAGCCAATGCACTAACTAGATTGTCCTAGCCCCTGGAGACCTCTCTCTATGAGAGGCAGGTGAGGGAACCTGGGATGTTTAGCCTGGAGAAGAGAGGATCTGAGGAATAGAGGGCCTGATCATAGCTTTCTGCAAGTGTATGTTGTTATGGGGAAGAGAATTAGCTGGGCTCTGCTTGGCCCCAGGAGGTGGAACCAGGTGAGTAACGGGTGAAACTTGTAGAAAGACGGTTTTCAGCTGGATGTCAGAAACAGTTTCCTAATTATTAGAGCTTTCCAAAAGTGGAAGGGACTAGCTCCAGGGACTGTGACCTCCCCTTCCACGGAGTCTTCAAGCCAAGGCTAAGTGAACACTTGGGCATATTACAGAGCGGTCCTGGCCTTAAATATCAATTGGACTACAGGACATCTAAGGTCTCTTCCAACTGTGAGACTGAGTTCTGTAATATTTAATTAGTTGTTCGGGAGACATGTAAATGTAACCTCAAATGAACCACTAGCAAAGTTGACTGAATGACACGGAGATCCTGTCTCCCCACCACTTATTACTCGTATGATCTAGAGCAGCTCATTTGACCCAACTAGGCCTTTGATTCCTTATCTGTAAAATGAAGGGATAAACTGGAAGGCCTCTAAGGTCCCTTTCTGCTCTAGGGGTATGATCCAGAGATATATTTGTGGAGAAAAATTACAAAATAATACAGTTGAAAGTGATCCTTAAAGTCCCCATCTGTGTTGTACAAATAGGAGACTGAGATTCAGAGAGAGGGTACCCTCATGGGAGGATAGAGAAACAGCTACAAAACCAAGGCAAGAATCCACAAAATCACCGAATATTCTGTTATGAAACTCCAAAGGCCAACTTGTCCAAATTGTAGGGTGGAAAGAATCCACCTTACAACATCCTGGATGAGTGGCTCTCCAGCCCCTGATGGATGACCTCTGGTGACAGAGAATGCATAACTCAAAGTCATTGGTTTCACTTTAGAATAGTTCTAATTGTTAATGAAAGGCAGTTAGGTGGCACAATAGATAGAGTGCCCAGTCTGGAGTCAGGAAGACTCATCTTCCTGAGTTCTAATCTGGCTTTAGACACTAGCTGCATGATCCTGGGCAAGTCACTTAAGCCTGTTTGCCTCAGTTTCCTCATCTGTAAAATGAACTGGAGAAGGAAATGGCAAATCACTCAGTATCTCTGCCAAGAAAATCCCAAATGGGGTCACGAAGAGTCAGACAAGACTGAAAACAACTGAACAAAAACAATTGTTAATAAACTTCTCTCTTGTATCAAGCCATTGTCTGCTTCTGTTTTTCTACCCAGTATACCCATGCTTGTCCTCTGATGCTGACCAATTCTCTCTCCACAACATCTTCCACGTTGATTCCCCTCTTTCCACTCACACAACCACCCTAGTCCAGAGTCTTATCTCTCTCCTGGACTTTTACAATCCTAATTGATTTCCCAGTCCCTCAGGTTCTCCGCTTTTCAATCTATGCTCCACACAGCTGCCAAACCAATATTTCTGAAACACAGATCTGACTAAGTCACTCCTCTGCTCAAAAGTCTTAGGTGGATCCCAAATTGTAAAATAAAATGCAAAATCATCAGCCTGGCTGATTTAAAGTCCTCCACAACCTGGCTCCCAATCTTATTCCATACTCTCCCTTCCTCCAACATGGGTCAGGTTCAATTTTCCCTAAAAAGTGATAAGGCTGGGTTACAGCATGGCTCAAACTGAGTCTCCCTTGATACAGCTTCCTGGTTGCCTCTGGCTATACTGTCTCGGCTTCCTGGTCACTTAGGGACATAAAATGTCCCACCCACCTAGGGGATGAGGGAGGTGTCTGTGTCACTTGGTGGATGTTCAAAGACCGAATGAGTCACCACACCCTGATCTGCAGAACAATCTTTCCCCTTGGAGATGAAGCTGGCCTCATCTAGCAAAGTTAAGACTGAATCTGAAATAACAAGATCTCAGTGTCAGGCCTGCCCCTAACCCTTTTAACTATGAAGGCTAGTCCAAAGTAGCTTTTTCAGTTGTTACCTCATTCTGTTGATTTATAAGGAGTTTGCAATCTATTAAATACCTTGAATCCCTTTCACAAGAACAACATTGCTGATCTGTGCTTCTGATGTAGCCAGGTAGCACAGTGGATAATGTGCCAGGCCCGGAGTCAGGAAGATTTAAGTTCAAATCTGGCCTTAACTCTTACTAGCTTTGTGATCCTGTGCAAGTCACTTAATCTCTGTTTACTTCAGTTTCCTCATTTGTAAAATGGGGATGATCACAGCACCTGTCTCCCAGGGTCGTTGTGAGATAATAACTGGAAAGTGCTTAGCACAGGGCCTGGAATGTAGTAGGTACTATCTAAATGTTAGCTATTATTATTAAGTGGCTAAAGCCTTTGACATGGAGTCAGGAAGGCCTGAGTTCAAATCTGGCCTTAGACATTTCCTAACTGTGTCCCAGGCAAGTCACTTCACCCCTTTCTGCTTCAGTTTCCTCCATCGTAAGACAGAAATAATAATAGCATCTATAGACTCCCAGGGTTGCTATGAGGATCAAATGAGATCATATTTGTAAAAGTGCTTAGCAAAGTGGCTGGTACATAGTAGGCATTTAATAAATGCTGATTCCCTTCCCTTCCTCCCATTCCCCGTTTATGTGGTTGTTTTTGGTTTTTCTTTTTGTTTTTTAACAATGTACTACTTAACATCCCTATTCAATTTTACCTTACTAAGTTTAGGTCATTTCTCCATCCTGCTTTAGGCTTCTTAAAAACAATTTTGGACAATAGTTCTCTCATCTAAATAGTGGTCTGTCTCTCCCTCCCAGTTTCTGTCATCCAAAATTTGATAAGCATACCCTCTGTGCCTTCATCAAGTCACTAAAAAAAAAGCTATACCAAGCAAGGCCAAGGACAGAGCCCTAAGCCACTCCACTAATGACGGCTCCTCTTTGATTCTTCTCTCCCCAACAAGAATGAATCCATCTGGTGGCACTCTCGTCCACTCCTTCACTCCTCTCACCATCTCTCCATCTTGCCCACAAGGATATTGTGAGAAACTTTCTTAAAGGTGTTTTATATCATATCTGTGGCGTTCCCCTCATTTATCCATTTGTCTTGAGGGAACCTTAAAGTTATAAAGAAATTTTTTTAAAGCAAAATGTAAGAGATGTTATTTCAATGAAAGCCTTTCCTTCCCCTAGTAGTGACATCAATGGTATCAGTCAGTGATAACCGTTTTTATGTTACAAAACCATTGTTTTGTGCTCTTACAACATTCTCTGTCGTAATAGACAGAGGGCCAGCTGTAATAGCTAATGACCCTACTCGACATGGAAAAGAGGTTGTAATAGTATCTGCAAGAGGTTCTTAGTAATCACTGCGTAATGTTCCCCAGTAGAAAAGGAGCTCCTTGAACAGAGGTACTGGTTTTTGTTTGCTTGTCTGTTTTGCCACTGTGTCCTCAGCCCCTAACATGGTGCCTCCTGCGTGATAAATCCTCACTGGATTGCTTTGGATTAGTTAGTGTGGTCTGACCTGCTCTTAATTAACTCACGCTGGCTCATAAAGATCTCTGTCGCCCCAAGTGCTCGCACATTTTCCTTTTAATAATGCCTTCTAGGATTTTGCCAGGAATTGAGGTCAAGCCACTGTCCTGTAGTTTGACAAAGCTGCCAGATCTCCCGACTTGAAGTCCAATAATCTTTCCAGGACATCACCCAGCCTTCTGGGTTCTTATAGTTCCCTGTCTCCTACAGAAAAGAGTGTTCCGAGAACACAATAGTGACTTTGTCACATAAAAAGGGTAAAAGGAACAATGATTCCATTGCTAAGGGAAGGAAAAGCTTTCCTTGAAACAATACTCTCATGCATTTTGCTCTCAAAGAATCTCTTTTTAACTGCAAGAACTCCTCAAGATAAATTTGTGTTGGAAGGCACGGTGATGCATCAATATTTCTGTGTTTTGTTTCCCTAGTACGTATTAGGTCCAAATTATTTCCCTGCGTCTAAAACTGATCCTCCCTACCTCTCCCTACTCCCATCCCTAGAGACTGAGGAAAGGGGAAGAAGCTTGTCTTCATAGACAGTGGGCTAGACTTGGAGTCAGAAAGATCTGAGTTCACATTCTGTTTCTGACCCTTACTTGCTGCGTGACCATGGGCATATCACTTAACCTCTCCAATTCAATAAACATTCATTGAGAATCTACTATGTGCCAGGCACTGCGCAAAACTGGGAATACAAAAAGAAGCAGAAGATAGTTCTTGCCCTCAAGGAGCTGACAGTCTAATAGGGGAGACAACATGCAAACAAATATACACAAAGCAAACTCAGTATAGGATAAAGAGGAAATAATTAAAAGGGAGAAAGCACTGGAAATAAAAGGGGCTAACGAAAGCTTCCTGTAGAAGGTGGGTTTTAGTTGAGACTTAAAGGAAACCAGGGAGGCCAGCAATTAAAACTGAGGAGGGAAAGTGTTCCCAGAATAGGGGACAGACAGAGAAAATACCTGGAGCTGAGAGAGGGAACATTTTGTTCCAGGAACATCAGGGAGGCAGCTGTCACTGGATCGAAGGCATATGTTGGGAAGTAAGGCGGAAGGAGACGGGCAAGGTAGAAGGGGGCTCGGTTATGAAGGGCTTTGAATGTCAGAGTATTTTGTATTTTCTCCTAGAAGCAATAAAAAGACACTGGGGCTTCCATTTCTTCTCCTCCGGGGTGGAGACAATAATACCTAGACTACCTACTTCATGGTGTTCTTGTGAAACTAAAATAAATTCAACTGTGGTTTCCCTAAATCCATCACTTTTCTGACTTCACCTAACACCCTTAGACAGTAGGCTGGAGGTGACATGAGGAATTTGCCCCCAAGAAACATTATTTCCTGGGGAAAAAAAGCTGAGATCTTCCTATGCAAACATGCCTCCCCCTAGATGTTTTCGTGTCTTTGCTTCCTGTCTCAAGATTTCCAAGACAGGAAGTGCCAACCCATGATCGTGCCTTTTAAGAAAGAAAGGGAACCACAAGGCTCTTCAAAATCCTGAAAAGGCTTGATTGAGATTCAGGTCAAGAAACAGCCGAAGATTCCAGCTGGTCCCGGCTTTCTCTCAGTGAGGGCAGCCAGCCATGAGGTCAGCTTGAAATCCTCCTCCCTGCCAGAAGCCCTGCTGGCATGAATAGAGGGTGTCCCCTTCCAAATCGGTTGTCGAGCTTTGGGCTGTCCCTCAAGTCAGGAAGGAAAGTAAAATCATGTCAGATCAGTGTCCTCCTTCCCCAACCTACCTAATATTTATTTGGTGCGCATATCCTGAATGATAGTCCAATGGACCTGGCTGGTTCAAGTTGCATATAAACTATGTGGCCTTGGACGAGACATTTAACCTCAAGAATGAGTCAACAATCACTTACTGTGCTTACTGTGTGCCAGGCACTGTGCTAATCCCACTGAAAACTTGACCTTAACCTCTGTCGGGCAAAGAGGTAGCACAATGGATAGCGCACTGGGCCTATGAGTCAGGAAGGCCTGAGTTCAAATTCAGCCTTGGACACTATTGTGAACCCCAACTAATTCACTCATTCTGCCTCAGTGTCTCCAACTGCAAAATGGGGTACCTGCCTCACACGGTTGCTGTAAGGATTAAATAAGATATTTGTGAAGTGCTTAGCACAGTGCCTGGCATATCGTAGGTGCTATATAAGTGCTTATTCCCTTCCCCTCTTCTCCCACTGGAACGTAAGCTCATAGAGAGCAGAGACTGGTTCACTTTTGTCTCTGTCTCTTCGGTGCTTAGCACAGTACTCTCTACATAGAAAGTGCTTAATAAATGTTTGTTGACTGATTAATTTGAAAATAAGTAGAACCTATATTAATATAATAGTATATTATTGTAGTGTAAGAAACCATAAATATGAGGAATTCAGAGAAACTTGGAGAGACGCAAATAAACTGAGGCAAAGTAAAATATGCAGAACTAAGAGAATAATTTATGTAATTGCCATGACAACATAAAAGAAAACAACGTTGAGGGACATCAAAACTCTTGTCAATTCAATTTTGACCTCTTGGCCTCAGTTTCCTCAATTATAAAATGGGGATAATAGCACCAGAGCTATTACAGGATTAAATGACATAATATTTATAAAGAACTTAGCCAAATTACTGGTACATATAGGCGCTATACAAATGCTTATTCTCTTCCTCCACTAGAATGCAAGCTCATTGAGAGCAGGGACTACCCTGTCTGATGATAAAGTCACCTGCCTCCTTCACTCTCACAGCACAGGGGTGGGTAGACCCTAGGTATAAAGTGAAGCATATATTGTCAGTCATGGCCAATATGTTCATTAGTTTCATCTTAACTAAATTTACTTGTTACAAAGGAGAATTCTATATAGGAAGGTAGTGGAAAAAAGAGGGGGAGATAGAGAGGTAGGATAGATGATTGGGAAGTAATTGTTTAAAAAAAATTAATAAAACTTATGAATCCTTACCCTTATTAGGCAGGGGGCTCTTCACTGCAGTCCAGGATAGAGAGATGACTTTTCTTCTGAGTGCTATTAATAAAAAAAATAAATAAATAAATATAATTAATAATTATAAACTCTATTGACTCCCTATTACCTCTAGGAAAAATTATAAATTTCTCCGCTTGGCATTTGTAATTCACAACTGGGCCCTTCCTAACATGGTCAAGCTTATGCTTTAGAAAAATCACTTTGCCATCTATGTCTTGCAGTGGGGACAGACTTGAGGCAAGTGGCACGATTAGGAAGCTATTGCAACAGTCCAAGTGAGAGGTGACAGGGCCTGGACTAGGGAGGTGGCAGTGTGGGCAATATAGCATTGTACAGGCTGTCAGGGGTCTTATGGGGACAGCCGCACAAAAAGTCTAGTAAACATACAACAAAGAATTTTGGGGTTGAACCAAGTAGAAAAGGTGCCCCCTGATTAGTTATCAACATTCCAATTAGTCCACTGATTTAGACTTGGCAGAAGTTGTGGAATTAAAGAAAGGAGTTGAGGAGGCAAAACTCCTACTATCAAGGTTTCCCTGTTGCTGTTGTTCAGTCTTGTCTGACTCTTCATGACCCCATTTGGGGTTTTGTCTGACTCTTCATGACCCCATTTGGGGTTTTCTTGGCAAAGATACTGGAGTGGTTTGTCATTTCCTTCTCCAGCTCATTTTACAGATGAGGAAACTGAGGGAGACAGAGGATAAGCGACTTGCCCAGGATCACACAGCTCCTAAGTGTCTGGGGTCACATTTGAACTCAGCTCTTCTCAACTCCAAGCCCAGTACTCCATCCACTATGCCACCTAGTTGCCCCAACGGGTCTTTAGAGACACCCCAAATCTGGAAGAGCTGCTTTTCTTCTCTGAATTAAAGGGGGAGGTATGTGGAGAGACCAGAACACATTGTGGCCTTGATTAAATTCTATTATATATGATCATGGCCAGCCCGTGTCAAATTTTAGAATTTGCTTTTGGAACACTTTTCCTAAGACCCCCTCATTCATTTTAATCACTTCCTTCCTCAATCCCAGACACAAGTGTTAGCCCCTGGCTTTCCAAGCAATTTTCTCACAAAAACCCTGTGAGATAGGAAGTACATTCATTATCATTGCCACTTTGCAGATGAGGAAACCAAACAGAGCCAGTCCTAGGTAAAATTTTTCAACTGTTGTTGTTCAAAATTCATTTTTTATGCTCCTACTATCCCTGTATATCCGTGTCCTTGTTTTGTTAGCTGGCTTCCAGGCTTTCCCATTGGAACGCCCAACATGACTTTCTCTCCCAGTCACTCATCAATTATGATAGCTCACATTTATATAGCAATTTGCTTAAGCTTACAAAGATATTTCCTCACAATAACCCTCTGAGGTAAGTTTTATAAATATTCTTACTACCATTTTCCAGATGATGAAATTGAGTTTCTGAAAGTTTAAGTGACTTATTCACAGTGACACAGTGGGACTTGAACCCATACTTTTAGACTCCATGAGGAGTGGTCTTTCCACAATATCATGATGCTTCCTCAACAAAGCCATGCACTGAAGCTACTTCCACCTCCCCCCTTCAACTAATCAAAAACTATTTGCCCATCATTCCATTTATTGTTTTTGAAGATAATAGTTATCCAATAATAGAATCCATACTAAGATGCTATTGATAATCTAAGATGAGTTTGTTATCTTTCACAGGTAACATTTTTAAATGCTTGCAGGGAACAGCGATCTCAACAGTCACTTAATATTCATTAACAGTCAGTTAATATTCATTCACTGAGCACTTACTTTATTCCAGGCACTATGCTGAGCTCCAGGGATACAAAGGAAGGCAAAAACACCGTGTCCTTGGCTTTAGAGAGCTCCCATTTTAATAAGAAAGACAACATGAAAACAACTACGTGCAGGCCTATGTAGGCTATGTGTCCATATAACAAAGATAACATGAAAAATCCAGCCTCAGACCAAACACTAGACACGTACTAGCTGTGTGACCCTGGGCAAGTCACTTAACCCCAATTGCCTAAAAATAAAAAAATAAAATAAAATAAAGATAACATGAAAACAACTACATGTAGGCCTATGTAGGCTACGTGTGTCCATATAAGAAAGATAACATGAAAACAACTATGTGTAGGCCTATGTGGGTTATGTGTGTTCATATGGGTTTATATAAATGTGGCTTACGAGGAGGTGGGTGCCCACCCTTCTCCAAGGGAAAGGAGCTATGGGGAGAGCAGGAGATTGGGGCAATAAGGCTAGCCACTCTTCTCTCCTCAGAGAGGGGGTACCAGGCTAAAATTATGTCTACCTGCGCCCTTAAATATTGTCAATCTGTTTGTTGTTGTTTAATTGTTTCAGTGTGTCCAACTCTTCGTGACCCTATTTGAGGTTTTCTTGGCAAAGATGTTGGGGCAATTTGCCATTTCCTTCTCCAGTTCATTTTACAGATGAGGAAACTGAGGCAAAGAGAAGTAAGTGACTTACCTAGGGTCCCACAGCTAGTAAAGTGTCTGAGGCTGGGATCTGATTTCAGGGAGATGAGTCTTCCTGACTCCAGGCTCAGCAGTCTATCCACTGTGCCATCTAACTTCCCTATTATTAGTCTAGGGAAAATAAATTTCAGCTCAAGTCATTCTCTCAAGTCATTCTCCTGGTTGCTCCCTTAATGAGGAAGGAGTATCCCTAAGCTATGTATCCAAAGGCTTGACTTTATTCCCACTAAATGCCAGTTCCTCAAAGGCAAATAGCAAATAAACTCATGTATTAAAACCCATAGCAAAGAGAAATCAGAGAAATTATACAGATTACAATATACCAGACAACACACAAAATAAATGAAATGTCCCATTGAGAGTGAGATATCTCAGCCTAGCCATAAGAGAGAGTCACAAATCTCACCCAAGGGAAAATTCTCCAAAGTCTCTAATGCGGCAAGCCGGGAATCAGGCCATGATCAAGATGGTGGATCCTTTAAATGTTAGCTTCTTCCCAGAGTCTTACTCTCCCTCCAGGGATCTCTCCCAGAAGGGACATGCAACTGCATGTCTCCACTCTCAAAGCTGGAAGCAGAAAGAAGTAAGATCTCTCCCCTCTCCTAAGCTCTTACCAGCTCTACTCCACACAAAGGCATGGAGCATAAAGTCATCATTCTCCATCCATGAGGAAAGTAAAACATAAATGGGCTTGAGCTCCAGATTACGTGTGTGCATACAAGATATATGAAGAGAGGTAGCCTCATAAGGGAAGAAGCATTGATTAAGCACCTATTATGTGTTAGGCCCTCTGCTAAGCACTTTATCAATACTATCTCATTTCATCCTCTCAACCCTGGGAGGGAAACGCTACTATTATCCCCATTTTGTACTTGAGGCAGACTGATTTTAAGTGATTTGCCCAGGATCACACAGCTAGGAAGTGTCCATGGACAGATCTGACCTCCAGTTTTCCCAACCCGGCCACGTCATACCATCCACTGCACTAACTAAGGTACTCTAAGAACCTAGCATACAGAAGATGAGGAAATGCTTGTTTCAGAAAGTGGGATATTAGACAAGACTTGAAGGAAACAAGAGAAGCCAGGAAGTGAGGATGGAGTACATCCCAGGCATGAGGGAAAGACAATGAAAATGGACGAAGTTGGGGCAGCTATGTGCACAGTGGATATAGCACTGGCCCTGGAGTCAGGGGGACCTGAGTTCAAATTTGGCCTCATATACTAGCTATATGACCCTGGGCAAGTTGCTTAACTTTATCTTAGAAAAAAAATGCAAGGAGTCAAGAGATGGATTGTCAAGAAGGCCAGTGTCATTAGATCATAGAGGATAGGGAGGGGAATAAACTGAAACAAGATTGTAAAAGTAGGAAAGGGCCAGGTTATAAAAGGCTCTCAACACTGTTGGACAGGTAAACATACCAACTACACCATCCCCTAGGGAGGAGACACAGGAGGGCTTCTAGCATGTCTCTCACTAGCAGGTTCACTTTTGATCTGGTCAGACAGGAAGACAGGAATGGAGTCATAACAAGGGGTTAAATAAACTTACTTTATTCTAGTGTAGTCTTCTCAAAGGGAGTTTGCCGATAATGGGAGCGCCAACTTCTACAGCACTCCCTAACAACCCATCTTGCAGGGGCCGGTCCACCTCAATGGGGTCAATCAAGACCAGCACAAGTTGTGCGCTCCCCTAAATCCCCTCAAGACACCATGCGGGCCAGTTGAAGTAAACACACAGATTCCCACTCCCAAGCCTTGATGGGGGCCAAACAAGGCACCCACAGCTTGGGCATTCACCTCAAAGGGGACCCCACTCACTGACCATTGCCCACCTGCTTTATAGGGCAACAGACAAAGAAGGCATGTTGCCAGCAATAGCCTCATAATTCTATATTACTTCATCCCTATATCTACTGTGACTGTGCAGTAGAAAGTGTTTTGAACCATGATCATGAGAACTCATATCTAACACATGGGAAGTAGAGATTGTTATGACTATGGATCCTGGGAAGAAAACTCTAAGAAAGAATAACAAAAATCTACTTTACCTACACTAAAATTCATCTAACTTGCAAACACCAAAAACAAGAAGACCTCTAGGGTGCTGGGTAGATCCTCTAGGAAATACATATGAAAGGACATGAACAAGAACTTCTCCTTATCCTCCGGCTACTTTCCTGATCTTTCAAGGTGTCCTCAAATTATCTAATATTTGCTTATCACTGTGATATATATGGTACATATTTCAGTAAATTGTAAGCTCTTTGAGGGCAAGAACTGTTTCATTTTTGTTTCGGTGCCCTCGGTTCCTAACACAGTGCCTGACACATAGTAGGTGTTTAATACATGATGAACTGTATTGAGTCGGGAACAAGATGGTTTTCCATAGGAGTACACGTACTAATCACTGTCAACAGCACCACCAGCATTCAGGCTCATTCACCCTCGCCTTTTTACTCTCTCATCCCCTAAATCCAATCTGTCACCAAGTCCCCAGAATTCCATTCTCCTAACATCTTTCACAGGAGTCCTCTTCTCTCCTCTGACACTGCCTCCACCCTGGTACAGGCCTCATCACTTCAAGCCTGAGCTATTGCAATAGCTTTCCAAACTGGACTCCCTGCCTCATCTTGAACACAGGGACTGTTTCATTTCTCATATAATTCCTTTCTCACCCCACTATCCCCTCTCTCACTCTGCTATCTGTAGGTGGAACTACTAGGATGGAGGGTGGACTTGCAAAGGGAGGAAGGAAGAATAACAGTGGCGGGGAGGATTTGTGTTGGAAGCTGAAGGTCAGAGACAAAGAAATACTGGAACAGTAGCAACTTAGGTCAGCAAACAACCAGTTAAATCTTCCCCATAGCCTGTTTGTGTGCAGCGCCTGAACGAAGAATGTTTTTTACATTTTTAAACGAAGTTTTATTGTGCTTAAAAATATCGAGACCACTCTTGTTGGTAGGCTAGACAATAGCAGGTAACGCTAGTCTGGCTCTCGCACTGCTGGCTGTAACAGGGTTGAATGCTGAATCCAATCATTGCGCTCCATAATGGGCAGGCTCCAGACAGACCCAGACTCCAGACATTCTGCCCCTTTCACCTTGTGGAAATTGTGTGGCTTCTGCTCTTTTGCGTGCTCATACAAGGAGAAATTACGGAGAACTAAAGAAACTTGGACGATGCACTCTGCAGTTACAACTCGAATTTCCCACCCTCACCTGGTGGGGGCTTCTTCTCTGCTCACTTTTCTCTGCTGATGGGGAAAAACGTCTCCTAGTCTCTAACAAATACCAGAAAGGAACTGGGTCTGTGATTTCATCGTTGGAGGGAATGCCAGAGTTGTTCTATCCTGCAAGTCTGTTACTTCTCTGTGATTCATAGTGTCGGTGACCTGCCTAGAGCACCAAAAGGTTGGTCATTCAGCTCATATGGGCCAGATGTAGGACTTGAACCCAGGTCTCTGTAGCTCTGAGGCTGCAGATCTTTCTATCCAGTCTCACCATGCTGTCTCTCACATCATAGGCACTTAATAATAAGTGTGCATTAAATTGGCATAGGGAAATCCCGGCAAGGGGACTCCCAAAGTAGATCAGCAACTGCACAATTCATACTCTTAGAGAACTGCCTAGGGCATTGAGAGGTTAAATGACTGCTCTCTTCCCACGCCTTAAAGTGGGTTAAATGTCAGTTGTTATTACGCTATCAAAGCACAGGTGGAGACTAAGTGGGGCATCTGGACCACACTGGTCGGAGATGCTGCCTAAGCAGTACTGCATGCAAAAAATGTGCACCTTCCACCTTCGAGGAAGATGGCATATCCAGGACATGCTGATCTAGTCACTCCTTTCCTGACCTTCCCAGGAGTCAGTGTTCCCTCCCTCCTCAAATTATCTTGTTCTTACTCATCAACGTACAAAATACATGTTACGTCCTTCAGCAGATTCTTCAGCAGATCCCTCAGTATCCCCAACTCTAATCAGCTGGAGCCAATGGTTAAATTTCAGTTGGAACATTTACACCGCGGAAATTGGCCAAAAAACAAACAAAAACTATACATCAAGGTTTGATTTATTGTTCTGTTGGTTTCTAGACTTAAGGAGATGTTGATGAAAATGCCAATAATGTAGACTGGACTTAAAAGTGTATTGTGGGTAGATTTGGGGGAGATAGCCAGTCATTAAACACTTGCCAGTACATCCCTGCATATAACCAACCATCAACACATAGCACAGTTACTCGTACACAGGAGGCACTTAAAAATGCTTGCTGTGAGGGGCGGGGCGGTGGGGCAGTGGATAGAGACACTGGCCCTAGAGTCAGGAGGACCTGAGTTTAAATCTGGCCTCAGACACTTACTAGCTGTGTGACCCCGGGCGAGTCAACCTTGATTGCCTTAAAAAAATAAAATAAAAGCCGTTAGAATGCGTATTGATTAGTAAAAGCTGGTATTTTGAGTAGCTATTAGTTGCCCTTGTACAATCACACTCTCTGGCCATGTTTTCTTTTTGAGAGAAGGCTGGCTAGCCTGATTTAGGGGTGGGTATAGAAGGGGGGGGCATTTGGTCACAGAATTGCTCAGTAAGAAGCTGAATGGCCCACGTGAGTATTAAACCTTGACCTTGGCCTCATTAATACCTGGTCTTATCGACAAAATACTTGATGCCAGGCAGAACAGTGATTGTCATTTTTCAAAAGGGGCTGACTCCTATCATGGACTTTCTCAGATAGCTGGTACATCCACCCACTCTCCTGCTTTCTGTAATCATGTATTTCCCTTGAAGGCCCCAATGCTATTGCCTCTGGCAAGGACGGTCTTTCCTTCACAGGCACATAGCTGAGCTGAAAACCGGCTTTTTACCCTCCTGAGCCTCATTTCTGTCGGCTAACTCACTCTAACAACTTTTCTGATAGCACTGCTGTTTATAAAGCAGGGGTTGGGATGAACTGGGATGCACAGGAATAAGGAAACCACGTTTTCAATGATTAGATGGCAAAAAAATCTAATAAAGGATAGAAGTCCCCATCATAACCAAGTTTAATCTGATTAAGGGATCTAGTAGGAATATAATTCTGACCATTCTTCCTTAATTTCTTATTGGTTAATAGAAGAAAGGTAGCATTTTTTTAAAAAAATCTAACCAACAATTCAAAAAGTATTTATTTCTATTTTTAAAAATACATTTCTTTGATTTGCAGCTATACTGTGAGACGTCCACCACCACCAAAATTAATTCATTTTACAAAAACAAATGAGGCAAAACCAACGGAGTGGTGCTATTCCTCTACCAGAATGCAATACTCTGAACTCATTATCCCCTTCTCTCGACAGAAATGAGGGATGTACTTCCTCGCCTCTTCTTGGGGCCAAGAATTGTCATTGTAATTACTCCACATTCAGCTTATTTTTAGTTCAACAAGTCTTTATAAAGATTTATTTTGGACTTTGCCCTGTGCAAGGCACTGTGAAAGAGAAAAAGCAATATAAACCATCTCCCCTAACTCTGAGGACCTTATATTCAGCCCTACAACCAAACGATGACAATAGTGGACAATATAAAGCAGTATATTTCTAAGCGCTAGATTCTGTGATGCAGTTTTTCCTACTGTTCAGAGTTCAGAGGCAAGGTCAATATGGGTTAGAGTAGTCAGGAAAGGCTTTGTGGAGAAGATGGGTCTCCATCTTCTGAAGGATTTGGGTTAACAGAAGGTGGGGGAGGGAGGACCGTTACCAGGGAAAGTGTGAAAGTGGAAACGAACTTGCTGTTTGTGGAATGGTGAGGCAACCATCAGAGTGATTTAGCCTAAAAGTGACAGGAAAGAAGGCCCTGAAGGTTGTTGAACAGGGAGATAATAATAACCAATGTATTGCTCCCTGTATATTATTTGTAAAGCTCTTAGCACAGCGTATGGAGAATAGTAGACACTTGATAGAAGCTTGCTCCCTTCCTTTTCTCCCATCCCTTCAAGAAACTGCTGCAGCCAGCCTGGCCTCTCTGGTCCCTTTACTGGAATAATGAGTGCTCATTGTTGTGTTCTGTATGCAATTGTCAGGTGCTGCTGGGGGTGCTTCGCTTTTCAAAGAGGACCAATGACATCACGGGACGATGTCTTGACTTGCAAGTGAACTGGATTTAAGAGGCAGAGTTGCACAAAGTCATCAGCTTCACTCCCTCTTCCAAAGTCACTGAAGTCCGGCGGCAGGACAAAAGTCAGAACACTGGCCGTGGTCCAGGATGCAGGGGATAACCTCGGCGCCTTCAACACCTGACCGAGCTCTAAGCAGTCCACGGGCGCCTGCTACAGCCGCCTTCGTGACTACTGGAACAGATCATTCCATTCCACCAGGGGAAGTCTTCACACGCCAGACATCCCCTTAACTCACCAGGATTTGAGGCTGGTCGGTTACCTTCCACCAGGGTTAGCACATCTGAGAAGGTTTCCTGGGATGGCTGCTGCACACGCTACAGCTTCTTGGAGCTGTGGGTGAGAGCTGAGCACCAAGCAGACGCCAAAGGTGGAGAAGCAGCCCTGAAAAAGGCTGGGCAAGCCCCCACACCAGAGGGGCTGGTCCTCCCTGAGCACCCCATGCCCCACAATGTCAGTACCTTGTCAGGCACTAAATGTTTGCTGAACAATTGAACGAATGAATGAGTCTTACAGTTTTCAGCGAAGACCAATTCAAGGCTCACCCTCTCCATCCAGCCCCCCTAACCCATAGTGATCTACTCCCTCTGAGTGTTTCCCTTATCATTTGTATTCTTTTTTTTTTTCCCTCCATCTTGGTGAGGCAACTGGGGTTAAGTAACTTGCCCAAAGTTACATAGCTAGTGAGCGTCATGTGTCTGAGGCCAGATTTGAACTCAAGTCCTCCAGACTCCAGGGCCGGTGTTTTATCCACTGAGCCACTTAGCTGCTGCCTCCCGCGTCCTGATTCTCACCTAACTTCCGGCTTGTCTCTTCAGGGATGGCTGATTTGCCGATTTGTCACGTACTGCCTTGGGCTTTTTATCTTTCACACAAATATCTCGTCTCCCTAAATAGATTGTAAGTCCCTTGAGGGAAAGGACGACATCTTAGAAGTTTTTGCGTCTCGGCACAGTACTAGGCACATATTAGTTGCTCAAAAAATATCTGGTTATTAAGCATGTAGGCTCAACTCAAATCAATATTTATGGAGTGTGTAGGACCATGAGGAAACAAAGCTTGAGTTTAAAAAGTAGATGGGTAGCCTGCAGACATAAGCATGTTACACCTTCCGTGAATAGCAACCTGATAGGTCCTGGGGTTTCTGTGGAAGAATTAGTCACGGAGAAAAGGACTTTTGAAAAGCCTATACTTGACATTTTGCTGGCCGATTCCAGTCTTAATTAAATAAACTTTAAGTGCCTACTTTATGTAAGACACTGTACTAGTCTGATCTCCTAGAAACACAAGTAAACAAATTTGTGATATTGTCATATTATTACAGAGGTTAAGAGCAATTTGTACCTATTTGTTCTCTGATCAAGTTACTGTCAATTTGCTATTTTACCCTCTAGCACAAATACTAGCACTAAGAAGGGAGATGGGTGAGAAAAAGAAAGGTAAGGAAAGAAAGAAAATAATCCTAATTATTTCTGTTGACAGACATGCTTAGTATTTATCAGAGAATATTCCATATTTATCCTGATGAAATGTAAGCTCCTCGGGGGCCCAAGCTATTTCAAACAGTCAATAAACAGTTATTAAGCACCTACTATGTTCCAGGCACTATGCTAAACTGGAGATACAACAAGAGGCAAAAGACAGTCCTTGCCTTCAAGGAGTTTATGTTCTAATGGGGGAGACAACATTCAAACAAATACATACAAAGCAAACTACATAGGCAACAATTAACAGAGGGAAGATACTGGAATTAAGAGGGGTTAGGAGAGGCTTCCAGTGGAAAAAAAGGGATTTTAGTTGGGACTCAAAAGAAGCTGGGGAGGTCAGTAGGTGGGGTGGAGGAGGTAGGGAATTCCAGGACAGACAGAGAAAATGCAGGGAGCCCAGAGATGGAGTGCCTGGTTCATATCCAGGCCCAGAGGCCAATACCCCTGGATCCAAGAGAACACGTCTGCGAGGAAGGTATGAGAAGACTGGAAAGTCTTCTGTCTTTGTTGTCTCCAGAACTTAGCACAGGGCCTGGCACAAAGTAGACCTTAATTATTGCTTAGGGACTAATTATGGGGCAACTGGGTGGTACAGTGGATAGATTGCTGGGCCTGAAGACTCCTCTTCCTGGATTCAGATCTAGCCTCAGACACTTAGTCACTGTGTGACCCTAGGCAAGTCACTTAACCCTGTTTGCCTCAGTTTCCCCATCTGTAAAATGAGCTAGAGAAGGAAATGACAAACCACTCCAGTATCTTTGCCAAAAAAAAATTAAAAAACAAAAAAAAACAATCAAATGGGATCATGAAGAATTGGAGAGGATTGAACAACAACAAAAAGGACTAATTGATCGATTACAGGCTAATTTTCACTATTCCAGAGTAAAGGTAGTGGGAAAAGCAAAGATATGGAGAACACGGCTCTGCTTGGTGAATTAGAACAGAGGGGTCAGACTCACTGCCCATAGCTGCAAATGACCCTCAAAACCTGAATGAGCCCAAAAAAGATGAAATGTAATTGGGAAGCACTTAACAAGATAAATAAAAATACAATATGACATAATGTTAATTTGTGATTGTCTAGGTCAATACACAGAGGTAGGGATCATTTCCTTTTAAGTCTGACACCTCTGAATTATAGGAAGTAGCCTTTAACGCTGTCTCTGCTACCAACTAGTTTGGTGACCAGTTTTGAGGAAGGACCAAAACCAACTCTTGCCCTCTTTAGATGATGTTTCCTCATTTGCTTAAAAAAAAAAAAGTCAAACTTTTTTGGTCTCTTCCAACTATATCTGAAATCCTTTGGCCCTGCTCAGGGCATCTAAAACAGAGCTATCAAAATGTAAAGTGCCCTTCCGTGTGTTTATTTGGTGAGGGTAAACCAAGTTTCTAATTCAAAAAAACAAAACAAATCAAAGACAAAATGTTTTTATGCAACACTCCATAAGCTGTTCCTTGCAGCTTAGGGTAATGTGGCTAATTCTCTTTCACAGTTCGAGAGGTGAGGGAAGTTAAGTGATTTATCCAGGATACCAATTGCCTGCTGAAAGGGGATTAGAACTCACACCTACTCTAAAAGCTTTGCTAGATCAAATAGGGCAAGCTGCCTCTGCCTCTATTAGTTTGATCATGCTTTTGACAATCTGCCTGTCATTGAGAATTATACGTTCCACCAGGTTATTGGAATGGGCTTTATTTTTTAAATAATTATAGCTCACAGAGCGATGACAATTCACAAAATGCACAAGCAAAAGTACTCTAAGACACAGCATGGAATAACAGAAATAGTATAAAATCTAGACATCAGAAAACTTGGATTCCATAGCCATCTCTAAAACTTTTTATAGCAAGGACAGGCACTGTAAATTACACCTGGATCAAGTCTCACATACACACACACACACACACACACACACACACACACACACACGCACCCTGAGTTGGTAGGGGAGACACTACCCTATGGAGTGAGACAGACCTCAGGACACCCTGAGGCCTACTTGTTTCTACCAGTATGGTACAGAGGGAAAGACCCTGGACTTTGAGCCAAATGATCTGAATTCCTATCCTGATTCTGCCAGTAACTAGACTTGGAATCAGGATGACATATTCAAATCCTGCCCCAAACACTTAGTTGTGAAGCCCTGAACAAGTCCTTCAGCCTCTCTGAGTCTCAGTTTCCTCATCCACAGGATGAAGGGACTGGGCCAACGGACTGACCTCCAAAAGCCCCTTCAAGTTCTGAATCCCTGGTATGATCAAACAGATCTCCTTCCAGAAGGATTGGACCATGTGGTTGCTTCCTCCGTGAACTAAGAATTCTTGATAACTAGCCAGGGTTAGTTGTTTCTTCACATTTGGCATCTAAGAAGCTTATTTCACTGAGATAGAAGAAGGGAAAGGTGGAATAAAAATCCTCCCAGCAAACAGAGAGATGCTTTTTTGGAAGAGGGGGCTGAAAGAATCATAGGATCGTAGACATAGATCTGAAAGAGATCTCAGAAGTTACACTGTCCAACTTCCTCATTTTACAGTTAAAAGAAACTAAGGCTCAGGGAGATTAAGTGATGTGACTTCCCTAAAAATCACACAGGTAGTAAACACCAGAGATAAGCTCAGGGATGTGCTGGAGCTAGCTCCGTTAGGATCATTTATTAAATTTTCAGGAAGAGCACTTACTCTTTGGAAATCAGAAAACTACAAATTGGGGCTTCGTTTACTGTTTTGCTGATTGTCTAGACTTTAATAAAGTGGTAGAGAAAATATTAATAACACCAATGAAACTTAACAGTGCGTCATGCATGTTTGTAGAACTGGTTGCCAGACGTTTGCCAGCTCATTCCTGAAAGATCTGAACTCAAATCCTGTGACTCCAGAGCCAGTACAGCAAGCAACCCCCCTCAAAAGAATTAGATCTGGAAGGAGCCTTAAAAATCAACTAGCCCAGCTCCTCTCTGTGCAGAGGATGAAACTGAAACCCTCAGAGAAAAAAAGGCTTGCTCAAGGTCACAAAGGAAAAGCTTACTCAACTCTTACTGAAATTAAAGCTGAGAGGCGGGGAGGGGTGGAATCAAAGGAAGCCTAAATCTCACAGACTGCACCCTGCTTTTTTCTGGTCAGAGGACATGGTTTCCAATCCTGCCTCAGTGACCTTGGGCAAGTCATTATCCATCTCTGAGCCTCAGCTGCCCATCTGTAAAGTGAGGGGTGGATGACCCTGAAGGTCCCTTCTATTTCTAAATCTATAAACCTATGACCGACAGAGCTAGAAAGTACTGTTTGTTTTGTTCGGTCATTTCAGCCTATTTGTGGTTTTCTTGGTAAAGATACTAGAGTGATTTGCCATTTCCTTCTCCAGCTCATTTTACAAATGAGGAAACTGAGGCAAACAGGGTTAAATGACTTGCACGGGGTCGCGCAGCTAGTAAATGTCTGAGGTCAGATTTGAACTCATCTTCCTGACTTCAGGCCTGGCACTCTATCCACTGTACCACTTGGTGGGCCCAAAAAGGGGGCTATAGAGACCACTTAGTCTAAGGTCTTCATTTTAAAGAGGCAGCAGAGACCTCTGCAGCTGGTGGAAGATAGAAGATTAAAACATGTTTTCTGAAGCCTAGGCCAGCCCTCCTTCAGGCAGGTTGGGAGCCTCCAGGGCACTGACCTTCAGGAAGCCTCTGCTCTCATGCCCCAGAATAGACAGCTAAACAGGGTAGGAGGAACTAAGAGGGAGAATACCACCCTTCTTCCAGGACTAAACAAGCTTTGAGAAAACTACTGGGGAGAACTCCTAGCATTACCCCTCCCTTGGGCATCTGGTTCCCTCTTCTCTGGGCCCTGAGGCTCCTCAGCACCCTTACTTGTTCCAAAGAGTAAGCCTTCTCCAAATTTTCATCTGGCTCCTCCTGCCCCAACCACTCACCTTCCAACTTTCTCTGGGACTTGGCAAAGTTTGAGAGGCCAAGGAGGGCAAAACTTCCAGGAAAAGAACAGATCTTTGGAGTTAGGCAATTATCTTCAAGAAGATACGTCCCTCTAGTAAGGGGATAAGGCACCTTCTCCTTTCCCAGGTCTTAATGTCCTCCCCAATGGGCTCCTCACCTCTGCAAGGTAATTGTGAGTGGAAGCCCCACTTTCCAGATTGCAGGTTAATCAGTAACTATACTTCCCCCTTCCTCCCACTCATAAGACATGCTATGAGGTGAGCCCTGAAAGGACATCAGTGTTAACACCAAGGGAATCAATTCCCTGGCCAAGAGACCCCAACCAGTCCAGAGTTCAGGTCTCATCAACCAGTGTCTGCCTTCTCTCACTCCTCATCCAAGGAAACCTACAACTGATCTCTTCTCATTGCCATTCTCCCCATCTTTTCCAACATTCTCATCTCCACCTAGCCACAGCTCTGACCCCATCCCACCACTGGGGTCTATCCCTGACTCACCACTCATCTTTCTTCTTTAGAAGAGGAGAAACATTATCAGAAGCCCCTTAATTTTCTTGCATGGAGGCAAATTTCTAACCCCTAGGAAATTCCTGCTTTGGAACAAAGCCCCAGTTAACTCTACTCTCTGCTAGATTTAAATACTAGTTTTACTATTTAGTACCTTGTGAATTGGACCAGTCACTTCCCTTTTGGGGGCCTCTTCCCCTCACTTTTAAAAGTTTGGAGTTAGATTAGATTAACTCTAAGGTATGGAGTACACAGAAGTATTCTAAATCTAAGGACTCTGCAGATTAGCATCAGGAAAGTAATGCAACTTTCCCAATTTACATGTAAATGTCTAAAGATTGCCAAGGGGTAAAGATAGAGACCAGTTATCAGAAATCTCTAACTTATCCAGAGCAATCATTTTCACTCACTAAGACATAAAAGCCTCCTGTTCATTCTCAGCAAATAGTGAAGCTTAATAATACTGGAGGCATCAAAAGTGGTAACTAATTAGCCCTCACCCACCCACAAGAGGTAATTATCATCTCTATTTCACTAAAGTTTAATAACATTTTTCTCTACCTCCAACATGACGTATCTCCTTCCTTTTCTCTCCCCAAATATTACAAATCCTAGCACAGAAGGTCAAGAAATTTTGTGGCAAATTATTCATACCAATAATGCTGGAAAGTTCTGAAGGTAGATCTGATCTTTTGGCAGGAAATACCTGAAACTCTTGTTTCCAAGATAAGCCCAGGCTTTAGGAAGATTTGAAATGGCTCAGCACTTTTGTGTCTGTTTGGTTAAGGAGTCGGATAAAGAAATACCTGTCAATTACAGCCAGGACTCTGGAGTAAGGAGCTAAATTGTTCTTGAAAGACTGGCTTGCTGAAACACTTCCCTTTCATTGGCCATTTGCTTTATCCATGGCTGACTTCATTGGATGTGCAGGGACAATGGAGTTCTGGCCCGGAGGCCAAGCCCCATAGGTGACTTAAGCGAGGCTTCTTGTCGCAGTGGATTTTCACACAAATGTACAGCTCTCAACTTTGCATGTCTTTTGTCAGCATTGTGATTCTCTGAGGGGCCTCTTGTCAGCTTCCTACATGGTTTCATTTGATTGTTGCCCAATCCTTCTGTTACAGTTCCTCTGTTCCCTGTTTTGATGGACAAAGCTTTTTGACAACTCTTGTCTCTGCAGAACTCTTACCTTACTGCTCTTTTCCTTTTCTTCCCTGACCTGATAATTGTGTCTTTTATTCAGAGTGGCAGGGTCTTGGCTGTTTCAAGCATACAAGCTAATGGTGGCAAACGAACGATGCAAAGAGAATTCTGGCAAACTATCTAACCCTGCCCTTATACTTGTTCATAGATCATAGATTCATATCAGGAAGAGACCTTGGAAGCATTTAGATCAACACCTTCATTTTGAAGATAAGTAAACTGAGGCTCAAAGAGGTTAAATGACTTGTGTAAAATCACAAAGTACCAGAGCTTAGATGGAACCCATGTCTTCAGACTCAAATCCTGTGCTCTTTCCACGATGCCTATGAATTGGCTCCTGACTCTAGGCGGCTGTGTCATACTGGGCAAATCACTAAACCTCTTTATGCCTTAACCAAATGAAGAAGATTAAACTAGAGAAAGTCCCAGCTCCAAAATCAGTCTACTATGTATATGCACTTTTGTAGCATGAGGATTCAGGGAAACACAAGAGTCAGTGTGATACAGTAGGAAAAGCATAGAACTTGGTGCCAAGGAGATCTGAGTTCAATTTGCTACTCACCCCCAAACCGATAAATGGGCATAAGACATGAATAGACAGTTCTCCAGGGAAGAGATGCAAGTTATCAATAACCAGCTGAAAAAATGTTCCAAATCACTAATAGAAAGAGAAAAGTCAGTTAAGGTGCTATCTCATACCCATAAGACTGGCAAAGATGCCAGAAATAAAAAGGAAAATTACAATCATTGAAGTGGATATGAGAAAAGTCCCAGCCATTCTGATAAACCATTTGCAATTATATCTAAAAACCCACTCAACGGTGCATACCCTTTGACCCAGTGATACTACTACTAGGCAAAGAGATCAAAGAAAGAAAGAAAGGATCCATATATACAAAATATTTAAATGAACACTTTTTGCTGTAGCAAAAAACAACAACTTGGGAAACAAAGAGGTGCCCATCATTTAGTGAATGAGTGAACAAATATGTAGAAGAATATAATGAAATATTATTGAGTCTTAAATGCACAAATAGGAAAGATTCAAAGAAACATGGGAAGGCTTGTATGAACTGATGCAAAAGGAAAATCAACACCACTTGCAGAGCAATTTATATAGTAAGTACAGCACTGCAAAAGAAAAACTACTTTAAAACTCTGATCAGTGCAATGACCAACCAAGACTCCCAGGGGCCTATGATCAAGCGTGCTACCCACGTCTTGACAGAGAGGTGGCAGACACCAGATACAATTTCAAACATGGCCAACGTGTGGATTTACTTAGCTTGACTACGCTTATGTGTCACAAAGGAAGTGCGCTGTTCTGTTTTGGGTTTGTTTTAGAAGGAAGGATTTAAGAGGAAGAAGAGGACAAATTATATTAAAAATATAAAGAAAGGAAAGAAAGAAGGAAGGAGGGAAAGCAGAAAGAATTTAGAAAAACATACACCAAAGAGGGAGATGCGAAAAGATGGTGGAGTAGAAGGAAGCAGTTCAGCCCATCTTTCCTCCTCCCCCACCCCCGTAAGTACTACAAGGATCAACTGACCTCCTTGGCTTCATTTAAGTCTCAACTAAAATCCCATTTTCTACAAGGAGCTTTCCTTCTTTTAATTATTTCCTATTTATTCTGTCTGCAGCTTGCTTTACACATATTTGTTTGCATGCTGTCTCCCCCATCAGATTATAAGCTCCTCGAGAGCAGGAAATATTTTTGCCTTTTTTTTTTTTTGTATCTCCAGCCCTTGGCACAGTGCCTGGCACATACTAGGCACTTAGTAAGTCTTTATGGACTGGTTGAGATCACCACATCAAATAATGATCAGGGAATCCAAAGAGAAAACACAGTGAGTCTTTCTTCCAGTCTAGGGAGCAGGTACAGAACATACACTCAGGAAGGAACCTTTGACTAGCAGCAGTGCTGACCTATGTGGGTGCTCCTGGGGTAGCTGTGGATCCATCAGGGACAGCTCCTTACTGTGTAGCTTGCTGCAACGGGACCCTGCCTGCAGCTGTGTCATTCTGACCCTGCACCAGGTTGCTGACTCAAGTTGAACTTGGAAGAGGATCAGTAGAACAATCCTAGGTGAACTCATCTCAGAACTGGCCTGTGGCTATCTTCTGGGCAAGAATCAGGGACAGCACTGACCCCAAAGAGAAGTCACAGATTTACTCCCTCATCTAATCTGAGTTCTGCAGCTGAGTGTTGAGACCAGGGGACTCAGAACAAAGAGGGGCCTTAGTTCCATCACTCTGAACCTAGGGAGCCTGTCAGGTACCTGGCAGGGCCTGGAACCAGCAGCAATTTACTGGTGTTTCAAACAAGGGCAGGCTTACAGCTGTTTCCCCCAGACCCAACCTGGGGTCGGGATCTTGCAAAGCTCAGACTAGGATGGCTACTGCCTGGCTGCTACCAGACTCCATCTTAGACCAGACCAGTTAGGGCACAGTAAAAGTCTGTAAGTCTCTGGTCTGAAAACATTGAAGAGTACAGCATTCAAAACATAGCAAAAGCTGCTAAAAAGGACCCCAGAGAATAGAATACTAAACAGGGCTAGTCCTTCCCTCCAAAAATGTATAGAGGTTGTAATATAAAATTCTAATTCTGAACCTCAGTTTCCTTATTTGCAAAACAAGACAATAATAATTGCATTTTCTGCATTACAAGATTGCTGTGAGAAAGTGTTTTGTAACTCTTAAAGTGGTATATGAATGTCAGTGATTACAAACAAGATCTAAGTCAGGATCCTAAGTTTATAATCTATTTTAAAATAACATGACAAGGGGCAGCTAGGTGGCACAGCAGACTGAGCACTGACTCTGGCGTCGGGAGGCCAGAGTTCAAATCTGCCCTCAGACCCTGATCACTTGATACTTACTAACTACGACTCTACACAAGTCACTTAACCCAAACTGCCTCTCCAAAAACAAACAAGCAAAAAACAACCACAAAAACCAAACCACAACACAAACGTCAATCCATCCAAGACAGTCAGAAGGCAGGAAGACCTGTCACCACCAACAGCACTCTTCTCCTCTCACAGCTTTTACCAGCCCCAGGCCATCTGAGCTGCTTGACTGCTCCCGCTGCTTATTCGAGATGAAAGTCACCCATCTGCATTCCTTACAGTGAGGTGGAGGACTACCTGGCCTTAGCATCTGCCTCTGCCATCACTTCCTAAGGTCCCTCATGTCTTACCATTTGCCCTGCTTCTATTACCTCCAGATATCTCTTCCTCCCATATGTTCACTCTGTATTCTGTTCTGCTGATATCACAAGAACCCTTAGGCTTTACAATCTACTTTGCTGTTCAACCTTAGCATTCCTGGGCCTTTCCATCTACCCTGCTGCTAACCCCACTTTTTGTGTGTGTTGTTTTCCCAATTAGTGTGAACTCGAAAGCAGAGATTGTCTCACTTTTTCTATTTGTGTCCCCCAGCGCTTAGCACAGTGTGTGGAAAAACACTAAGTACTTAATAAATTGACTCATTAATTAATTCTTAAACACTGTGAACTTAAAAAAAAAGGTGGAGGAAGAGAAGTATCTTTGTAAGTAGGGTTTTTTTTAAGGTTCATCATGAAAGAAAAGGAAAGGAATAGTTGGACAAACCAAGTGGTTTTTTTTTTATGCAACAGGTAGGAATAAGCACATCCGATACGTGTTTTATTCATCTCTACGCACTTTTTTTTTAATGGCTACAAGTCATAGAACACTATGCTCTGAAGAAATAAACATGAACATCACTCAGAAGTCAATGAAGAGGTGCATGGTTGCTGAGAACATAGTGCAACACATTACAAACAAGGAATTATGAAGCGAAGCAGAAGTGAAATGGTGTCATCAAAGAAATGTTTGAGTGAGAAAGAAGATAGGGTGGTCGTGTGCAGAGGGCAAGGGATAACCAATGGACCCATCTGCTCCACAGGTATCCTTGCAGAAAAAAATCAACGAAGGCCCCCAGAACACCGGGTGAACCTATGGGACGACATGGATAAAAATCACATAGAATAAGAAAGCATGAATTGGTGGCAATCTATGTTTTTGGATGGAATGCCCACATTGAGGAAAACATAGATGTATCTGATTATCTGAGTATCCATTCAGCAGCACAAGTGCACAGAAGACAACATATGCATGGTTCTTGTATCCATGCATTGCCAAGTGCTCCAGAGGAAGGGCCCCTACATATTAAGGGAGAATATGGACAAGAGCCATACAGGTGGCACAGACACATAAGGAGAAGTTGTGGTTTGTACTACAAAAGGAAGCACCTACGCTAACAAGGTCACTGATCCATCCGAGTATAACTAGGCTTTGGCACATGCCCTGATCACCTATGGGGGCACCTATGTGGGAGATGACGATGAGTACTCGCTTCTAGAAGAAGTCATTCTGCATTCCCCTACCACATGAGTAGGAGCAGCTTTTTCTCCATTGGCCACATAACCGGAATGGGCTGTATTTTTAAAACTACCATATGAAGACAGTCTCAGTGTCGCTTCTTTCTGGTCTAGGGATGAAGGTCTTGTTTACCCATAGCACGGGCACCGTGCACTATGTTGGGAAGGAGAGGAAGGGCTTCCTCAGGTCCTATGGTCCCAAAACACAAAGTTGGGGTTTTGATCTGTTTCAGTAATCCTTTTAATTTCTAGGCAAAGGAGATGGAATTCCCAGTTTGGGGAGTTCAAGGCATGATGACCTTAGAACCCAGGATTCCAGGCCAGAGGATGCTGCCAGCCCAGCAGCGCAGCCCTGAGAAGCCAGGGTACTAAGACACAAGCCAAGAGAGCTTTGGACTTGGAATTTGGTGGGACCACACTACATAGGAACGGTTAGATTGTAAATCTTATTTCTTCACTGGCTCAGGGACAGGGCATAAGGGGGATTAATCCCCCAGGAATTAAGGGCAAGGATGTTGGTCTGTTTGTTACTGTATATTTGAAGTAATATCCTTTGTGAATGCTAAGCTGTGTGGTTAAATGGAACTAGTACTAGGGACCCCTAAATTTAAGGGAACACAATGGTGGGGACTTGAACCAATGACAGAAACCAGACATCCTGTAATCTCCTTAATGGTACTGAAGAACCCTGAGAGATGGACAGAAATTATATTCCCTGGTGCTCCAGCAATAGGGGCCAGAGTAATCACTGTTACACAAAGACAGAAGTATATGTGCCCATCATAAAGCTGGGAATTGTTCCACCCAGAAGCATTTCCCTTAACTGTCTTTTTTGTAGGAATTGTATTGCCACACTAACAGCTAATGATTTTTCTCTAAGAAAAAAAAAATTTCTGTGAGCACTTTTTCTCTTCCTTATCTTGATATTTAATATCTAATAAGATGGTAACCAGGCAGGAAATAACATGATGGACTAAAGGAGAGTAGCAGAGCTCTTTAAAACACTTTCCGATTGACTGTTAGAAGACATTCCCTTTTGTACGGAACTGGAGCAGACACGTGACTGGGTTTTGAATATGGAGTGGAATCCAAAAGTAAAACTCACTAGAAAACTGGAAGGAAAATTAGAGAAGGTTTTATAGGCAAAGTCACTTTTCAAATTACTGGTCTCTCTCAGAAAACCATGGTTTGCTAGCATAACCTGTGTTTGCAATGCTGTGGATACTAACCAGTTTAGTCTCCACTGGGGCCTCACAATAGGAGTGTCTAGCTAAGCTGCTCCAGCAGGAAAAACCTGTCTCGCCAGTAAAAGATAGTAGGGCAGGCCACAGCGTATTCCCTTCTCCCACTCAATGAGAGCTCTTTAAAGCTTAAAATTATGGGCCAATGACCTTTCATCAAGTGTGAATGGGGCAACAGCAGTGCTGCAGGGAGCTGCAGCCAGCCGTGAGAAAAGACTGTGAGCCAGCCAAGCCATGTGACTTGTGAAGCGCTTGAAGAGCAGCGAAGGGCACAGATGCCGTATTCTGGGGAAGGACAGAAGGAGGAAAGGAGAGAAAACTTTAGAAAGTGATGTTGCAAGGTTCCACTCCTTTCTTTTGGTAACCTGGTATGCAGATGGAAGGGGTATGAAGGGGCTATCTCTCACTAATGGGGTTCAGTTTTCACAAAGGCAGCATGGGGAAGTCCTGACCTTTATGTGGGAATACCTACATCAGTGAAATCAAAGATATCACACACTTAGCATGAAGCCTCACTTGAAGCTTGTACTTAATAAATAGTTGTTGAATTTGAATTCATTTATTCATATAAAAATATGTATACATGCCTCCTGAAGTCTACTATCTTTATTTTATTGATCATGGCTTTTCCTCTTCAGAATGTAGGGTAAATCCCCTTTGGTGAATTTACAGAAGGGTATGGACAAGAGGCACAAGAGTAGACTAGCATAGATAGGTTGGAATCTGCATCACTGGAGATAATTTGCAAATCAATGAAATCAGAACTATTTGAGTAATGACTGACTGCTCTTGAAAATCTTTGACAAATGTGCAATAAATTACCAGCCTCTCCAACCTACCAATAAATTATGTCATTTTCAAGTTTATTGCCACCTGATGGCCCTATATATATATAGATATATATATAGATATATGCTACCAAGATTTTGATTGGGTAGTAAATATGAATAGCAGGAACCTCAGAGCAATGGAAGTAGAGGGAGACACTGGAAGTAGCAGTGGGGAGTGAGGAATATTCCCACTACCTCTCCTCTACCAGTGAGCACAGGAGGATGAGTAAAGGTGGGGCCAGTTCTAGAAAGTATGGCCAGGGAGGCTGTGTCATCAAGTGACAGCCAGATTTCAGTATCACTCAGATACCCAAACCGTGAGAGAGATGGGATTAGATCCTGAGTCCTCTGACTCCAAATAGATTCTATGACTCAAGTCTAGCAGACATGATATTATGTAAGTGACAAAGTCCAGTCTTGGTGTTCCCACCTCCCTTACTAGCCAGGTCTCCCTCCTCCTTCAGTGTTATCTATCCACAACAACCTCTCAGCGGGAAAGAATGCTGATTAAGTAATCATCAGCAAAGGCTTAACTCCCTAGCCCTTCCAGCCTTAGTGTTTACATTTTAACAAAGGATTCCGGGAGACTCTGAGGCAAGGGTGGGGAACCTGCGGCCTCCACAAGTGCTGCCCTTTCACTGAATCCAAACTTCAGACAACAAATCCCCTTCATAAAAGGATCTGTTCTATAAAACTTGGACTCAGTCAAAAGGCAGCATCCAAGGACCTAGAGGGCCACATGTGACCTCGAGGCCGAAGGTTCCCCACCCCTGCTCTAAGGCCTAAACATTTATAAAGCAGGGCCAAGCCCAGACGTGACTGCAGAATCAATGATAAGATAACAGTGCCTTCCCCTCTCTCAATTTATAGGGCGAGGCCCTCCCTTCTTATCCACAGAAATCAAATGCAGGAAAATCCTCAATTCCCATTGTGTAATAATAACTAGTCACTTAGGGAGAATGAAAAATAACAGCTGGATACTCCTCAGATATTTGAAAAGAGAAAGAAACAAAATAAAGGCCTTCAGATAGTTGGGTGCCTCTCTGGAGGTTTAATGGAAATATTCAATGGAAAGATATGAATGAAAATCACAGTGTGTTCAGTTCCAAGGTTACATTAGCAAAAGTAACCATGCCAAGGAAATCAGAGAGCCACCAAAATCCCAAAATACACGACTCCTCTAAGAGGCCCTAAAGGTATCAATATTTCAAGGGAGCTTTAGTTGAAAGAAGAGGAAAATGAAGAGGCAGATTAAAAGCTTAAAGCTCTAAAGGGGGAATTCTAAGGATCAGCAAATGTGTTGGAAAATTCTTTCTGGGGGGCAGGTAGGTGTCGCAGTGGATAGAGCACCAGCCCTGACGTCAGGAGGACCTGAGTTCAAATCCGGCCTCAGACCAAACACTTGACACTTACTTGCTGTGTGACCCTGGGCAAGTCACTTAACCCCAATTGCCTAAAAGCAAAAAAAAAAAAATTCTTTCTGGCAATGGCAACTTCCCACGGTCCCTAAAATTACACCAAACAAGCCTTCCCTACCCATCATAAACTGGGTGGAAAGAATAAAGCTCTAACTTTGGCAGACTGGCTGTATTTCTTTTTTCATTTTTATAGGTATTATATGCATACAAATACATACACATATATGAATATGTAGAGATACATATGCATGTGCCTATAAATGTACATATTAACACACACGTGCATAAGTGTGTATCTCTAGACCTATGATTTTTGTTGGTGTAGGCCAATGGTTTCTAGACTTCTTTTTGTACACCCTTATGAGTAAAAAAAAAATTGAGCATACATTTCTAATAGGTGCATATTTATTTATAAACTGCATGTCTAATGGAGGGACTGGCCCTTAGAACACACATGGGTTTGCCTTTCCTGGCTGATTATACAGAATATATACAGAACTTTAGTGAACCTGCTTCCTAGTATGAGTAATGGGGGGGATCTTCCCTCCACTTTAGAAAGGGAGCGTGCATCCTCTGTAGTTTTCCTGTCAGTGTAGTCCATATTGACAGTAACATCTCTTAACTGGCTGCTAAGCCAGAACTGAGTGTGCCTACACAAGGTTTGAGCAAGCAATCTCTCATTGTCTTCCCTGGCAGCAAGAAAGACAAAAACCGATTTGGGCTAGCAGCCAGGGAAACACCTCGTCCACCCAGTTACAGTGTGACTGTGATTACATGCCATTTTATTTCTCCTGTCTCAGTCACGTCTCTTCTTTCTTGATCTTGGGTGGATGAGCATCTAAAGATGAATGAGACTAGGTCATCCGAGAGAGCCAACATCCAAAGTCCTTACTGACAGTGGAAGTCCTAGAACTGGTGGCTAGAACGGCTGAATCTGGTGAGGATTTTGTCCTTTGTTGCTCAGTCACGTCTGACTCTTTCTGACCCTATTTGGGGTTTTGCCGGCAAAAATATTGGAGCGGTGTGCCATTTCCCTGTCCAGAGAAGATCTACCTATTTCTACTCAGTATCCTAACTAACCCACATTTGTAGTTACTATAATATTCTATCAATAGTTGTTCAGTTGTGTTCAGTCCAACACTTCATGCATCCTTCCTGGGGTTTTCTTGGCCAAGTGGAGTGGTTTGCCATTTCCCTCTCCAGCTCATTTTACAGATGAGGAAACTGAGGCAAACAGGGTGACTTACCCAGGATCACACACCTAGTAATTATCTAAGGGGAATTTGAATTCAGCTCTTCCTGACTCCAGGCCTAGTGGGGTGAGGACACCGGAAAGCAACCCTGAGGAGTAATCCCCTTGACCCCAGGAGCCAGCTCAGCCGAGCAAGGAAGTTACTCATCCTTCCTCCCCCAGAGGTGGACTTGGTGGCGACTACCTGAAGAGAAAAGGATCTCCGAGGGCCGGAAAAGACCCCCTGCTTAGGCGGAGGGAAGGGATTTTTATATCTCTAGGGCGCAGGTACCCCGCCGGCGTAGCCTTGCATGTCCGGGCCTCGCTAGGCCTCCCCATGCCTCCGTCTCTCCCAGAAGCCGGCGGCGGGGCCGGAAGCATGGCACCCTCGGGCCCGCGCCCGGGCCTCTCCCCTCGCCCGTCCACCTTCCGGCTGGCCAGCCCGCGCCGCCACGACCGACGGCCCCGAGTACGCGTCCTTCTTCGCCGTCATGGGCAGCGCCCTGGGTGCGGCCTACGGCACGGCGAAGAGCGGCACCAGCAGCGCGGCCGTGGCCGTGGTGCGCCCCAGGCAGATCACGAAGGCCGTCATCCCCGTGGTCATGGCGGGCATCATCGCGATCTACGGGCTGGCGGTGGCCGTGCTCCTCATCAGCTCGCAGTCGCACAGGATCAGCCTGTTCAAGAGCTTCCTGCAGCTCGGGGCCGGCCTGAGCGTGGGCCTGGGCGGCCTGGCCGCGGGCTTCGCCGTCGGCGTCGTGGGCGAGGCAGGGGTCTGGGACACGGCGCAGCAGCCGCGGTTCTTCCTGGGCATGATCCTCGTCCTCATCTTCGCCGAGGTGCTGGGCCTCTACGGCCTCATCGTGGCCCTCATTCTCTGCACCCAGTAGCCCCCGGCCCCGCCCCCTTTCCCGCGCCCCTCCCGGGCCAGCCCCCTCGCCCCGCAGCCACAGATGCCCGGTCCCTCCCAGCTCGGTCCGGAGCGAACGGCCGGACGCTGGGGGCGATCGTCCGGTCGGCGGCAGGCCTCGTAAATGCCCAGCGACTTCGTGACTCTTCGGTCCGTGTCCCGCCGCACCGGATTGCGTGCTCTGCGTATAAAGATGAATTCGAATTGTTATTTTTCTCTTCACTGGATGTTCATTTATAAAAATGTGACGTGTTCATGACTTTTACGGAGCAAGAATTTTCAATTTCCCGTGCTATATAGAAATCTCAAATATTGGTAGATTATTGCACTGTGGGGTTAAATGGCAAGTGCTGGGCATCCCTTGAATGTGATCGTTTGAAATTCAAGACTGCTGTAGCATCCTGTTATTGGCAATAAGAAGTGTATGATTTGGGAACATGTTGAACGTGTGTTTCCAGTGGGGCTGTGTATTGAGGTTCACTGGTTAAATATAGAGGAACACACAGATGTGGTCTTGTGAGTGGCGGTGTTAGAACCCACAACCCCTCAGGGTAGTAGTAGCTGGCCTCTGAGAACCCTATCTGTGAGTAGGAGGTAAGGTTGTTTAAGCGAGCCCACAGTCTGCACTATATGGACGTTTCCTGCTATGCTAATAATATCATGCACAAAAAATAAAAACTAAGAAGACATAAAAATCAAATAAACATTTTTAAACATACTTTAACAGCACAAAAACCTTTTTTGCTCTCAATGAAAAAGTATTATTGATAATTTTAGGAAGAGCAATGTATGAATATGCTTCATTTTTTAAAAAAAATCTTGGTTTACCGCTTTGTGCTGCAGTGATTCAGAAGTCTGGTTCTGATTTCGGTTTAGCTGATATTTTATTTTAATGGCCTCGCAGCTGAAAAACACTTTACAAAGATGCATAGGTACAAATAAAAGCTCATCATTGGCTGTACTTACCAAATCATGATTCTCATTTTTCAAATCCATTTTCCAGTAATGCAAAGGTTTTCTGGTGAAACTTGCCTAGTAAATTTTTATCTTCTCTGATGTCAATCAGTTTTTCTTTCAAACTAATCAGAATGTGTTGCATTTTTATGTCTTTAACAAATGCCACTGGAACACTTCCATTTGAAAGACTTTTTAAAAGGTTAGAAAATTTTATTTCTAAGTTATTTAGGTGTCCCAACGTGAGAGTTTTTATAGATGACACACTTACGTAGTATTTAATAGCTAAAGCTTAGTTTTTAAATGTCTTGCTAATCATGGTGGCTTTATAAAGTCTCAATTGTTAATATCTTAAGATATAATATACACTTAGGTTAAAGATATCATTAATGACAGTGAATGTAAATCTATATTTCAAATAACCTTCTAGTTCATTTCAATGGGGGGGCAGCATATAACTTTCCAATCTGATTAGATCTTTGTTTTTATTTTCTAATGATTTTTTACAAAGAGTTGAGTGGAAGCATCAACATTTTTTAATTCACTTGTGCTCATATTATTTGCATTATCTTCAATCTGCAGTCTATTTGCAAGAATTTTTTAATGCCACGTAAGTCTGTTTTGTGAAGGTTAGTCTAGTTAAAACTGGATCATATAATCCATAAAGCCATTTGACCAGAAAAACATGTTATATTATGTCACACTACTCTAAAAAGCACCACTGTCAACTCCTCCATATTAAGAGGCTCCTAGTCTTCCCTTAAGCTGCCTCTCATATACTGTAATGATTGGACATCTGCACCAACTACAGGTATCAATGGACCATATATTAAATATTAATGAAGCTTAATCCATTAAAAAAAATTTTTTAACTTATAAAATTCCCATATTCCAAAGGATCATTTTGTACCCTCCTTGAGGCATGTATATCCTACTTTGGAGAAGTCTGGTGTAAGGAACTTCTTCCAATGCATCACCAACTATTCTGCAATTTAATCTTAAAGAGTTGTCTAAGGGACTGAGAAGGAAAGTGACCCACCCAGGATTACATAGCTAATACATGTAAGAAAGCTCATCTTGAACCTAGGACTTTCTGACTCTGAGGCCAGCCAATACACCTTTATCCATTATACCTTTCTGCCTCTCGTCTATAGCTAAAGCAATCTCTATTTATGTCTGTTTGTCTTATCTTCCATTAACAAGGAGAAACTTATGTATATATTATATATAAAATATATACATATATAATATACACACATACAGATATATACATAGATATATAAGAACTTTCTTTTTCTTAGGTTTTTTTCCTTTTTTAAAATTTTTATTTATTTTATTTTGAACTTAAGAAATTAAACAAGCATTTCTGTAACAGTAGAATAAAGAAAAAAATGTATATGAAATTGTAAATCTATTATGTACAACTTGGTATTCCTTTTAAATATATAATAAAGGTATCATGTAACATTTTTTTACTTTTTTTCTTCCCTCCACTCTCCCCTCTCACCCTAGAGATGGCTACCATTAGATACAAGTATGTATATAGAGATATAGATATGTTAAAACATTCTGTATATACCTCTGTTGATCAGCTCTTTCTCTAGATGCAGATAGTGTCTTCCTTCATACGTCCTTTGTAGCTAATTTAGGTATTTGTAACAGTCAAAATAACTTAGTCACTCAAAGTTGTTTTTAAAACAATATTGCTATTACTGTATACAACATTCTCTTGGTGTAGGGAGCACAAGGTAAGGAAACTCCTACCAATACAGATCTCCAATTGCTCTGCAACTTTTTATAATGAACAGTTGTCTGGGGGCAGTGAGGCATTATATGAACTGCCCAGAATTACAAAGTCAGTATGTTATCAGAGACAACACTTGAACCCAGATCTTCCTTACTCCAAGGCCAGCTTTCTAACTATTACGTCAATGCTTCAAACAAAAACATAAGAAAAGAAAATAAGTAAAAACAAATTAGCAAAATGAAACATAAATTAAGAGATTTAAAATGAATGTGCATGTATCTGTAAGCTTCTATCATTTATTGATCAACCCCAATCCAAAAGATGTATTTATTGACTTGAACATAGTAATAAACATACCACCCTCGTTTTCATTATTCTTTCTAGAGCTGGGTTTCTTAAGCTTCTTTGTGCCATGGACTTCTTGGGCAGTTTGGTGAAGCGTATACACCTCTTCTCAGAATAATGTTTTTAAATGCACAAAAAAACTATTGTTCTAAGCCTGGCATAAGCCATTCCTCTGATAGTTCAGATTCAATATTGAAACAAAGTGAGACATTCATAGGACATTCAATAGTGAACAAAAAAGAGATTTGCTCAGCCATAGCAGAAGGAGGAAAGTCAACAAGGATAGGCATTGAAGATATCACCATCTGATCTGTTGGAGTAAGCTGGCTAGCCTGAGTTGACCATCTTGATTCACTGCTATCAGAGTACACCTGGAGCTCCTTGTGTTGGCTTTCAGTCACCAGAAAGTAATGTCAATAGTCTGAGCCTTTAATCCCGCTGGGGCAGCGAGGTGATACAGTGAACAGAGTATAGGGACTGGAGTCAGAAAGACCTGAGTTCAAATGTGGCCTCAGGCACTTAATACCTGTGTGACCCTAGGCAAGTTATTTCACTCTGTTAGCCTCAGTTTTCTCATCCATAAAATGAGTTAGAGCAGGAAATGGTAAACCACTCCAGTATCTTTGCCAAGAAAACCCCAAAAGGGGTCATGAAGAGTGGGATACAACTGAAAACAACTAAACGGTGATAACAAGTTTAGTGCCTTAAGTCATCCATGATTCAAGGAATGTCTCTATAGCTTTTAAAGAAAAATTAGCCTAACTGACATGGGAGACTCAAGGAAACAGGGAACAATGATTAAAATATTGCTTTACCATCATTACAAAGGAAATTAATTATTTTGAAATACTGTTATCAACATTTTTTTAAAAGTTCATGGACCCCAGTTTAAAAACCACTGTTTCAGACCTTTTCTTTTAGAAGTAAAACATGAATTTGTTGTTGTTATTATTGTCTTTAATCACATGGTTGCAATTAAGATGTTCTTTGTTATTTAGCTTCCATTTTTATCATTCTGCATCATTTCATATTAATCTTTCCATATTTCTGGAGGGTTTTTTGTATTCATTATTATTTTGGTACAGTAGTCTTCCATTACATTCACATATCATAATGTATAATGTATTCAATTATTTTCCAATCATTGGACGCCTGGTTTGTTTCCAGTTGTTTTTTACTATTGCAAATTGTATTGCCAGAAATATTTGTGTTATTTGCAGTGCCTTGCCTATTGAATGTTTGTTGAATTGAATTGTACTAAACTGACTGAATTGAACTGAGGAAGTATTTTGGAGCAAGGCAGGCATTTTTTTTTCCTGTCCCTAAAATCCCACTAGTATAGTCAACTGTAAAGCATTGTAGAAAAGTGAGCTGTTATTATTGTTACTGCCTTAGCACCTTGCCAGGTTTGTTATTATGGCTAACAAGGAGTGATTCTGGGGCAATGATTGGAACCAAAGTGTCTAGGGCTGAACAGGAAGGAGGAAGAAGGCCTGCTGCAGGCTAACAAGTAAAATAATAATTCCCGCTATTACTATGATCATTAATGATGATGTCCTGCCTTTTAGATGTGCTGTATTCATTTGGCCTTGCTTTATTTGTATATCTTGATCACATCGCTGAATTCAGCACACATCAGCCTATCATTAGGGAGCTAACCTGGAAAAGAGCGGCGCTCAGGAAAGCATCTGGGGACGCTATTCTGGCTATTTGGACTCTTTAAAAACATTCTATTAGCATTCGAAGTGAGCCAGGAGGGAGTTGACTTTCATGCCGGGTCCAAGGAGACTACCCAAAGTGCAGCGGTGGCTGGAATGTTGGCAGCATTACAGAGGGAGCAGAGGCCCAGTTTGCCTCTAGACCTGCTGGATGGGAATGGATGGGCAGACCTGACGCATCTCCATAGCTAATCATTGATTCGGCCAAATCCATTTGGCATCTGTGGCAGTGGGGCTCATAGGCAGAATTCTGGGGTTGCAATGCCAGGTGAGAGATACAGTGACAAACTCAGCCGGTCAGCTGTGAAATAAGTTCCAAAGCAGATACTCCCTAACTTGTTTAGAGAATTTTCCCAATTCTTCCTATCAGAGTGGGAGTTGATTGACTCCCGTCCCAACTTATCCTTGCTACTTTCGTCAGGTGAGAACATATATCTGATAAATCCATTAAATTGAGGTAGGAACCAGCTACTAATTCCTACTAGCAACCAAGGAGTCAAATAGCTCTAAATATCTCTATCAAATCAATCATAGGCTGTTTAAGCTAAGTATACAAAGTTGTCGATCCATTTAGAAGTCCTTGAAAGTCATTGGATAAAGTGAAATAACACTACACAAAAAGTCTTCTCAGGTTACTTGAGAGTCTTCCTAATGTCTGTGGCTTCTATCAAACCAGAAATCGGGGCAGCTAGGTGGTGCAGTAGGTACAGCTCCAGCATTGGAGTCTGGAGGACCTGAGTTCAAATCCAGCCTCAGACACTTGAAACTTACTAGCTGTGTGACCCTGGGCAAGTCACTTAACCCCAAGTGCCTCACAAAAAAAAAAAAGAAAAAAGAAAAAAAACAGAAAGCTAGTGTGGAATCAAGGATTCCAGAATCTGCAAGCGTAGAGGAAACCCTCGAGAAGGAATTAATGGGTGGGGAAGAAAAGAGCTATGTCCCTGGCCTCAGCAGCAGCCTCAGTCTTGGTTCTTCACTCCATTGGTGGAGGACCATGTAAGCTTTGAAGAATCCTAAAGGATTGTGGAATTCTTATCTTCCCGTACTATCAGGTGAAAGACAGTGAGCAAGTCAACCTGTGAAGTATATGTGAAATAACGTCTTCTCAGACCTTTCTAAGGAAGCATCCAAAGAACCACTGAAACCACATTCTGCATTAGGAGCCCAGAACTGACTAGACAAGATGAGGGAAAGCAGATTCAAGGAGCCCAGCAGAAAAACGGCTCTATGCCCAAGGGCAATCTTTTGAAGGCACCAATAAAAAAGGATTTCTAGTTTCTGTGCTACCTCTCTTTGTCACACGTCCTCTAAGCCTGATCCCACTTTTCTTTGGACTCTCTCTATATAGTTAGAGAGTGTGTCATAGACTATTTTTTGGGAGGGGGTGGGGGGGAATGTTTTATGCCACCTATAATACTATAATAAATACCCATTTCTAAAACAATTAAGTCTGGCCAGTTAACTGGTATCAATTGATAATCACGGGGGAAATACAGCAGTGGGAACTCATGAGCAATCACATTAGGGAGAGAGATCCCAGGACCCCTCACACTTGTCCTGGTCGGGGAAGGAGGAGACATAATATCTGCCTTTTGGAGACCAAAATTGCTACCATATGAATGGGAGTTAGGATAGTCCCCCAGAACTTATGCTTCATTTCAATAAGCAAATATGCATGCATGTATTCATTCATTCAATAAGTATTAATTACCTCTTGTGACCTTGAAGTCAACTTTTTCTCTTGTTCCTCCCTGAGTCCATATCAGATCAATTGCTAAGGCTTGTTAATTTTACTTTTACACTATATCTTTCACATCTATGACCCCTAATCCCCATATACTACCTCAATCAATCAGTAAACATTTTTTTTAGTATTTTGGGTTTTTTTGATGAGGCAATTGGGGTTAAGTGACTTGCCCAGGGTCACACAGCTGGTAAGTGTCAAGTGTCTGAGGCAGATTTGAACTCAGGTCCTCCTGACTCCAGGACCAGAGCTCTATCCACTGTGCCACCTAGCTGCCACACAGTAAACATTTATTAAGTTCCCGCTATGTGCCAGGCAATACACTAAACTGGTGAAAAAAGAGGCAAAAGACAGTTTCTACCCTCAAAGAGCTTACGATCTAAAGGGGAAACAATAAGCAAACAAATGTATACAAAGCAAATTACATAGAGGATAAGTAGGAAATAATTAAAGGAGGGAAAGCACTGGAATTAAGAAGGATTGAGGAAGACTTCCTCAGAAAGTGAGATTGTAGTTGACTCTTAAAGGAAGACAGAAAGGTCTGCGGACTGGAGCAGGAGAGCATTGCAGGCAAAGGAGACAGAGAAAGCTGAGAGGTGGAGAGTCTTGTATTAGAACTGTCAAAAGGCTAGTGTCACTGGATGAAGAAATAAGCATTAGAAGGTATAAGAAGACTGGGAAGGTAGGAGAGTTTGAGGTTATGCCAAACAGAGCATTCTGTATTTGATTATTTGATCCTAGAAGCCACTGGAGTTTACTGGGAAGTGGGGGTGGAGAACACAACACGGTCAGACTGTTGTGGTCTAGGGGTGCTAAGAACCCCAAAATGACAGGGCAAAGGGCAAGAGTCTGCTTTGAATGAATTCGACCACTGAAGCCTTCTTTCAGTCAGAGACAAGATTTATTGTGTCACCAATAGAAGCTGGCGGGATTTTAAGAATCTACACATTTGGTAGGGACAAGACTTTTTTATGGGGAAAAAGATTGTGGGAAAATTTGGATGGGATCAAGGAGTAGCCAATAGCTTGGGGTGACCTGGAGGTAACAGGAAAGGGGTCTAGATGGGATTAAGGGTAGGAAATAGCTGAGGGTGGTCTAGGATGTAACAGACAATGAAAGGCTGGGTTGGGTCAGAGGTAGCAGAGAATTGAAAGTTGGGCTGGGATGGAGTTGGGGGGGGAAGACAATGAAAAAATTACTGAGCATCAAAGTGGGGACGTGTGGGAAGGTTCAGGAGCTGGGTTGCATTTTTGGGGTCCAGGTCCCATATCCCATTATTCCCCCCTCAAATGAATGGGACCCAAATTCTTTTAGGGTAAGGGGCAAAGGTCTGCGTTTCTGAAACTGCTTCCTGCTGGCAAGGACCACAGAGCTGTCCCTGGCTTGCTGAGTCCTGTTCAAAGGATCAGACTTCAGAACCTGGCTGGTGCCAGGTCCAGTGGGCCAGAGACCTTAGACTCAGGTAGAGGTTGGTATACAGCCTGGGCAGTAACTGGAAGTTGATATCTAGGACCCTGGAGGAGACAAACCTGGCAAGGAGGTTAAACAAACAGGAACTAAACAGGCACAAGAGGAATGTAATCAAGAGAAGAGTAAGAATGGGGGTGAGTATAGGAAGGAGCCAGGATCTCCATGAAGAAGATGATTTTGATTCCAACTAGCCTTTCTCAAAATATGTTCAGTATGGATCTCTACCAGCCCAGAGTTGTCGACATACATACAACAAGAGGGGTTTGCTAGAGCACATACACTTTTGGGGTCCAGGCTCCATTCCCTGCCAAGACCCAGATTTTAGGAAAATCCCTTTGGAGGCTGAATGGAGGATGGGTTGGAGTGAGAACAGACTTGGGACAGGCAGACTAATAGGCAGACTGTTGCAGTAGTCCAGGCATGACATAATGAGGGCCTGCACCAGTGGTGGCAGTGGCAGAGGAAAGAGAGATGTTGAAGAGATGAAATCAGCACGCCTTGGCAACAGCTTCGATATGGGGAGGGGGGGGGAGCCAGTGAGGAGTCCAGGATGAATGGGATGTCCCAGTGAAGACTCCTCAGTGTAATTAAGGTTTGGGATAAGGCTGAGTGGGATGAGGGGTCCTGTGAAAACTTAGAAGAATAAATGGAAATTGTATTATGACACAAGGTAGGTGTAGCAGTCTGACAGGCCTAAGTTTTAGTTGACTAGAAATCACCTGCATTACGGGACTCTAGCCCTAAGCACCCCCCCCCTTTTCTATGCCACTGTTATTTCAGCAGTTAAAGTTTGCCAAGCCTGAAACTCCTGAAGAAGCCCCCCAGTATTTTGTTGATGCACCTGTTGCTATATTTCGGTCATGGTGACCTGGCTATACAGTACAGTGCCTAGCTTGACTGTACATCTTTAATTGCTTTTTTTGGTAATACTTTAACAAACTAAGGACTAAAGATGGATATCTGTAGCTTGTAACTAAGATATGCATACTGTTTGCTGTTGTTTGTTGCTATGGTGGAGTTTCGTGTTGAGATTGGGAGCCAAACATTGGCCAGTTGGTGGGAGGGGGGAATTTGTCCATTAGGGTATAGAATCAGGTCCTTTTGCTTCTGTCTGTGTCTCCTTTCATCAGAGTATTCTGGTGGAGGGACACCCAAATCTCGAGGTTTGAAATAATAGTAATCATAATAAATTAACTTTCTGTTTCTCCCTGGATACCTCTGTGTTTTTTTAATTTGAGTGGCATCCCACACAAGGATGACTCCTAGACTGTGAGCCTGAAAGATTGGGAAGATGCTGTTCCCAAAGAAGGGGAGATGTGTTTGAGGGAAAGATAATGAGTTTTATTTTGTTTTGTTTTGGGTAGGCAATGGGGTTAAATGACTTGCCTAGGGTCACATAGCTAGTAAGTGTTAGGTGTCCTCCTGAATCCAGAGCCAGCGCTCTATCCACTTCATACCTGCCCCTTGAGTTCCATTTTAAACATGTTTAGTGTGAGATGTCTACTGGACATACAGTCAGAGATGTCTGAAATGTGTTGGAGACTTGAGATTGGAGATCAGCGAAGAGAATGGAGCAGGAAAGGTAGACCTGAAAATCATTAGCTTAGAGATGATAATTAAATCCATGGGAGCTGATAGGAAGTAATATAGAGGTCGAAGAGAAGAGGGCCCATGATAGACTCCTGAGGGACCAAAGGGAGTGTTCTGGATGGATTGATTGATTGATACCACCCTGCTATTCTAGAAGCTTCAGCAATTTTCCAGTGCCCCAGGATAAATAATAAATGCCTGTACTTGTCATTTAAATCACATCACAATCTGGTTCCAACCTGTCTTTTCAGACTGATTTCACTATACTCCTTTCCTTTATGTGTTCTCCTCCGTGTTCCATCTCCCTGCTCTGAGTTTTTGTAGACTGTCATTCATGCCTGGGACGCTCTCCCTTCTCACTTCTGCTTCTGCTTCTTGGAATCCTGAGCTTCCTTTGAGCCATAATTCAAATGTGACTCATTATTGGAAGCTTTTCTTGATTTCCGCAGTTGTTAGGTTACCACCACCACCCTCCCGATTTCCTCCCCTCGAACATACACACATAGTTGAAATTACTTTCTATATATTTTATATTAACTTACTTGGCCATATATTATATACTCTCCACCTCCAGTAGAATGTAAGCTTTTTGAGGCTGTCAAAGAAAAAAAGCACTAATACTGTACTGTATTAATACTGTGTTTTAAGCACAAGTCTGTCAGAAACAGTTTTTATTAATTTAATGTTATTCTAATATTTAAGTATTTTCTAGCTTGAAGAAACCTCCAAACTGGAAGAGTCCCTGCCGTGCCTTCAGATATCTCTCTCCCTCAAGATGATTTAAAATCACATTTATAGGAATCTTGAACCAAAACAAAAATCATGATATGTTAAAATGCAATTTGGCACTAACTTTCCAGAACAGTGATCACTACTCATTATTTCCTTGACCACCCCTCAAGGGTTGAAAGGTTATCCTCCCTTCTTAGTAACAGAAGAGGGCACTCCCCTTGAGAAGGTCACAAGTCTTTGCTTTAGGGGATGGGAAGGAAAGGAAAGGGTCTAAACCAAAGATTAAGTTCTTCCCCCTTAACCCACTTAAAAGTCAGCTTTACCTTTTGGTATGCTACTCACTTAAAAATTAGTAAAGGCGGGAAAGGGTTTTTTAGACCAGAGAAGTTTTTCTTGATATGTCTAGAGAAACTGAAGAGGAAGATTTTAATATGCTTCTGCAACAGCTGAGACTTTTTTTTTCAAACCCCAGCACCTAGCACTACACCTAGCTTAATTGATGTTTATTGAATTAAATTAAATGAATTGAAAGAGGGACCGAACCCAAGAGTCCATAAGTAATGAATTAACCAAGGGGCTAAGAATTTTAACTTGCTTTTCTGATTACCAGTTCTTTGTTCTTTTTTCCTTTGAGGGTAGATAAGGTTAAGAAATATGGTTATGAGTCTTTTCCTCTCATTTTCCCTGCCCTCATCACAATGACCACTGTCTCCCAACCTATTTGAAAGTATTATTGTTAGGGTGCTGAGCCCTAATAGGTGAGAGAAGAGAAAAAGAAGAAAGGTAACAGTGACATTTGAATAAGCTTGGGAAGTTACCTGATTAGCACTAAATATAAAGGAAAGGCCTCCAAAGGAGAGTAAAATTATTGGTTCCTATTTTTTCCTTCACGTGATCAAGGCCCGACTGGCTATTTGGCCTTAGATTTTAAAGCACTACTGAACCCTCACTCACTTTTCATATTAGGCTAGCAGGGTGAATGATAGCTGATGCAAAATGATTTTTATGTCATTCAATGAATCAGTCAACAAAGACTTATTAAGTACTTACTATTTGTCAGGCTCTGAGCTAGGTGCTAAGAATGCAAGCACAAAGTATGAAATAATTCTTAGTCTACTGGATGGAGACCATAAATATGTATTTGAGTGTATTCGGCAAAAACATAAAGTGAATACAAATATACGCATATCTATCTATGCACACACATCTACACATACAAGGTAGCTCGGGAGGGAGAGACTATTTGACCTAATTGATAAGGGGCTGGATAACAGGCTCTTTGTACAGATTATAATTCCCATTTATAGAGCACTTCACAAAACACTCTCTTCATCACCCCAGTGAGGTAAGTAGTGCAAATATTATCACCTTATCTGTGGTTCTTCTCTCACACCACCCTGCCCCTCACAAACACCACCTAGACCCGTAGTTGTAGTATAAACTGCAGGGCTGGGGAACCTTCAGCCTCAAGGCCACATGTGGCCTTCTAGGTCCTTGGGTGCAGCCTTTTGACCAAGTCCAGGTTTTACTGAACAAATCCTTTTATTAAGGGGATTTGCTCTGTAAAGTTTGGATTCAGTCAAAGGGCTGAACTTGAGGACCTAGAGGGCCGCCTGTGGCCTCGAGGCTAAAGGTTCCCCGCTTCTGCATAAGAGAAAGATCCCTGACAGGGAGTCAGAGGACCTGGGGACTGAGATTTTATATATAGATAGATATAGATATATCTATATAGATGTATATCTATATAGATATATCTATATCTATATATCTATAGATATATATACACAGATGTGATGAGGTCTAGAGGTTCAGTGGTGCTGGGACCCTGAGATCACAACACACGGGGCCCGACTAAAGAATTCAACCCAAATCTTCTTTCAGCCGGAGAAAAAGGTTATTAGAGATAAACTATACAGGCCAGACCCTTCAGGAATCTGAACATTAGTGACACCTGTAAGGACAAGCGGGCATGAGAAAGTCTCAGCATCTAGGGTGGATGTTATATATACTCAAGTAATTTTGGGTGACCAGAGGAGGAGCTGGGAAGAGGAGCTGGGTGACTAGGGGAGGAGTTTAGGGAAAATGGGAGTTTCTGGATAGGATCACCTGGGAACAGACAATGAAGGACTCAGCTTTTATCAGGGTAACAAAAACTGAAAGGAAGAGGTTGATAAGATCAAAGGTGGGATCAAAGACTAGGTTTCTTCCTTAGGATTTCCAGGACCTGCTTCCTAGAGATAGGGAAAGATCAGAATAAGAATAAGAGATAAGGAAAGGCCAGTTGAATGAAGTATAAGGGCTTTCTGGGGCCCATAGACAAATGGGAGCCAAATTCTTTTTGGAGCAAGGAGCACAGGTCTCAGCTTGGGCCCATACCCCATCAGATGCACATATATACACACAGTGTATACATGCTTACACATACACACTTACACACATATCTGATTTGTACAGGTTGTTTGCCTGTTGTCTCCTCCATTAGAATGTGACCTCTCTGAAGGCAGGAACAGAGTTTTTGCCTATTTTGGTAACCTTATCACTCAGCTTAGGGCCTATCACATTATGAATGCTTAATAAGTGCTTGTAGACTTGCCGACTTCTCTCTGGGCCTCAGTTTTCTCATCTGTAAGATCAGAGAGCTGAGTTTGAGGACCTCTTTCTGGCTAGATCCATTGCTCCTGTGTGTTTCCTGGTTGGAAATTACTTGCAAAAAATGAGTGACACCACAATCCAATTTCATCATTCATGACCAGCTCTCTGAATCATTCAGTTCCCAGCTTTCCTCATTAGCAGCAGTCTGTCTTCTTTTGAAGAGGGTTTTGCTGAAGATCTGCCAGTAACTTACACTCTATTCTAGCCCATAGCCAGGAAACAGATGGAGGGGATGCTCCATGGGAGCAGGGAAATTATTTCCATAATATTTCTCCCTCACTCTATTCCCTCTACCCCTTGTCAGCGCCTTCACATTCACATAGGAGAGTTTTGATTTGATTCTGACTTTTACAGTGCTTAGCCTGCCTCTTGAATTTGTCCACCTGAGCCCTAGTGACTACTCTGAAAGGGGATTCAATTTCATCTTGGAAGGGGCCAGACCTTGGAGTAGAACAGAGATGGCCTTGGGCATACCTGAGTGATCTACTTACCAGCTACACAGTGTTAGCAACTCAAAAGCACAACTTTCCCAACTCTGAATACCTTTCCTTATTCATTTTTTCACACTTTTCAATTATTCTTACACAAGTATTGTGTTCCCCCCCCTCCACCTCCCCAGTCCAGCTGCCTCCAAGGACTTCAGTCCTAATAATAATTCCTATGTTTATAGTTCCTTCAGGTTTACAAAGCCCTTTCCTTGCAACCACACTATAAAGTGAAAGTGTTATAATTCCCCTCATTACAGCCAACAGCTGAGGAAACTGAGGTTCAGAGAAGTAAAACAAACAATGCCCAGGGTCGCCCAGCTAGTAAGCATTGGAGGGTGGGACTTGAGCCCAGGCCACCTGATTCCAAAAATAGTGCTCTACTCACCAATGGATCTATCAGAGAGAAACAACATCCTTCACAGGTATGCCTGCCTTTGCCCAAATCTAGTGTGTAGCATGTATTGTTAGCTTCCACGAGGCAATGACTCTTTCTTTCTTTCTTATTTTTGAATCACCAGCTCCTAATACACAGCAGGTACTTTAAAATACTTGTTGAATTGATTTCAATGTAATTCAGAATTCTACTGAAAAGAAGGCACAAGTATGTGTTTAAAATTAAATGGCGGAAACACCTGGAACTCGACACATTATGAAAGTAGATAGTGTTCATTTTTTATAGCTGTTTTCTGCACACAAGTAACACAGATGTGTATAGTTTTTCTTCCAAAATATGCATAGGTTTCAGTCTTGCTAAATATATCATCTTATTTGGTAAATATATGTATTAGGGTTGTTTCTTTTTTCAGGGGGCGGGGAGTGGCAGTTGGTTTCCCATTTGTTTTTCTACCAGGGACATATTTAAATTGCAAAGCTGTTACTATGGAAACCTCTAGATTCTTGCAAAGAAGAGTAATTTCTGCAGATAAATCCAACAACACTTTGTTGACTAGGACATTAAACACATGACGCTCCCTTGAGAAGGCTTACTTTACAAACTATCCTTTTTCATCTTGGTCCATCTATTTTGGGCTTTCTTGAATGAATGGCACTCACATCATTTTCTGCACTGGGACAACCTAAACAAACCAGGGCAAACATGAAAATCTTACAAATTACAATTTTGGAATATGTGTATCCTTTTCCAACAAACTGGCTAATTGTATGTTTCAAGCTGGGTCATTTTGTACTCAGGTTATCTCATATAGTGCTATGAATGTGCAAACTTGTTTTTGGTGGAGGAGAAAGGGGAACTGGAAAGGCAGACCCAGCCAGCAAGTATAATCTGAGCCCCATTATATGAAAGTAAACTCTTATTTATGAAAGTATCTACAGTGTCTTAGCTGCTCTGACCACATTCCACCCTTTGACTCTTTGTATGGCAGTCCTTTTGACATGAAGCATAAACATCTCCTTCTTTCGAAAACCCTAGCCCCACCTATCTGGGTCCATCTTTGCCAACCCCGCCCCTTCCCCACTCATACCTACACCACCTCTTTGTTTCTGCCAAGTACTCCTATCTTGATACAGTTTTGAGATACTCCATTCATATATTCTACTTGTAATTCTAAATATTCTCTTTTGTCATCCCAATCACATCTGCCAAGCAGCTTCCACCAAGGCCCAATGTGCTCCCTGAAATCTTGTACACCACCTCTCCTTACTGGGTGGGTGCAATAATCCCCAGGTAGCATGTTTTTAGAAAGGCTGGAAGTCAGGAGACTTGGCTTTTAGTCAGAGTGATGGGGTATGGGCCCAAGCTGAGACCTTTGCCCATTACTCCAAAAGAATTTGGGTCCCATTTGTTTGAGGAGGGAATGATGGGGTTGGGATCTGGACCCCAAAAAGGAAAAGCCCTTGACTTTCCCATGTGGCCCAGGTCCCTGGAATTTCCTTGGGGGAATCTGCCCTTCCCAGTTAAATTGACTGTCCTAGCATTGTGGCCTGCCCAAATCTTCAATTCTGTTATCTCTGACCCAGCTCAACCTTCATTGTCTATTACCTCCCAATGGCCCCCTCTACTTCTAGATTCTCCCTAGACCCCTTCTCCCAGACCCCTCGTCCAGTCACCCCAAACTACTTGACCACTCCTAGATCCCTCCCACAGTTTTTCTATATATAAGATCCATCTGGTCTCCATTCAGATGCTCAGATTCTTAAAATCTAGCCAATGGCTCAGATTCAATCTATCCCACTTGTCAAAATGAGCTTCACAGATGTTCAGATACCTTAAGAGTTTGGCCAATATGGTGGATCTTTAATAAACCTTGTCTTTGGCTGAAAGAAGGCTTGGGTCAAATTCATTCAGGCAGGACCCAACCTTAAGCCCCTAAACCTCAACAACAAGTCTGCCATTAACTCACTCTGTGACTTTGATAAAATTACCAGCTCTCCAAGCTAAGTCTTTCTTTATAAAACCTGGAGGAGTTGGACTAGACGATCCCTAATCTCATTCATTGGGCAAGCATTTATTAAGCGCCTCCGGTGGGGAAAGCCAGTGATGAGAGTTACAGGGACAAAATGAAAGACAGTCACTTCCCTCAAGGAATTTACATCCCATTGGGGAATACCATATTTACACAAACAGGTAAGTATGAGATAATTTGAGGAGGCAGAAACCACTAACCAGGGGACTTTGGAAAGACTTCCTACAAAAAGCAGAACTTGAGTTGAAGCTTGAAAGAATCTAAGTATTCTAGGAGGCATAGAAGACAGTTCATGTAAAGGCATAGACTGTTGTTGTTTTTCAGTCACGTCAGTCGTGTCCAACTTCTCATGACCCCATTTTGGGGTTTCCTTAGCTACGATACTAGAGCAGTTTGCTATTTCCCTCTCCAGCTCATTTTACAGGTGGGAAACAGAGGCAAACAGGGTTAAGTGACTTGCCCAGGGTCACACAGCCACTACGTGTCTGAGGCCAGATTTGAACTCAGGAAAATGAGTCTTCTTCACTTCAGGCTTGGCGGTCTAAGCACTGTACTATCTAGCTGCCACAAAGGTGTGGATATAGGGGAATCAAATACCAAGTTCATGTAAAAACAAATAGGTTAGAGTAGTGAAAAGGAGAGTGATATGTAATAAGTCTGAAAAGATAGGATGGAGCCTGATTGTGAAGGGCTTTAAATGCCAAGCTAAAGAGTTTGTATTTGTTCTTAAAGGACATCGGGAGATATTGAAGTTTCTTGAGCTAGGACATGACATGGTTAGATCTATACTTCAGGAAGACTGCTGTGGAGGATGGATTGGAGAGGAGACAGTCTGTAAGCAGAGAGGTCCCTTCAAGCTTTAGAAGTCTAAAAATCTATGATCACCGTCTCAGGACAAAAATTAGTTAGATGTGAAAAAAATGTAAAGGAGCCATAGCCACTATAACAAGGCTCTTAAATAAGTGTGTCTGCATATAAACTCAAAACACTTAAAGAGCATGGAAGAAGGGGAAGAAAAGCATGGAGATACACTGAATTTGGACTCAATGGATCCGGGTTCAAATCCTGCTTCCATAGGTAGCATACAGCATGTGGCTCTAGGCTTATTCTTCCAATCCCACTTGCACGGCCATGTGGGGCCCCCAGATTATGGCTACTAAATCTCCATCAGCATCCTAGGTGTATTCCTAAGAGGTACAATATAAGATATTACAAACATTTACAAAATATCTACTACCATGCCAGTCACAAATAAGAAAAAGAAAGGCAGCCCTTGCCCTAAAGGAGCTAACAATCTAATGGAGAAACATAATACACAACAGGCAGTTAAGAGGGGTGGGGTGGGGGGGGCACCAGTGGGTACCTGGGTCAAAACCAAGCAAAATAGCTTGCTGGCGAACGAAGAGATGGCTGAGATTTTGAGCCCAGGGAGGTTATGGGAAGAGTTTTTGCTCTGTTCTCCAATCAGAGGGACAGAAACAATTGAGGGTACTGATGAGATGTGAATACCAAAGCTGACCTAAGTGTCTGACCAAATATCATTTTGGCCAGATGGTATTTGGAAGCAAACAAAAAAAAATTACTCTTTTTTGTTCTTTGTTTTTATTTTTATTTTCCTAAATTTATTTCTTTATTTACTTTTTAATATTTATTTTATTTATCATGTTTATTCATTTTTATTTACAATTTTATTATTTTTGATATTTTCTGGTGCTTACTTCACTATAGTATCCCATGTATCCCTTTACCTCCTAGAGAGTCATTCCAAATGACAAATAGTGTATTTTGGAGAGACAGGGAAAAATCAGCATAATTGATTAATATGTTGAAAAAAAGTCTGAAAACGTGTATAGTGTAAGGCCTGTGGACCTCTTACGCCTACAAAGAGGTAGGTTGGGGGTGTCTTCTCCTATTTCTTCATTCCAGTCCCACTTGACCTTTATAATTTTGTTATATTTATATTTACTTTTTATTTTTTGGTGTGTCATTCTTTCTATTTACATTATTGTAATTACTGTGTATATTGTTATCTTGGCTTGCTTACTTTACTCTGCATCATCAGTTAGTAGAGCTCTTTCCATATTTCTCTCTCTTTTTTTTTTTTAGTTTTAAGCAATTGGGGTTAAGTGACTTGCCCAGGGTCACACAGCTAGTGTCAAGTGTTTGGTCCGAGGCTGGATTTGAACTGAGTCCTCCTGACTTCAGGGCCAGTGCTCTATCCACTGCGCCACCTAGCTGCCCCCTCCATATTTCTCAATATTCATTATGCACATTTTTTTTTAGAGCAGTAATATTCTATTACATTAATGTACCACAGTTTGTTTCTTCATTCCCCAGTTGATAGACATCTACTTTGTTTCCAAACATGGAGTACATGGGAACTTTCTTCTTCTTCTTTTTTTTTTTTTTGGCTAGGCAATGGGGTTAAGTGACTTGCCCAGGGTCACACAGCTAGTAAGTGTTATGTGTCTGAGGCCGGATTTGAATTCAGGTCCTCCTGAATCCAGGGACCGGTGCTCTATCCACTGTGCCAACTAGCTGCCCTGGAACTTTCTTCTTATCAATGGCTTCTTTGGGATACAAGCCCAGTAATAAAGTCTCTGGTTCAAAGGATATGGACTTTTTAGACACTGTATTTGCATAATCCAAATTGCTTTCCAAAGTGGTTGTTCCATTTCACAGGTCCACCAATAATGGCATTACCGTCCTTTCACAGCTCCTCCATTGATTGTTGCCATTTTTTGTCATTTTTGCCAATTTGAAGGATGTGAAGTGAAATCTCAAGGTTGTTTTGATTTGCATTTCTCTTATTAATGATTTGGAATATTTGTGGTTGTGAGTATTTTACAATTCTTTTTTTGGAGAAATATTTGTTCATATCTTTTGACCATTTATCTATGTGGGAACATACAAATCTATCTATCTATCTATATCTATCTGTCTATCTATCTATCATGTATCTGTTGTTTATATGTCTTGGATAACAATTACCTTTTACAAAGCCAATTATAGCTTGTGAGCTCCTCAAGGGCAGGGACTATCTTTTGCCTTTCTTTGTATCCCCAGTGTTTAGCACACTACTATGTGCCAGTCTTTACATATTTCTTCAGACTCTAGGAGCAAAGCATTCACCTCATCGAGTTTACTTCTAAGTATGGCACAGACTAGGTACCAGTCACTTTCTTGTTTGCAATATACTGTGTCTTGGCTTCCTAGTCAACCCACTTCTGGAGTGAGTTGAGCAAATCACGTAAGGCTGGCTCCTCAATGGGCTTGGCTGCCATGGTTACCTGCACTCTAGACTTCTGTTTATTCTTCAATTCTTTCAAAACTTAAGAGGTTATAACCTGTTCCATTCTGTCTCTAATACTTAATCACTAAAGATTGGGGAAGAATAAACATGAAGGAAACAGCTATCAAGTCTAATTTATTCAAGGCCACCTGGGAACCCATAGAGAGAGCTTAGTGGTTAGAAGCTACAGGTTGCTGCCGCTGCTTAAAGCATTTCTTCTTCATTCTCACTTGAAAAAAGCCAGAGAAGAAAAGAAAGATCTTTCTATCTATTTCTTTTTTACACACATTCAGTTCTGGTTTAGCAGCCACTTAAAAGGTTTTTAATCACCGTGCTGTAAGATGACATGAAAGAGTCAGAGGATACCTTACCATATCCTGAATGGGGAATCACACACTTCCAGAATCAGGCTCAACAACCCTTAATAATGTAGATCTGAGGGACAGCATGTTGTGCAGTCACATTGGCCACATCCCCTATTACACAGGACTTGGCCCACATTGGTTAATTTCTACTCATGTCCACTTCCTGGTTGCCTTGGTTTCCTACAGTTCTCTGCTAAAATTTCACTTTCTACCCAAAGCCTTTCCAAATCCCTAGTGCTTTCCCTCTCTTCATTATTTCCAATTTACTGTGTGTATAGCTTGTTTGTATATACTTATTTGCATGTTGTCTTTCTCATTAGATTGTGAGCTCCTTGAGATCAGAAACTGTCTTTTAGCTTAGCACATGGTAGGCTTTCATTATTTCTCACTTGGCTTATTGAAATAGTCTTCACACTGGTCTCCTTCCCTCAAATCTCTTCCCACTTTAATCCATCCTCTTAATTGCCAAAATGATTTTCCTAAAACATGAGTCTGAATATTGAACACTCTCAAACTCAAACTCCACTAGCTCCCTATTACCTCCACGATCATGTATAAAGTGCTCTATTTTGCATTTGAAGCTTTTCACAACCTGGCTCATCCCTAACTTTTTGGACTTCTTGCACTTTACTCCTCTCTATACACTCTACCGTCCAGTCACACCTGCCCACTTACTGTTCCTTGCACCCAGCACTCCATCTTATTTCTCATACTTTGGCAAGCCAGACAGCAGAAACAGGAAAGCACCATGAGGAAACCATGGGAAGCAGCATGTACCAGTGCCACCTCCTCAACCACCTCCTCTTATACCCAAGTAGATATAGCCCAGGACTCTGAATCCACTAACCTTGGGAATAGCGATGCCCTCCATACTACCCAGAGGAGAAACCTCTGTGAAGAAGGGGCTCGTTTCCCTGCCACCAATTACAGATCAAACACCAGCAGTGGGCATTGAAGCCCACAAGCCACCCCTACCCCACCAGACCACGAGTCCTAGTTCCAACATTGCCCCCAGCAGCCATCATTCCAAGAAGCAACTCCTGTGGAGACGTAATCTAGCAAATGCTTTTTTAAGGGCTGTGACCACCCTTCCTCAGCAGACACAGATACTAAGGAACCACTATCAAATATCTCAACATCAGCAACTAGTATATTTTTATCAGTGGAAATGACATTAAAACATTCTGCTGTCACTGAACGCTAAAGATCAGGTCACCTTTCCACCTGACATGCCACTGAAATCTCTTATTGTTTTGTCTCCCTGTTTTGAATGTGAGCTCTTTGTCTTGCTTTTCTATTTGTATCTTTAGTGTTTTACACATAGTAAGTGTAAATGCCTTTTCATTCATTTACACTGGCTATTCCCTATGCCAGGCATTTTCTTTCTCCTCATCTGTAACTCATAATTTCCCGGGGTTCTTTTAAGAAGGTTCAAAACTTATCTTGTATAGGACTTCTTTCCCGGTCTCTCAGCAGCTATTTCTCCCTCATTGAAACTGCCTTCAATCATATGATAGATAGATAGATAGATAGATAGATAGATAGATAGATAGATAGACAGACAGACAGATATCTTGTATGGTAGCTACTTATTAGGTGTGTGATCTTGGCTAAGTCATATAATATCTCTCGGCCTCAGTTTCACCATCTGTAAAGTGGTGATCATAATAGCATCTACTTCCTAGGATTGTTGTGAGGATAAAATGAGATAATGTATGCAACTTTGCAAACCTTAAAATGGTATACAAATGCTAGCTATTATTATTATTAGATTCAGTCAAGCCTCAACATGCTTCACTGGTCTTGTTCACCCTACCATTGTAGAGTCCCCTATATTTATTATATATTTTCATTGTTTGCCTTTAAGACTCAAATTTTCTGTTGCAGCTATGGCCCTGCTAATCTGAGCAAGCTGGTGTGTCCAATACCATCTACCAACCACGAAGGGCAGGGTGTCTGAAGTAACGTCGAGACTTTGCCAATCTTAGCGTCTTCTAAAGTCCCGGCAACTTCTCCATTGGTTTTCAGAGGGCTACCGAGATGGAAAGGTGTACAGCTGTATGATACAGTACAATGACCTCACACCGCCATCTGACACAGTGGAAGGTAAGATTCAGGTTACAAAAATGTTTAGTTTTCGTGATTTTATTTGCTGTACAGCTTTCATGGTACTGCAGATTTCAGGTGTTGTGAAAAGTACATATTGTCCGAAATCAATGTTATTGAGATGTTAGCACAAAAGGTCACAGAATTTTAAGGGATTATTGGTGAGAAAAATGTTTTGCATGTTACCAATTTTATTTTGTGTGCTGCATTTTATGGGATATTTCATGGTGATTGTGTCAGCAAAAGTACATTTTTGCAAAATTAATGTTTTGATATAAAGAATTATATGCAGAAAAATATATTTTTAGCAAATCTCTGACAAAAGGTTACAGTTTTTGGTGGGCCTGGAAACCTGACCCCCTATAATTTCAATGTATCAGTATTCATATTTTTTACTTTCACACAGTTTTCAAGGAATGTTACCCCTGTGAAAATTGAGTATTGACTGTATTTACATATTGTCTTTCCCATTAGAATGTGAGCTTCTTCAGAGAGGGGTTGTTTTTACCTTTCTTTGGATCTCCAGCACTTACCACAGTACTTAGAACTTAGAAGAGTACCTGATAGAAGCTTGCTGACTGATTGTCTTACTGATGTCATGTACTAAAGACCATGTATGTAAATGCAGAAAGGCTGAAATATTAAATGGGACCTTTATAGACCACAATGTAATAAAAATTGAAATCAATAAAGAAAATATAAGGTACACAATTAAATCGGGATTACATAATGTTGTTCTAAATAATTAGTGGGTCAAAAATAAAATCCTAGAAACAATAAATAATTGTATTAAAGAATGTCAAAATAATCAGCCAACATGACAAAATTTATGGGAATCAGCTAAAACAGTGCTTAGATAAATGCATATATGCTGAATACTTATATTAACAAAAGAGAAGGCAAAAAGACTAAGGAAGAGAACATGTAAAAGTGATGAGGAAATCAACAATTTAATAAATTCAAAATAAGCACAGAATTAGAAATGTTGAACATCAAAGAATAATTAAAATTGAAAATAGCATGGCTATTAAACTATAAAGAAAACAAAAAAAGCTACGTTTGGAGTTTTTTAAGACCAATAAAATAAAATTTAGCTAATAAGATCTACCCCCTCAAAGAAAAAGGAAAACTAAGTTATTGATTAAAAGTAAGAAGAGAAACTTTGCAATGAGTGAAAAAGAAATAAAGAAAATGTCAGAAACTTCCATACTCAATCTTCTGCTAACAAAACTGGAAACTTAAATGAAATTTTAAGTATTTATAGAAAACAAGAGGTACCCAGAAAATAACACAGGAAGTAAAAAGCCTATACAACCACATTTTGGAAGATAAATCATTCAAGCCTAAATTAAATCCTTGATCCAGATAGAGTCACAAGTGAACTATAGCAAACATTTAAAATACAAATAACTCCTATAATACATAAAAACGTTCACAAAAATAGAAAAAGGTGCCATGTCAAATTTCTTCTTAGAGGCTATTATCATTCCAGTACCCAAGTCAAGGAGAGATAAAGCTAAAAAAGAAAAAGATGGATTAATGTCACTAAAGAATATTGAAGCAAGAATATTAAATAAAATATTAGCAAAGGGACTTAAGCAATACATTTAAAAAATCTTCACTATGATAAGTTCGGTCATAGTGAACTAAAATTTAAATGACCAGAAATGCAAGAATGGTTCAATATTAGAAAAATGACAAACATAATAAATCATGTTAATAAACAACAATAATAAAAGTTCACAATTACATTTATAGATGCTGAAAAAGTATTTGAAGAAATGCTGTACTGATTTATGTTAAATACACTAAAAATGAGACAAATAAAAGAAACTTTCTTTAAATTGATCAAAGGATTTCTCTAAAATTTAGCATCATCATCAGTGGAGAAACTTGAAGCTTTCTCAATAAGATTAGGACAGGGGTCATTAACCCAGGGTCTATGAACTTGTTTTTTTAAATATATATTTTGATAACTGTGTTTCAAAATAGTTGTTTTCCTTTATATTTCTACATATTTTATTTTTATCCATTTGAAAACATCATTTTGAGATGGTGTCCTTAGGTTTCACTGGAGTGCCAAAAGGGTTCATAACAGAAAAAAAGGTTAAGAATTCTTGCATTAAGGGAATGTAAAGATGCTAACTATCTTTCCTATTATTTGACAAAGCAATTCTTCAGTACTTGATGAATATGTAGTTCCATCTCTGAAGTCAGTCCGTCTAATAATGCAGCTCACAATCACACCAGGCTCTATGACTATAATCTGTCTTACCGTAATTCCATCACAGAGGTTTCATTCAATGTTTAGAAATCTTTCTTCAGATTTCTTGACCTTGTGTGGTTGCCAATGGAATACACAGGCTGCCCATTAGTTTTCTCTCAATCTCACTACATAATCAACTGATTTATTATTTTCAAGTTATACCTCTCCCTAATTATATCCTTTATACCTCTTCTAGTGCACAGTTTCAACTTTGTAAAGAGCTATAGCCAGCTCACCTCCATTAAGTGCCTTTCCACCTCCCTTTGGGTGATCAACTTTCAATTCTTTAAAGACTGTGGTATTCCATGATTCACAGTCAGTCATACAAAATCACCAGAAAAATATTCATTTTAAAAAGATGGACCTTTGTTTCAAGCAGAAGTTTGTGGTTTTTAAAAGAATTGTGCAATTTCCCAAAGGCAATGTAGCCCACTCTCCTTCTGTTCACTTCTGAACAGCAACATTGTCTATTCTGATTGTCTGACCAAGATATATTTATTGACAAATGAATTATGGGTTGCTCATCTAGCTGCATGTTATAGTCATTCTACCTCCATTTAGGTTTTTCTTCTGTGGATAAGGTAAGCTAAACTCTTTTAAGTGATGATGCTTTTCAGTGTTCAAGATTTGATGCAATCAACACAATGTCATTCACAATAAGGAGCATCTATAGGGAATCTCTCTTCAATTGGACTCTGTCTATATGTTTTCCATGATAGTAGTAAACCCATTTAGTAAGCTGTTTGATGACTTCTTTGATGTTAGTAATCAGAGGGTTGTCAAATCAAGTTATGTCCTTTTTTGAATCATATATGATTTTGATGTAAGTTGAAGACATTTTGTTGGTAGAGATATCTCAGGATTAAGTAGAGTATGAAGAGCATTTTGCTCTACTGAATTAAATGACTTTTAAAATAAACACACAATAATAGTACTATTACTCAAAAATGTTGGCCAAAATAAAATCAATAACCACTGACCAATAAGCCTATTTTCCTACCTTTACAAAATTTTTATAAAATAATCTGCATATAACTCGAAGGCATCCTTAATGAAAGTGTGAGAAGGAAAAGTGAGGTGGGGTTTTTTTGTAAATTTTTTTTTGTTTTAAATTTAAATATAAAATGAGAAAAGGAAAAAAATGTTTCCATGTACCCAGCAGACTATGAGAGAGGATTTGATATAAAACAATAACTTTCCATTTCAAGAAAACCTATATAATAAATACGACACATTGTTTTCAAAGCTGCCCAGCTTTGCTTCCTTGTTGATTTTCTTTTCTGCTATACACTTTTTATTTTATTTTTTCCCCTCCCTCTCCCCACCACTCTACTAAAGGAGGCTATAATTAAGCATGGATACATATACAGATATACAGCTGCAGGGGCAGACTGGCCCAGGATGCGTCTGGTCAGCATTGCTGTACTTGGTGTCCCTTGACGGTGGAAGGTCCTTCAACCGTCTGACCCCCTCACTGTCTGTGAGATGAAAGTTTCTAAGGCCATCGCTGCCTCTCAACCCAGCTGCCCCCAAGGCTTGTTGTTTGTTAATTCTTCAGAGATGAGCAAACCTCTACCCCTGGAAGTAGGGTCTTTCCTGAGGTGTTCTCAAATTGCCTTAGGAGGACAATTGTTTTATTCCCCCCACCCCCCATTTATTTCTGCTGCTCTGCTCTGAGGCGATGTTCTGTCTTTTTTTGTGCGTGTGTGGAGGAAATGTGGAGAGCTGAAAGTTTTCTGACCTGCTCCACCATCTTCCCAGACTTCTCTCCTTCAAAACATGAGTTTTTTAAAATATACTATAGCAAACTGAATTTTTACAGCCATGAAATTGATGAAAAAGTATAATGGATAAAAGATCTCACTGTGTTTATAATTTGTTGAATATTAAAAGAAACAAGACATGAAAAAGAAATCGAAGGAATAAACATAAGCAATGAGGAGGCAACTGACAAAATAACTTTTCTAAATCAGATCTGATTATGTCATTCTCTTGGCTTCAGAAGTCTCTGAGTCTCCCTATTGGTTCAACTGAGATGGATCTGTGATGTGGATATCCCTTCAAATAATATGGATTGTAACTCATCCATATGTGTCCAGCGTATGTGATTCTTATCCGTGTCCTTCCATAAATTCACCACAAGGCCTTCCACACTTTCTACTGACATTTCACAAAGCTACCAATGGAATTTACAGGATGTCTGTTGTTTACATCTTGCTCTTGTCAAGTGATCACACCACCTTCTTCATTGGTACTCACTCCTAGTCAATATCTTCTGCTCCTCTGTAGGATGAAGCCATGAATTCCTCATCCTGTATTTGGAGATAAGACACCTGACTTCATTCATTCTGGACTTCTTTGACTCCTCCACCATTCCTTGTGCCAAATACCTTCAACACCACCATCACCACCACCATCTCCACTTTAGCTTTCTTCTGTGTGCTGATTTCCCTAAATAGGTTGTAAGCTCCTTGAGGGAAGGGACTATGGGACTATCTTTTTTGCATTTGTTTCCCTACTACTTAGTACAATTCCTGGCACATAGTAGGTGTTTAATGAATGTTTGTTGACATTTTCTTCCTCAACTCATACATTTTGACGACATCCTTTACATTAATTATTCTTTAAAATTTTTGTTGTATGTTGCACGCTGTTCATGTCCACCATGCTCCTCAATCTCCATTGCCCTTTTGTGAGCTTCTGTTTTAGCTCTTCAGACTGGTTTTCTGTGACTTGCAGGCATGAGTTGGGCCCAGAACTGAATAAGAGAGCGGACTGGATTGTCTTTGGGAAGCTGAAAAGTTCTTTTAATGACCCCAAGCATCCCCCTTAAATTAAACCCAGTCTTTTAACCACTATTTTCTTCTAGCCTTGTTGAATAGCTATGAATCCTCTAAGATACAAAATCCTCGACTTAGAACTTAGCCCTTCACAGCCAGGTGAACAGCCTGCGTTTCCAAGCTTATTTTCTATTACTCCTCTTTCCCACTCTATGTTCTGGCCGAGCTTGTCTTGTTGTTGTACCAGTTCTGCCTTCATGCATTACTCAGCTTACCGCTGGATCTTAGAAGGTACTCCTTCTTACTTATTCCTCTTAGAATCCCTAGATTCTTTCCAGACTCAGACTCAGGTGCCACGTCCTAAACCTCTCATCTCCATAGCAGTCAATGCTCTCTCCCTCTCAAACTATCTTATACAAGCTTTGCTAGGTGCATGTTATATACCCCTTACTGAATATAAGCTCCTTGGAGGTTAAATATGTTTTTCACTTTGTCTTTGTATCTCATGAGTCAAACCCATTTCTTTGCTTATTGTAGGCACTTTTGTAAAAATACTTATAAAGTCAAATTAGATAAATAGCTTCAGTAACATAGCAGGACACAAAATAAATATAGTAAAATCGTCAGCTTTTTCATGTGTTTGTAGGCGAGGCCGTTCCACGGAGCATGCTCACAAGTTGCCCTTCCTAGTTCTGGTTCTCATGTAGGAGTTTTAGGTCCTTCTGGCCATGTAGTGGCCCAGCTCTGGGAAAACTTAGTGTTTGGGTATGGTGTGATATGATATGACAAGCCCTGAATGGTCTCTTGGTCTTTTCCCCACCATGTGACAGTGGCAAGGGGGTAGGAGGCTATGTCAGTTAAAAGAAGATATAGCTTATAGCTTGGCTTCTTGTTTAACTCCCCTGGTGGCATAATATAACTCAGAGACTTCTAGTGAGGACTGGGGAAAGAATGGCTCTTCTCCATAATAGCATCATGGCAACTATGCCTATGTGGCAGCTAGCACATATACTAGCAGGTTTGCATCTAGGTCCCTAGATGCCTATTCTGCTTTTGTGTTTGTCCTTTCCTGATCTTAGTCAACTAGGCATCTGTCCCAAGATGAACATGCTCAGAGGCAACCTTGTGAGTTTGAGAAGTTTGGATTTTCTGCGTCGCATCATATTGGAGCTGACTGGTAGAGAGAAAGAATCCCCAATAACCACTCTAGCCCTTTTAGAGAAAATGAACACCAAAACAAAAATTAGCCCAAACCTGGCCTGTTTTACTAGTAGACATGTACAAGGAATTATTTGGAGAGTGAAAATGTAAAATGTTTACAAGCTACTTTATGTTTTAATGACCTTTCAGTCTCCTGGCACCTTGTAACCTTGTATTTCTAAGTTAAATTATTATATTTTATTTTTGTCATTTTTTATTAATTTATTTATTTTCAATTTTCAACATTCACTTCCACAAGATTTTGAGTTCCAAATTTTCTCCCCATCTCTCCCCTTCCCCTACCCCAAGATGATGTGAGTTCTGATTACTCATTCTCCCAATCTACCTTCTTTTCTATCACCACCCCCACCCTTCTCTTATCCCCTCCCCTTCTATTTTCCTGTAAGGCAGGATAGATTTCTATACTCCATTGCCTATGTATCTTATTTCCCAGTTGCAAGTAAAAACAATCTTTAACACTTGTTTTTAAAACTTTGAGTTCCAAATTCTTTCCCTCTCTCCCTCCCCACCCACCCTCATTGAGAAGGCAAGCAATTCAATATAGGTTATACATGTGTAATCATGCAACACACTTCCATAATACTCATGCTATGAAAGACTAACTAAATATCCTTCCATCCTATCCTGCCCCTTGTTTATCCCATTCTGTCCATTGACCCTATCTCTCCTCAAAAGCGTTTGCTTCTGATTACCCCCTCCCTGAATCTGCCCTCCCTTCTACCACCCCCTTCCTTATCCCCTTCCCCTTTACTTTCCTGTAGGGTAAAGTAGATTTGCATACCCAACTGAGTGTGTAGGTTATTCCCTCCTTAAACCAAATCCAATGAGAGTAAAGTTCACTCATTCTCTGTCACTTCCCCCCTCTTCCCTCCACTGTAAAAGCTTTTTCTTTCTTCCTTTATGTGAGAGAATTTACCCCATTCTATCTCTCCTTTTCGCCTTCTCCCAGTACATTTCTCTCTCTCACCTTTTAATTTTATTTTTTTAGACATTATCCCTTCATATTCAACTCATCCCGTGCCCTCTGTCTATATATATATTCCCTCAACTACTCTAATATTGAGAAAGATCTCATGAGTTACAAATATCATCTTTCCATGTAGGAATGTAAACAGTCAACTTTAATAAGTACCTTATGATTTCTCTTTCCTGTTTACCATTTCATGCTTCTCCTGAGTCATGTCTGAAAGTCAATTTTTCTATTTAGCTCTGTTTTTTTCTCAAAAGTGCATTAAATTCCTGTATGTCACTGAATGTCAATTATTCTCCCTCATTAATTACACTCAGTTTTACTGGGTAGGTGATTCTTGGTTTTAATCCTAGCTCCTTTGACCTCCAGAATATCATACTCCAAACCCTCTGATCCTTAACATAGAAGCTGCTAAATCTTGTGTTATCCTGATTATGTTTCAAAAATACTTGAATTGTTTCTTTCTGGCTGCTATTTCTTCATGACCTGGGAACTCTGGAATTTGACTATAATATTCCTAGGAGTTTTCCTTTGGGGATCTCTTTCAGGAGGTGATTGGTGGATTCTTTCAATTTTTATTTTACCCTCTGGTTCTAGAATATCGGGGCAGTTTTCCTTGATAATTTCTTGAAAGATGATGTCTAGGCTCTTTTTTCAATCGTGGCTTTCAGGTAGTCCAACAATTTTTAAGTTATCTCTCTGGATCTATTTTCCAGGTCAGTTGCTTTTCCAATGAGATATTTCACATTGTCTTCTATTTTTTTTTATTCTTTTTGTTTTTGTTTTATAATTTCTTGATTTCTCATAGAGTCATTAGCTTCCATTTGCTCCATTCTAATTTTTAAGGAATTATTTTCTTCAGTGAGCTTTTGGGCCTCCTTTTCCATTTGGCTAATTCTGCTTTTTAAGGCATTCTTCTCCTCATTGGCTTTTTGGACCTCTTTTGCCATTTGGGTTAGTCTATTTTTTTCAGGTGTTATTTTCTTCATATTTTGGGGGGGGAGGGTTCCTTTAGCAAGCTGCTGACTTGTTTTTCATGATTTTCTTGCATCACTCTTATTTCTCTTCCCAATTTTTCCTCTACTTCTCTTACTTGATTTTCAAAATTCTTTTTGAGCTCTTCCATGGCCTGAGATTTATTCATATTTTTCTTGGAGGCTTTGGATGTAGGAGTTTTGACTTTGTTGTCTTCTTCTGAGTATATGTTTTGATCTTCCTTGTCACCAAAGTAAATTCCCATAGCTGGCATTTTTTTTTGCATTGTTTGCTCATGTTCCCAGACAATTACTTGACTTTTTTACTGTTTATTAAGGGAGAGCTCTGCTTCCAGTATGGAGGGAGTACTTCACAGGTTTTGTGTAGCTGCTTTCAGAGGAACCTGTAAGTTTTCAGTTTTTCCAAAGTGGCATGATCTAAGGAGAGGTGTTTACTTCTGGCCTGTGCTCTGGTCTGTGAGTGCCACAACAACTCTTTTCTGCCCTGGAACTATGAGGAGGATTCTCTCTTCACTGCTGCCACAAGCTCTGCTATACCAGTGCTCTTCCTCACCAGGACTGCCACCCAGACCCAAGTATGGCAAAGCAACAGAATCCTGCCTCAGTGCCAGCAAAGAGATTCCTGTGATCTCCTTTTTATGAGTTGTTCAATCCCCTTACCATCTGGGGGCTGAGAGCTCTTGCTGCCACTGCTACTGCCACTACCTGGGGCTGTGCTGGGGCTGGGGCTGGCCTACATTCCTCTCTCACTAAGGCCCAACAGACCCTCCCTACTGACTTTCTAAGTTGCCTCCGGCATTTGCGGGTCAAGAAGTCTGGAAACTGCCACAGCTGCCAGCGATTCAGTCCCCCCTGTGCCTGCTCTGGGCTTGTTGGGGCCCAGTCTGTGCCTGCACAGCCTGTGTCGGACTGCACTACTCTCCCAACCTGGCACAACAGACCATTCCTGTTGACCTTCCAGGTTGTCTTGGGTTGGAAATTTGTTTCAATCTTGCCTTTTTGTGGGTTCTGCTGCTCTAGAATTTGTTTAGAGTCATTTTTTACAGGTGTTTGGAGGGTTTTGGGGGATAGCTCATGGAGTCCCTGCCTTTATTCCACCACCTTGGCTCCACCCCTCTTAAGTCATTGTTAATACATGCTGTTGTGTCCTTTCTGTTCATCATTTCTTTATGTGTAGGAATAAACACGTTCCATACCTTATTTATATTATGTTTTGAGTATCTTCTATTCCTCATTTTAGGAAAACCCTAGATGTGAGCTCTAATCTAAGCTAATAATGAGAGTTTAATGAGATGAAAAGTGTGAGAAAGGGGAGCCTAACCTCATTAGAGGTTAGGCTCTCCCAGAACTAAACCTGATGTAGACTGCATAGCTCAGTACTAAACCAGGAGTAGGCACAACATCCTAGATCACTATGGACTCAATTGGAGTTCGCCAAGGTTAAATATTACGAATACTAACAAAACTCAGACGGAAGAGCTAGGAAGAAAAATTATATTTAAGATAACAATGAATGTATTAAAAATATCTATAAACAAACCCACCAAAATATAAGCAGGACTTATGTAAATAAAGCTACAAAACATTTTTTACAGAAATATGAGAAGACCTAAATAATTAGAGAAGTGTTCAGTATTCATTACTAGTCTGAGCTAATTTAGTAAAAAATGTCAACTCAATCCAAATTATTCTGCGGATTTAGTGCTATGCCATTCAAATGACCAAACAGAGACTTTACAGAGCTAAACAAAATAATAACAAGATTTATCTGGATGAACAAAAGGTAAAAAATATCAGAGGATGTAACAAAACAGTAGGAAGGAGAGGGGATAGGTGCTGCCTGATTTCAAACTATAGTAGAATGCAATAACAGAGCCAAACAAAATAATAACAAACTTTATTTGGATGAACAAAAGGTAAAAAATATCATAGGATGTAACAAAACAGTAGGAAGGAGAGGGGATAGGTGCTGCCTGATTTCAAACTATAGTAGAATGCAATAACTACCAAAACATTTTGGTACTAGACAAAAAATAGATCAGTGGGATGGCAACAAATGAAAATAATATTTTAACATAAACTACTGGGGAACAGAAGTATAATAGCAGAATGGCATAGCAGTCTGGTGAAAAATATGTTTCTATCTTATACTATACCTTATATCAGAATAAATTCCAAATGGACAAATTATCTAAACCTAAAAAATCAAAACGTGAAAGTTAGATGGAGATAAAAAGTTACATAGCTTTCATAATTATGGCTAGGATAAAAATTCAGGTATCAGGCAGAAGAAATAAGAAAAGATTAATGAGACAATCTTCGTTAACTAAAATTTAAAAATTTTGCATACTATAATTACCACAATTAGAACTGGAAGAAAAAATACAGATTGTAAGAAAATAGTAGTTAATATCTCTGGTAAAATTCTGATATCCAAAATCTGTAGAGGAAATATAAATTATCAATAATCACTTCAAATATTTAACAATCACTAGTAGAAACAGAAATGCAAATTAAAACAACCTGGAACTATCGCTGTATGCTCATCAAGCCAGAAAAGAGACTGAAAGATGGTCAAGCTCTTTGTTGGAGGGGTTGTAGAAAGACAGGTATGGTAATTAATCATGACAGGTAGAGCTGTGAATTGGATCAGCTGTTCGGGAAAACAATTTGAAAATATGTGAGAAAAGTTACTAAATTGGTCGTATTCTCTTACTCAGAGGTACAGCTACCGCAGTAATATCCTGATTCAATTCTACTCAATTTAATTCAATAAGCATTTCTTAAATTCAAGCTATAGGCTTAACTCATTATATTGTGCATCATTTTACTGTGCTTCATAGATATCATGGGAGGTGTTTTTTTGGTATAGTCATGTTGGGGCAGTTGGGTTTTTTGGCTTTTTGTTGGGTTTTTGTTTTTTACAAATTGAAGGTTTGTGACAATCTTGCATCAAGCAAGTCTACTGGTGCCTTTTTTTTCCAAAAGCATGTGCTCACATGGTGTCTCCGTGTCACATTTTAGTAATTCTCTCAATATTTCAAACATTTTCATCATTATCACATCTTTTATGGTGACCTGTGATCAGTGATCTTTGATACTTTTTATATAATTTGATATGATTGTTTTGGGGTGCCACGAACTGCACCCACATAAGACGACAAATTTAATTGATAAAAGTTGTGTGTATTCTGACTGCTCCATTGACCCACCATCCCCCATCTCTCTCCCTCCCCGTAGGCCTCCCATTCCCTGAGTCATAACAACATTGAAATTAGGCGAGTTAGTACGCTTATAATGGCCTCTAAGTGTTCAAGTGAAAGGAAGAGTCAATCTATGTGGCAAACTTTTCTGTTGCTTTATTTAATTTTTGGCAATTGGGGGTAAGTGACTTGCCCAGGATCACACAGTTAGTGTTTGGTCTGAGGCTAGATTTGAACTCAGCTCCTCCTGACTTCACGGCCAGTGCTCTACTCACTGTGCCACCTAGCTGCCCCCTGTCGCCTTAATTTTAAAAATTGCTATAGCCATCCCAACCTTCGCGACCAGCACCCTGATCAATCAGTAGCCATCAGCATCAAAGCAAGACCCTCCACCAGCAAAAAGGATTACTATTCACTGAAGACTAAGATGATGGTTGGCATTTTTTTGGGCACTTTTTTAGTAATAAAGTATTTTTTAAGTTAAATATGTACATTGGGTTTTTTAGACATGATACTATTGCACACTAAACAGACTACAGTATAATGTAAATATAACTTTTATATACACTGGGAAACCAAAAACTTTGCATGGTTCATTTTATTATAATATTCACTTTATTGTGGTGGTCTAGAACTAAACCCACAATATCTTCAGGGCATGTCTGTATATAAACAGTACTGTGCTAGACAAAAAAAAAAAACAAAGTGCCTGCTCTCAAAGAGCTTATATTCTACTATAGGGATATAACATATAAACAAGTAAGTAGATACAAAGTGTATACAAAATAATGCAAAATGATTACAAAAGAAGGTGGGGACTGGTAAGAACAGGGGGCATCAGAAAGTCTTCCTGTAGGAAGGAAATAGAACCTGAGCTGTACTTTGAAGGGGGCAAGAAATTCCTTGGAATCAAGAGATCAAGGAAGTCAGAGGTGAGGAGAAGACATTTCATGTACAGGAGACAACTTGTACAAAGTCATAAAGGAGGAAGATGAAATGACTGGTATATGACATGACTTGTCCTACAAGCAGGACAGTTTGATTAGAGAGGGGAGTGTGTGAAGAGGAATAACGTGAAATAAGACTAGAAAGGTAGATAGGAGACAGATAGTGGAGGGCTTTATTTTATAGGTTAAACAATTTTTATCTTACCCTAAAGGCAATAGGGACCCAATGAATATTTTTTAATAGGAAGATGACATTGTCATTTTTCAGTTTCAGGAATACCAATTTAGCAACTATGTGGAGGATGGAATTGAGAAGAGACCAGTGGCAAAGAGACGAATTCCAAGAAGATGACTGACAGCAAGATCACACACAGTGAAAGTTTGTAGAAGTATTTTTGTGTGTGAGAGACAATACAATGGTGGGAAAGAATATATTTCGTGACTGGGGAATGGACAAACAAATAATGGTGCGTGAATGCAATAACATATGACTATGTCAAAAGGAAAGAGGAGTGTGAAGAATTCAGAGAAACGTAGGAAAATGTACATATGCTGATGCGGAGGATTGAAAGGCAATATACACAAAAACTTCAACAATATAAATGAAGCCAGCTTAGAAAGACAACAAAGCTCTAGGCAAATGCTGTTGTAATACCATATTACTAGAGTTAAAGGATGTTCTTTCTGTAAAAGAAGGAAAAGTTAAAGAAGTTAAAGGTCTGCTTTTTGTTAAAAATCAACAAACTGATGTTTTGTGAGGAAGGTATTTTTATTTTTAGTTTATTTTATTTTTTTATTAATTTATTTTGATTTATCAACAATCACTTCCATATACTTTTGAGTTGAAAATTTTTCTCCCCCTTCCTCCCCCACACCCTCCCCAAGACGGCGCATAATCTGATACAGGCTTTACATTTACATACCCATTACACATATTTTCACATTAGTGAAGTTGTAATTAAAAATTAAAACCAATAGAAGGAACCATCATAAAGGTGAAACAAAACTCAACAGAAGGTAAAAATAAGTGAGAGCGATTCGACTTCCATAGTTCTTTCTTTGGATGTGGACAGCATTGTCCATCCCGAGGCCTCTGGAGATGTCTTAGATCTTGTAATGCTGAGAAGGGTTCAGTTTAACAATACTAGTCATCGCATAACATGGCTGTTATTGTGTACAGAGTCCTCTTGGTTCTGCTCACTTCACTCAGCATCAGACCATACACGTCTTTCCAGGTTTTTCTGAAGTCAGCCTGTCCATCATTTCTTATAGCACAATAGTATTCCACTACATTCATATACCACAACTTGCTCAGCCATTCCCCAATGGATGGGCATCCTCTCAATTTCCAATTCTTTGCCACCACAAAAAGAGCTGCTATGAATATTTTTGTACATGTGGGTCCTTTTCCCATTTGTTTGATCTCTTTGGGATATAGCCCTAGAAGTGCTATTGCTGGATCAAAGGGTATGCACATTTTTGTAGCCCTTTGGGCATAGTTCCAAATTGTTCTCCAAAATAGTTGGATCATTTCACAACTCCACCAACAATGTATTAGTGTTCCAATTTTCCCACATCTTCTTCAACATTTATCATTTTCCTGTTTTGCTATGTTGGCCAATCTGATAGGTGTGATGTGATACCTCAGAGTTGTTTTGATTTGCATTTCTCTAATCAATAACGATTTAAAGCATTTTTTCATATGACTATAGATGGCTTTAATTTCTTCATCTGAGAACTGTCTGTTCACATCTTTTGACCATTTATCAATTGGGGAATGGCTTGTGTTCTTATAAATTTGTCTTAATTCTCTATATATTTTAGAAATGAGGCCTTTATCAGAGAGATTAGTTGTAAAAATTCTTTCCCAATTTTCTACCTGAGGAAGGTATTTTTAGAGAAGGTTGGTTCATGTATTTGGAGCAGAACAGAGGTCTGCACACAACATTTGTAGATCTGACCAAGGCCTTTGGTACTGTCAGTCATGAGGGCTTATGGAAAATTATGGCAAAATTTGGTCGTCCAGAGAAGTTCATCAGCATTGTATGTCAGTTTCATGATGGCATGCTTGCCCAAGTTCTGGATAATGGACAATGCTTTCATGCTTTCCCCGTCACCAGTAAAGTGAAACAAGGCTATATGTTTGCAGCCATGCATGCTTTTCAGCATGATGTTTTCAGTTATGTTGTCAAATTCTTTCAATGAGAAAGAATATGGCATTCAGGTCAACCACCGCACTGATGGTAAATTCTTCAACTTGAAAAGGCTACAAGCCAAGACCAAAGCGAGGGAGTGTTGGTGCATGATTTTCTTTTTGCAGATAATTGTGCGCTCAATGCAGTCTCTGAAGCTGAGATGCAACAAAATATGGATCAGTTCTCTGCTGCTTGCGCTAATTTTGGCCTAACAATTAACACCAAGAAAACACAGGTGCTCCATCAGCCACCACCATACCATCCATATGTGGAACCATAGGTTACAGCAAATGGAGAAGTTTTGAATGCTGTGGATAAGTTCAGTTATCTTGGTAGTGTACTTTCCAAGGATGTACACACTGCTAATGAGGTTGACGCACACATTGCCAGAGCTAGCTCGGTGTTTGGGAGGTTCCGAAGGAAAGTGGGAGATAGAAGAGGTATTAGACTGACTATCAGACCGAAGGTCTACAGAGCTGTTGTGCTGACCTCATTGTTGTATGCCTGTGAAACCTGGACAGTATACCAGAGCCGTGCCAGGAAACTAAATTTCCATTTGAATTGTCTTAGGAAGATTCTGAAGATCATCTGGCAGGATAAGATACAAGACACTAAGGTCCTTTCTCGAACTAAACTGCCAAGCATTCAAACTCTGCTTCAGAGAACACAACTCTGATGGGCTGACCACATTGTTCAAATGCAAAAGGTACACTTGCCAAAAAGACTATTTTATGGAGAAGTCACACAGGGCAAGTGTTCACATGGTGGTCAGAAGAAACAATACAAAGACACTCAAGGTCTCTCTTAAGAAGTTTGGAATTGATTGTGTGACATGAGAGACACTGGCACAGCACTGCTCAGCATGATGTGCCCACATCAGAGAAAGTGCTATCCTCTATGAGCAAAGCAGAATTGAAATAGGAAATGCAGGATGCACAAATTTAGAGAAACCACCCTAAATGTTCACACAGACTACTTGTGCACGACCTGTGGTATACCATTGTGACCTCATATTGGTCTGATCAGCCACAGCCTTGGAGTAGGACTTGACAGTACATTGTTGATTGAGAAGAATTCTAATATCATTAGAGAGGGTTATCTCCAGAAGTCTGGCCACCAGGTGGTCAAGTTTTTGACCATAACAACTGGAAAGGACCATCTGTTATGTAAAAAAAACAAGTTCAATCCATAACAGTAAAGGGGATACACATACCCATAAAATCACAGATTCTTGAAGTGAGTGGGACCAGCAGAGATAGGGGCTTTTCTGCTCCAATAGAGAAAGTGCTTTCTGCATTCCTCTCTGTGGGTATAAGGTCTTTTCTAAATTTATCTTACCAGGTGACTTCCTAGTCTTTCTCCTTCATAGTGTGGTGGTTAGAGTGCTGGACTTAAAATCAGGAACATGTGTTTAAATTCCACTTCAGGTACTTTGTGACCTTGAGCAACGCATTTAACCTCTTTAAAACTCTTGTTCTTCATCTGAAAAGAGATTGGACTAGATGGCTTCTAAGATCCCTTTCAGCTCTAAATCCGTGGAGCCTTCTCCAACTAACTCAGCTCTAATCAAGTCCACATGCTCATCAATCCCCAGTTCTATATCATGGCACTCTACAGCAATTTATGTAGTTGTTATTTCTTTGTGTGACTGATGAGATGGCCTCATAACTCATTTCTCTGCAATGAGCATTTATCTCAATTCAACAAACATTTATTAAGTACCTACCATTTAGAGAGAATTGTATTCCATTAAATTGTAAGCAAAGGTAGTGATTCAATTTGTCTCTGACTGACCCTATTGCTTTGGTAGTTCAAAGGGATTCATGATGCCAGTGATGGCAGTACTTCCTGTACCCCAAAAGACTGAAAGCCCTCCATACCTCTCATACTGTGCAATTCTTATCTAGGTCTTTTTAGACATCCAGAATCACAGAATGCCAAAGCTGGAAGAGAGTTCAGAGATTATTTATTCCAACCTACAACTGAAATAAGTCATTTATTCCAAACTCTAACTAACTGAATAGGGATCTCAGAACAACATCCCTGACAAGCAATCATCCAACTTCTACTTGAAAACTTCAAGAGACAGGGAATTCACAGCTCAACTCGTTACATTTTTGGACAGCTCAAACCATTAAGTTTTTTTTTCCCTTTGTTAAACCAAAAATCTACCTCTTTGTAAATTTTAGTTATTGATTGCTTTTAGTTTATCTTTCTGGAGTCAGACAGAGCAAGTGTAATTCTTCTCTCATACGACAGTCCTTCAAATACTTGAAGACAGTTCTACCCTTCTCCTCCAACTCTTCTCTAGGCTAACATCCCTCATTTCTTCATATATCATGGTCTCCAGTCTGCCACACCATTCTGGTCATTTCTGGACACGCTCCATTTCCCCCAAATCCTTCCTAAAATGTGGTCCCCCATATTGAACACAATAATATAGCAGATAGTATCTAATCACAGCATAGTCCAGTGAAACTCTATTGCAGGCATTATGCTTCTCTTAGTGTAACTTAAGGTCATAATGCCTTTTTTGTTTACCATGTTACACTGTTGAATCATACTGAGCACATAATCCACTAGAAACCCCAGATCTGTTTCATATGAACTATTCTTTAGCAATACTTCCTTCATCTTGTAGTTATATAAGTTGTCTCTTTGACCCACATAGCCCTTTCTATTTATCTATTAAATTTCATCTTATTCAATTTAACCCATAATCCCAGACTATCTGGATCTTTTGGACCCTGATTCTGCCCCCCAACATGTTGGCTATCCCTTCCAAGTTTATATTTTCTGTATCTTTGGCATTCCTTTTATCTATCAGTCTGGTAACCCTGACCTAAAACTTAATGTAATGAGACTGTTATAATATGTTCTTGACAAAGTCACGCTGGCTCTTAGTGATCACCATGTTCTAAGTGCTCTCAAACCATGACATTAACAAAAACTACTCTAAATCTTGTAGGAATCCAAGTCAAGTTCAATAGCTTATAGGACACTGTCTATCTTTTTATGAAAATCAGGACATTTTCCCACCTCTAGGGCTATGACATTTCTCATATTGACCACAGTGTTTCAAAGATCACTGACAGTGTGGCATTAATCAAATGTGACAATAATTTCAGTATTCTGCCATGTTATACATTTAGGCTTGGTGACTTGAGCTCATTGAGGACAGTGAAGTGTTTTCTTATTTCATTTATTCTAGGTTTCAATCCCTTGTTAACTATTTTTGGTATATTCTACTCAGCCCAAAGATCATTCTCCTTTTTATAGAAAACAGAAGTCAAATAGGAGTTGAGTAATTCATCTTGATTTTTGTCATCTTTTATCATTATCCCTTATTCCCCGAGCAGTGATGCTATCTTTTCTTTGATATCTCTCTCTTACTCCTAACATTTATTGTCCTTAGCATTCATTGGCAACCTCAGCTCATTCTTAATTTTAATACTCCTGACACTCTTCTTAAAAGACAGCTTCTCTTTTGTAGTCATCCTCAATTATCCATCCTCATTTCCATCTTCTATATATATATGTCTTCCTAAAATCTAAGTTGGAAGATGAGTTCTTTGTGTGTTGATGTCAGTCTTATAAGGCAACTCTCCCTTTTGTTCCTCATCAGAATAATTTATCTTTGTGTCATTAGAATTTATTTTCTTCAGATCTTCCTATCACTTTTGGGCTAACCTTGAAGACTTTTAAGTCATGGAACCTATCTATCCTTTCTCTGAAATCTCTAAAATCTTTCCTAAAACCTAAGGCACATCAGATCTATATTTGGCATTTTTCTCCTGTATCACAAATTAGAAGATGGAGTAGTTACTTTCTTGCTATGGTTCCCATCATTTCTACTTCAGCAAATAGTTCCTCCTTCTCTAAAGAGCTCTTCAGTGAACTGAAGACCTTCCTTAGGTCTCTCAATATTATGTGTATATCATTGTAGCATTTGGGCTATCTATCCATTATCTCCAACTTTCATTATGTGACAAGGTCTCACTCCTTTTCTAGACATGCATGTCCTTAATGACATCTTTTTACACCACATTTCCAGTATTATTCATAATTAATAATATCCAGCAGCCTACTTAGACCAAAAATTCATTCATTCTTTTCTGGATCACTTGCAAATGTGATTCTTCTGGAATTGTGGTATTTCATGATTTATAGCCATAATGGAAGCACTGGTGTCATGGAAGGTGCCCCAAACAAGAGTTCAATTAGATTTAGAGTTACCTATGGATGATGACATCCACTGGATGCTTATATTTGTGGATGATATTATACTGATGCATTCAGCCATAAAACATGTCAAAACCTCCCTCAAGAGATTCAAAGTCATCCAAAAGAGATTGGCCTAGGCATCCATTCTGGAAAAATTAAGTGTGTGACAGTCCTGAGTAGATCACATTATAACATGCAGGTAGATGGGTGGCACATTGAGCTAATTAATCAGTAATAAATCTTCTACAGATAATGCAAATAAACAATGGGATGTACACAGAATTGAGCTGGAAGTGATTAAAATTAGAAAGCATACAAGAAATTACACAACACTTCCGCTTAGACCAAGTTTCGGTCTTCTACAAAAGTTCATCTTATTTAACATTCAGTGGCTGATTCAATATAAAAGACAACACAACCTTATATTTTATAACACTTTAAAGTTTGATAAACCCCAGTTTATCAAAGTTGGATAAGGTAGTCAGGGGTAGCTTATGGAAAAGGCAAGTCTAGAGTTGGGACTTAGAGGACTGGTATAATTTGAATAGTAAAGAAGAGAGGGAAGGGAATCCCTGTTTAGGAAAACAACTTGAGCAAAAGCATGGAAAGCTTAGTGAGTAATGATTATGACATACATGAGGGACAACTAGGAGATTAGATAGTTGGATTTCAAGGGAAATGATCTCTGATACAGGAAGATGATAAATATAGGGACTATTACAAGATCTCAGAATTTAGAGCTGAGGGGGGCCTTAGGAATAAGGTCCATTTTACAGGTAAGGAAACTAACTCTCAGAAAAGTTATTTTTCTAGGTCCTCTTATTCCAAACCTTGTATTCTTTTTTACCATACTTTGATTCCTTTGCCTACCTCCTTGACTTTGCTCCCTGAAATGCCTTCTCCTTTCTTTCTTCCCTATCAAATTCCTTTCTATCATTCATCAAAGCCTATATTACTCAGGAAGCCTTTCAGGACCATTCCACTCTGTAACAATCTCTCTTCCCTCTAACTACACCATGGCACTTTTTGTCCAAAGCATTCATCTGTCCCTCATCATACCTGCCTTGTTTAGTTGCTACTCTTTTCATACACCAGTCTCCCATTTCTCCAATTAGATAAATTCCTGACAGCAACAGCCAAGTCTTGTTTCTCCTTTCTTCCCACGGTGTCTATAGGACTTATACATCTGCTATTGATTGGTAGTTGTTTGGGGCTTGCTTAAGTAAATAACAGCAACAATACCAAAATAATAATAATAATAATAATAATAATAATGATAATGATAGCTAGCATTTATATAGTGCTTTAAGGTTTAGAAAGCATTTTGTGAACCTTATCTCATTTTATCCTTATAAGAGCCCTGAGAGGTAGATGCTATTATCCCTGTTTTGCAAATAAGGAAACTAAAGCAGACAGAGGTTAAGCAACTTGACACAAAAAGCTAGTATCTTAGGTTTAATTTAAATGCTGTTCTTCCTGCAATCTACTCATGGTATAGCCAAGCTAGTAGATAGTAAGGATTATTTATTAGGGATTATTTCATTTTTTGGACTTTTTATCCCCAGTGCCTGGCATGATGCTGAGCACATAGTAGGTGCTTAATAAATGTTTACTGAGTAGAATGATTGACTAATGATAGAATTTATTCCTGGAAGCTACCTCTAAATAGCTGAGATGCAAAATAATTCTGCTGGGGACTGTATGAATCCAATTTACACCTATTGGCTATAAAAGATTCATTCAACCATTCAATAACTGCTAATTAAGCACCCATTACATGTAGCATAGTGGTTCCAATTTAGCAGTGTGTGAACCTCAACCATGGTCCAAGAGGTTCCTGCAAAAAATTCTGCAATGGTGCTTTAAGCCACAAATAATTATCCAATCATATTACAAATATATTTTTCTTCTGTGACAGCAAGAATATGCAGGTTTGACACTTACAGGTTTGTTTCTACAATGATTTGAAACTGTCACGATCATGTGCTTAATGATTTTGGTGTTTGGTACAGTGATTATATCAAAGTCTGACAATTTCTGGTTAAGCATAAGATGTCCTTGCAGTTTCTCAACTCGCCATCAAATTGTTTCCAAACCACCACAAAGGTTCAACATTAGAACTCATTTATATTCCCAACAGATGGTTAGATGTGTGTGCATACCTTCCTTTGCATTCTGTACACTGCACCAAAGTCATTCCCTTTTTCTATGTTATTCTATAATCGTTCCTCAACAGCTGTGTGATCATATGATCAGGGTACAACGAAGGTTTGTATTCTTGTAGCACAAATGTCAAGATGTTTGAAAACTGTGATCACTGAGCACATGACCCTTATAAGATATCTTGAAACCATCATGGACCATCACAAAGGTTTTTCAGAAAGAAATTTTATAACATGTCTCTTTTTAGTATTAAGGCTGTCTTCTAATTTAAATTTGTCCTTCACTTATGTTACTGTTCCACCATGTGATGTATTTTCAAATGAACTTGTTGTCAGCACTGGTCAGTCATAGAGTTTCTGTGAAAGTAAAGCCAGTACGTAAGTGGCAGGAGAGAAGAAAATCATATCTGAAGAGATTCTTTCTTTACAGAGGTTAGCTCACATACATGGACATTACTAAAAATGAAGCATCATACACAATTGAACTTTAAGTGCATTTATCATTTAATACAATGCCTGTCATTAGCCAGTACAAAAGTGAATATTTCAGATTGTAACTAGGTTTTATTTTTGTTGATTGGTTACATTGAAAATTTTTTAAAATAATTTTCCATCTTTTAACCAGAGTTCTAAATTCTATTTTTCCACTGTATGTTTGTATAAATAAACCTTTTCCCTTTATTCTTGTTTTAAATCAAAATACGGAAAAACAATGCAGAACCAGATTTAAGACTGTCTAGTGTTGAGCCAAATATTGAAAACCTTTGTTCAAATAAAAACTTCCGACATTAAAATTAAGTTTATATATGGTTATTATATTATGTTAAACATCTTCCAAGTTGTAACTTATTTCATTAAAATATTTTTTACATTCAACAAAATTTGCAAACAAGGAAATTTAATATGAATTCTTTTAGATAAGAGTTAGCATATAAAGTCTTGCTGGATTATTTCTCTTAATTCTCACAGAACGTCCCACATAAAATATCTGTATTTTATAATTAGAGTTTTATAATTTTATATTTATAGTTTTCATAATTAGAGGTAGAATAACATTTCATATTTTATTGCATAATATACATTTTAATTTAAAGCTTTTGGAAGGAGAAGTTATTATTGGAGCTATTATAAGCAGTTGGCTCTCAGAACAAAACATTTTGGGAACCACTGGTATAGTGGAAAGAGCATGAGATATGGATTCAGAGGATCTGCGTTTAAGTCTTAGCTATATATGTCACTTCTTAGCTATGTAATCTTGGAACAAGTCAGATAAGTTCAGGGAACCTCGTTTTCCTGATTTATAAAATATAAAAGTGTTGGGCTAGATGACTTCTAGTTTCCTTCCACTTATAAAAATCATTTAGTACCCTCTCCCAATATGCCAACTTCAGCTAAAAAGAAGATGCTCATCTTGATAGACATCCTTATTACTGGTGAAAGAAGCACCTTGTTTCCACACCAGTCAGTTAGACTGATGAAATGGATGATCCATTAGGAGATGTTTCCATCACTTGGCATAGTAATGATACGTACAATGTATATATTATACAATGTACAAGGTACCTCTGGTTTACCCTTTAATTAATCGATCTTTGTTAAGCATTTACGATGCCCTAGCAACAGCTAAATGCTGGGGATATAAAGAAAGACAAAAACATAGTCCCCGTTCTCACAGGCACACAAAATTTACATACAAGACGTATCTCGAATAAATGGAAAATAATCTCAAAGGGTAGGCACTAGCACTCGAGGTTACTAGAAAGACTTCTTGTAGAAGGTGGGGTTGGAGCTGAGTCTTAAAACAAGCCAGGGAAAACAGGAGATAAGGAGGGAGACTGTCCCAGGCAGTCGAAAGGGCTTGAAGTCAGGAGATAGAATGTTGTGTTTGAGAAAAAAAATAAAAATAAAAGCCAGTGTTGCTGGACCACAGAATACGTGCAGGAGAGTAAAGTGTAAAAAGACAGGAAATATAAAAAGGTGCCAGGTCGTGAAGGACTTTAAAATTCAAACAGAAGATCTTATATTTTGTACTTGATCTTGGAGACATAAAAGGGAGCTATTGTAGTTTGCTCAAAAAGAAAGGAAAGGGTGACATGGTCATACTAGCACATTGGGAAGATTACTTGGGCAGCATATGGAGGATAGAATGGAAGAGGGAAGAAGTTGAGGCAGGGAGACCAACCAGCAAGCTCTTGGATAGTCTAAGCATGAGGTGATGAGGGCCTGTACAGGGGAGTAGCAAGAGAAAAGGGGGACTTACATGAGAGATGCTGTAAAGATGAAAATAAGACTTGGCAACAGATTGAATAGGTGGAGTGAATACAAGTGAGAAGTTGAGGATAACATCGAGATTGTAAGCTGGATGCCTGGGATAATGGTGGAGTCTTTAAGAACACATCATTATAGAAATTGAGAAAAGAATAGGACTTGGGGAGAAAGATAAATGAGTTCTTATTTGGATATCCCAAGTTTAAGACATGGCTATGGCTCCAGGGATATCTCAGGGACCCAATATTGACCATACTATCTCTTCAAGTTACCACCTTACACCATTTTTCTAGGGTACCTACTTTATGACATGATTGGATTTTATGAAGGATTACTTGAGAAGCCTGGATATCAACACAACATATTTTGCCTCATGAAGTAAGCAATTCAGAAAGGTTGAGAGATTTTGATTACACCAAATTGGAAGACTTTAGATTTCCTTCCCAATGCTTTGAGCCTTAATGAAGGGTCTCTAGGCAACAGACAACGCTAGTAGATATTGTTGATCAAATGCAGAAGGCCATGAGCAGGAGTGAAATGAAGAGTCTGACAAAATGATCCCAGTGCAAAGGGCTTGACACATATAACACTGTTGATAACCCTCTTTAAGAACTGATGTTCAAAGGACAAGTTTCACGATTGTTATGATTCAGATTGATATCATGAGGCCCATGACAGGGTATGAACTGGTCTGGAAGGAAGGATTAATAAAATGACAAGGGATAGCAAAGACTATGCTAGAGGTCTTGAATCTAGGATAATGTAGGATAAACAGAAGAACATTTGGTAGTGGGAACAACTGGGATAAAGATTAGAGGAAAAGGTGCTATGAAAATCAACATGATAAATAGGATGATCAGTTGAACTCAAGATATGAGTTTGGGGTTAAGGGGGAAGTGAAGATCTATTGGATGATTTTAGATGTAAAGGTAGTCCAGTCCAGATCAAAGGGGAGTCATTGGTCAAGGGATGTTCTTTTTTTAAAAAAATTAATTTATTTTGGTTTATCAATAATCACTTCCATTAGCTTTTGAGTTTTAAATTTTTTTCCCCTTCCCTCCCCACCTCCTCTTCAAGATGGCACACAATCTGATATAGGCTATACATATACATGCAAGGGATGGTCTTAGGAGAATTCTCTTCCCCCTCCCACTTACACTGGCTGAATCTTAAGCCCTTATAGGTCTATTTTACCTAAGGAAAAAGATTCATTGCCTAGCACCTCACAATCAAATCAAGTGGCCATCTTTAGGATGTAAAAACAAAACAAAATCTCAAATTTCTGAAAGAGAGTGAGAAGTGATTGCAGCAGTAATAGCCAGCACTAGAAAGGTGGTAGCCTAGAACAGACACCCAGGTTAGCAGAGGAAGGAACCTCAGGAATGGTTAGGGAAGAAAGCTAATCTTCATATACCAGGAACACACTTCCATCTGGCAGAAACACACAGAGGAGAGTGAGAAGTCCCTAGAAAACATGGCTCTCAACAAAGAAGAGACTTCTTAGTCTAACTTCCAAGGATCACAAAATAAATAGGTCAGCGTTCCCCTACAGGCTGATACCTATGCCCCAACCAAAGGTGAACTCTTAGGTGAAGTGCAGCTCTAATTTTCCCAGCTGTTCCCAGGGGCTGGATTCTGGAGTATGAGTCTCCAATAATAGATGGAGGAAGAGAAGCCCAAACTCTGCAGACCAAAGAAAGACCAGTTGGCATTTCAAGGAAAGATTAGAATAAGACGGATGGGGTTAGTCTCTAGAATGGCCAAATTAGGAACTTCAGTCATAGTCCAATAAATGAAGAAAACAAAGGCCACTGGTAGAAGTCTGACAGGAAACGTGGCAAAAAAGTTTTTTTAAAAAAGTTAAAAAATCAAGGCTCAAGCATTGCATCTGGGACTAAGAAACCTGAGGAGAATCCAGCTTCTAAAATAAAATGTTACTGTCTTGGTTGGTGGAAAATATGGAAACGATGTAGAAAATGTCACCAGATAAACTTCTACATCTTGTAGTTTCTCCCTATCCCTTGACAATCTGCTGTTGAGGGCCAATCTTAAGAGTCTGATAAGGGTTTAAGGTCCAAGGCAGAGTTTGACCTCTGCCCAGGCTTTTACCCAAAAGGGCTCAATGATTAAGAGGTACGGCTCTCCAATCCCTTCCTGATTAGGAGGTCCCTGAGACATTCCTTCTCACTCTTTGAACCTTAGATTTACACATTCACTCCTCTATGCAGGTGGCACCAAGGTGCCTGGGAAAACCTTGGAATTTACAACCCAATCTAAGAACCCTGATAACGAGGAAATTCATGTTGTCATATCCTCAGCAGATGTTCTGGGGAGTATCTCACGGGGAGGACTCTTTGAAGTTAGGCTAGATTTTCTATATATATATATATATATATCCTGTACCCTCAGATGAATAAACTGAGTCAGTAACGCTGCTCTGCCTGGCCCATGTCTCAAGTTATTTCACGCCTCTCCGCTCGGTGTACAATCTGGTTGCAGGCAACAATCTGCAATATTCAAGAGCAACTCAAAACCTCTAATCAGATAAAATGAAAGAAAACTCCCCAGGGAAAAAGAGAAGAACAAAACAAAACCAGTCTATGATGTTATGATTCCCTCAGTTGGGAGCTCCCTTCTGTGCAGTCAAGGTGGGCTGGGTTTTCCCAGTTCTCTCAGAACAATGCAGGTGGGAGGGGGAGGGGAATTTTCCTTAGGACATCCCCTCACCAACGACTCCCCTTCTCCAGGTGACTATTTTTGAGGCCTAGGAGTGCTGCCCAGAGATTCTCCAGGTGACCAGACTTAGGACTGCTACTCCCATTTAGTCAGACCTAGGCCCTACTTTATCTTTGAGAAACATCTCTCTGCCTTGGGCTTCTCAATGACTGGCCCATTGTCTAGGAGATGAAAATAAAATTAATACTGATCTAACAACCCCTTGCACAGGCTGGCTGGCCTGAAGCCTCCTAGGATTTGCATTCTTCCCAATAAGAGATGGCAAGGTCAGCCCTGGGTATGGTGGGGTGGGGGAAGGAAGATTGGAATTGTTTGGTTTTTTTTAAGCATGGGATCTATAGGATTTTGGGGTCTCTAGAGAAGAAGGAGAGAAGGGAGAGGTGATAGTTGTTCCATGGCAGCAACTTATTAGGGCAGCAGCCAGTGCCAGCCTCATTTGCAGTTCCCATCTGTATTAGACCATGAGAAATAATTTTCATCTAAATGGACTATCAGGAAGGTATATGTACACCTGTGTAACTGTGGGTGTTCATTCTCAGGCAATTTGTCTGAAAGGAACAAGCCAGCTGCATAGGCCCTATCCTGCCCTGGCTTCACTTCCAATTGTGTTTTCCTTAAATTCATTCTGTTAAAGAATGTATTTGCTGGATTTAATTTTATTTCTCATAAACACCTGTGGTCAATGCTGTCCTTACAGTACTAGGTGTCCCTTCATTTGTAGCTTGAGGACCCAAGGGTAGCCACGTAGGAGAGAGGAACCTTCTCTAGAGTAGGGCTAAGATCTCAAACTCCAGCCTACTGTTAAAGAGATATACTCTCTAACTAGGAGTGTAAGCACTGGACCGGTTCATAACTACCTTTCTAAGTGCTGAATTACTATGAATTTAGGCCCTTTAAAAAAAAATAAATCTACCTCACAGATTCAAGTCAGGGCTAAACTGATATAACTGGTTGGGATTTTGTTTCTGGGATATGAAGTACAGTTTTACCGATACCCTCAAGGAAAGCTTCTTAGATAGAACCACTAAAGTAGGTATTCCACTAAGCGATTTTTAAGGAATTGGCCAAAGTCAATAGCTTTCTAATTGGTTTTCATTCTTCCAGTTTCCCCTCTCCAATCCAGCCTCCACACAACTGCCCAAATGATCTTCCTAAAAAACAAATCTGACCATGTCATTCCCTTGCTCATGATCAGTAGTTACCATTTGTCTCTAGGCTTAAATTCAGTTTGACACATAAAGTCCTTTACAGTCTGGCTCCACCTGCTTTCACAGGCTTATTGCATATAACTTCCCTTTACAAACTCTCAGGACCAGACCATATGGTTCCTTTCTGTTCCCTGAACTCAGCATTCCATATTCTGCTTTTGTGCCTCGGCACTGCCTCGAATGCATCCCTGCTTCTCTTCTTGCTTTTAGAATCCTTAGCTTCCTTCTAGGTTTATCTCAACTTCCTCCTCCTACTAGAAGCCTTTCAGGATCACCCTAATTGTTACTGCATTTTCCCTACTCAAATTATGTTCTATATACCAATATATTAAAATGCTTGTTTCCTCTTCTTCCCCACAGGTTACAAAGTAAGATCATTGAGGGCAGGGACTATTTTTCCTTTTTGTCTTTTGTCACAAGTGTCCTTACATACAACAGGTGATTAATAAATGTTCATTAAATTACAGAATCATAGGATCTCAGACTTTGACAGTTGGAAGGGATCTCAGTGTTGGGGATGGGATCTGAACCCCTAAAAGAAAAGAGCATATCTTTGGGATCTGGACCCCAAAAAGGAAAAGCCTTGGACTTTCCCACTGGTCAAGTCTCTGGCGTTTGCCTGAGGCATGGACCCATCCCAGTAATCCTCTCAACTGGCCTTTCATTGTGGCCTATGCCCAATCTCCCAATTCTGTTACCTCTAACCTAGCCTAGCCCTTCATTGCCTGTTAGCTCTGGATCGCTGTCCCCCCCCCCAACTTCCCACCCTTGATTCCATCTAGACCCCTTCCAAGTTCACTTGGGGCATCATGCCCTTTCGGGTCCTTCTCTGTTACCTTCCAGTCACCCCAGCCTACTGGGCACTCCTAGATCCTTCCCACAGCCTTTCTGTATATAAGGTCTATCTTGTCCCCCATTAAATTGCTTAGATTCTTAAAATCTGGCCAATAGTGCAGACTCATTAGGAATCTGCTCACCCCAATTGGTGTTTTAATAAACCTTGTCTTTGGCTGAAAGAAGACTTCAGTTGAATTCTTTCAAGGCAGCACCTGTGTTGCTATTTTGGGGTCCCAGCACCCCTAAACCTCACCATCAGCAGTCATCTATTCCAACTTGTATTTAAAAGGAATTTCCACCCCAATATAGTCAGTCAGTTAGTCAATAAATATTTATAAAGCACCTACTATGTGCCAGGAACTGTGCTAAGTGCTAAAGATACAAAAAGAGGCAAGAGTCCCTGTCCTCAAGGAACTTACAGTTTAATGGGGGAGACAACCAGCAAACAATACGTACGAACAAGCTATGTACTGGGTAAATAGGAAATAATTAAGAGAAGGAAAGGGGTTAAGAAAAACTTCCCGTAGAAGGTGTAATTTTAGTTGAGACAAAGGAAACCAGGGAAGTCCTATTGGCTGGTAGAGGAAGCAGAGCATTCTAGGCATGCAGTGTCTTATTCATGGAACAACTAGGAGGTCAGTGTCACTGCATCGAAGAACACAAATGTAGGAGGAAATAAGGTATAAGAAGACCCGAAAGGTAAGAGGGGGTTAGGTTATAAAGGGCTTTAAATGCTAATGAAAAGATTTTTTATTTGATCCTGGAGGCGATAGGGAGTCACTGGAGTTTACTGAGTAGGGAGGTGACACGATTGGATCTGTACTTTAAAAAAATCATCTTAGAGGCTGAATGGAAGACAGATTGGAATGGGGAGATACTTGAGGCAGTCAGACTCATCCAAATGCCATTGCAATAGTCCAGCTGTGATGTAATGAAGGTCTGCAGTAGAGTGGTGGTACTGTCAGAGAAGAGAGTTGATGAAACTGACAGGCCTTGGCAACAGATTGGATATGGAGGGTGGAGGGGAGAGATAGTACAGAATTGAGGATGACACTTAAGTTTTGGGGCCTAAGGGACTAGGAGGATGGTCTTATCCTCTATATTAATAGGGAAGGTAGGAGGTAGGGAGGCTGTAGGGTGAAAGATTATGAGTTCAATTTTGAACATGTTGAGTTTAAAATGTCTACTGGACATCTAGTTTGATATATCTGAAAGGCACTCAGAGATACAAAATTGGAGGCCAGCAGAGAGATTGGGACAGGATAGTAATATTTGAGAACTGTCAGCATAGAGATAAAAAGTAAATACATGGGAGTTGATGAGATCACAAGTGGTTATTCCGCTTTTTTTCAAGATCTTCAAATATACCACCTCTCAAAACACATACTCCCCACCCGCCATTCTACTTTGGTCAGATCTGGCTGTTAGGAAGTTCTTCCCAATGTCAAGACCAAATATACTTTGCAATTTTCAGTCTACTACTCCTGGTTCTGTCCTCTGGGGCCAAATAGAACAAGCCTAATCCCTCTCCCGCAATTCTTCAGATATTTGAAGATTGCTATCATACACCCTGCTAAGTCGTTCCTTCTCCAAACTACATATGCCCATTTCCTCCAACCTACCCTAATATTGGATCAAATGCTTAAATTTTAGGAATTTGAGAATTGGGACTCAAAAGAAGCAAGAGAAGGCTAAGGTGAAGCCAAAAAAGATGGGTTTGGATTCCATTGTCTACTTTGCTACTATGAGCAAATTAGTTAACTTCTCTTGGGCCTCTAAGGGGTTTGTGTGAATCACAGAAAATCACTAGAGCTGAAGGATAATGCCAACTCCCTTATTTTAAAGAGGAGGAAATGAAGGTCAAGGGAGGCTAACTTGCCTAAAGTCACATAGATAATAGGTTTCCAAGATGAGATTTGAACCCAAATCAACAAGAATTTATTAAGTGTATACTATGTGCCAGACACTGTGCTAAGTGCTAAGAATATGAAGATAGGTAAAAATAGTTTCTGCCCTCAGATGGCTCATAATCTAATGGGAGAAGACAGTATTCAAACAACTATGCACAAAAAAAAGAAGATATAAGTGTAGGCAAATCGGAGATAATCTCAGAGGGAAGGCACTAATATATTCAGTAGGAAGGAAAGGTTTCCTGTAAAGGTGAGATTTTAGCAGAGATTTGAAGGAAGCCAAGGAAACTAGGAGGCAGAGGTGACAGAGAGCATTTCAGGCATGGGACACAGCAAGTGAAAATACCCAATCAGGAGATGAAGTATCTTATTGGCCAGAGTCATGGTTAGAGTATGTACAGAAAACTAAGGTGTAAGAAGGCTGGAAAAGTAGAAAGGCGTGAGGTTATAAAGGGTTCTAAAAGCCAAACAGCAGACTTTTAAAATTATGATCCTGGAAGTGACTACAGCGTATTGAATAGGTGAATGACAAAGTCATTTCCCTCTAGGAAGATCTCTTTAACAGCTGAGTGGAGGCTGTTATGGATAGACTGGTATGGAGAGAGAGGAGGCAACTAGCAGCTGTTGTAACAGTCCCAGGTGTGAGGTGATGAAGGCCTGCACAAGGGTGCTTTAATAGATGCTAGCGAGTTACAAAGGTAAAAGCTAAAGTCGTTGGCATCATATTGGATACAGGAGTGAGTAACAGTGAAGAGTCGAGGATGACCCATGGTAGCAGGGAAGTTAGGAGGAGTGGAGGGTTTTGAGAGCGTGGGGTGAAGATAATTGAGCTCGGTTTAGGACTCGTTCCATTCCAAGGGATCTCTAAGGTGCCACGAGTCTGGACCTAGAATCGAATCCCAGGTCTACCACTTACATGCTATCTTGGGCAGGTCACCTGGACCTCAGTTTTCCTCATATGTAAAGTGAGGAAATTGTACTAAGACCTCTAACACACCTTCCAGATCTAAATGTGTGATCCTACATAAACTTTAAAAGGGCCCTCTCAACTGCCTCTGAATGAAGGGATCTCCCGTGCAGCCGCTATGTGACTGAAACAGCGACTGTTCCCGTTTGTGTACTTTACAATTTGCAAGCCGCCTAACCCACGTTGTCAAAGAGAAATCGGGACAACCGTAACAAAACACCTACGTCAACCAGCGTGTAGGGACAAGAGAACAAACTTAAGCCTCTGAGGCCAACCCCTTGTGTCCAGAAAACGACAACCCCCACAGTGCCTTGCGCGGGAGCGAGGACGAAGGGGTGTGGGCGGACACTTCCGCTTCACGCAGCGCCACGTCCCCGACGTGTCACCGGCGGCGCCGCTGCTGTGGTGGAGGAAGGAGTGAAGGGGCCAGTTCGAGGTAGCGGCGGCGGGTGGCGGCGGCGCCGGCGATATCAGCCCGGCCGCGACCTGCCCCTGCTCCCGCACGGAAGTGCCCCTGGGTCTGTGGGGAGCAGGAGGAGGAGGAAGCGGCGGAGGCCCAGCTCCCGCGGGGCAAGATGCTGAACATGTGGAAGGTCCGGGAGCTGGTGGACAAAGCGTGAGTCGGGGCAGAGCCGGGGGGCAGTTTGTTGTCGGGGGCCCGCGGAGGGAGGGGGCGGGCCGGATCCGCGCGCCGGGGCCTCCCCACGTCACACTGGCCAAGCCCCCAACCCCCCCACTTCTTCCAGCTGATCCTGTCCCATCATGGCGGCGACAGGTCTCCTCGCCTCCGGGCCCTCTCTCCGTGGGGGCGGGAGGGATCCAAAGGTGCAGCTTGGCCTCCCTGTCCTCCTGGAGCGGCTCCGTCCCTCCCTCGGACCCGCGGCCCGGCTCATCTCCGGGGCAGTGAGCGTCTTCTGGCGACCCCCTGGCCTAAGGAAGGAGCTCCTGGATTCGGGGCGCGGGGAACGGAGTTGGGCAGCAGGCCGAGGACTTGTCCGGGGGGGAGAGGTCGTGCATGCGGGACCCCGGGCCCCAGCGACCCGCGGAGGGGACCTGAGGCCTGGAAGGGGCCGTTTTCCGAATTGCCTGGTTTTCCTTTCCCCCAAAAAACTTTAACTTCGTCTTTTGAAGCGAGCCTGGTGATCCTAGTGGTGGGTTTAACAGGTGGGTCGCACGAGTAGTGGTCTAAAGTGGCTCAGAGGACAGGGGGGTGACAGTCTGTCCAGTGAAGCTGACTCCAGTGCTTGCTTTTTTAACTGTCGTGACCCCTTTGAGAAGGTGCGTTGCCAGAACTTCGCTGTTGGCGTGCCACTTCCTCCTCGTTGAATGGAATCGCTGAGAAATGTCCCCTAAAGTGGATGTACACCCAAAACAACAGAAAGTACTTTGTTGTTAGTGGCCACTGAACCTTTTAAAGGATAGAACTTAATGTTAACTAGTTTTAAACTAATGTAATCTGTAACTATTAAAACAGTTTACAATTTTTACTCATTCTTTCTAAAGTGAGACTTTAGATTGATAGTGGACCAGGAAAACCTTGGTAGTTAAGAGCATGCTAGATAAAATGGAGGGTTAAGTAACTTTTTTTTTTTTGCCTAGGCCAACAGGAAATAAAGTTAGAAAATTTAGACAGCCTCCTTCCTTTTGAACGTTTAGTGATTATGCAAGTAAAAGTGGTTAAAAATTGGCCAGCTACCCTAAAACAAGGAAATGTAGTATAGAAGGTTAATGATGCAGGCATTTTTCAAAAATCATTAAACAGTAATATTCTTGGTGGTGTCTATGACACTGACTTGATTTCTTCAACCCTTTGGTTCAAGGCCCATGTTTCATATTTTGTGTAGTGCTTGCGTTAGGGCTTTGCGCTGTATACATTTAGTGAGTTACGTTAGAGCAACTCATTTCTTTGAAATAATAAAACTTAAAATTTTGATTTAGGTTAATGATATCTGTCCACCCTTTGCTTTTGTTTTTACTAAGCCAAGTTAATAAGCAAACATTGATCTTACTTCATTTCCTAGTTTTCATTTAACTGGGTATAATGTACTATGCTACAAATAGATCCAGACAAAATTGAATATGAAAGACTTTTTTAAAAGTTTTTTTAAAATTTGATGGCTTTGTGTTGAAAGGTTGAAAGGGGAAGGGAATGTATAGAAGACAAGAAAAGTAAAATTGGAAATCTAAATTTAGAGGATCGAAGTATTTGATATGTGACTCAAGTTTTTCAAGTAGAATTTTGTCAATAATATTTTATTGTTTATCTCATATTGAGGTCAGGAGACCTGGATCCCCCTTCTCCCTTACAGTCTGTGTGACCTTGGGGACGTCATACCCTCTCTGAGTCTTTAGTTTACTCTTCTGTGATCCTATGATTACTGTTCATTTTTTATATACCTAATATTTTAATTCTGTAATTGCTTCACCTTAATGTTACTATACAGTTTTCCTAATTATGTGAAGAGCCTATTCTTGAGAAATGATTTCATCTTCATTTTACTGTACACTTTAGCTTAGAAATGTTAACTCATCATAACAGTAGTTGTATTGTGAGTAGTTTTCTTTTCAGAAAATTTCGAAAGGAAAAATATCCTAAAGAAACTTATAATGGTGACCCAAGCACATAGTCTGTGTATGATTTAAGAACTCAGAACTCATTGCCCTGAGTGTCCTCTCCAATAATGTAAATTGAAACTGGCCCATGCTTGCCAGTCTTGTGCATGGTCCCCTGATAAGTGTTCCCAGATCTACCTAATGAGCTAGAGGTTTTCATGTCTTAAGAATGTCAGTGGGGTAGATCTTGTACATTAGTTATCCTTTGTTTTCAATACATTACCAACATTTTTCACTCAACATTTCTTTGATTTGTCTCCACTTCTTTATAATTCCCTGTTTATAATTTGTTGCAGTCTACTCACAACTGTCTTTATGCCTTGTCATTGCTCTCCAGATGAAACTTTCTCATTTCTTTAGAGATTAATAGTGCCATGTCTCACATCCATATGATAAACCTACAAGAATATCAGTATTAAAAAGATGGGCTTTTCTCGGGGGGGGGGGCACAAAATTTGGAACTCAGAATTTGAAAGAAAAAAGGCTGTTAAAATTGTTTTTACATGTAATTGGGACAAATAAAATATTAAATAAGAAAAACAAGATGGGCTTTTTGCATTAGGCTTTTGTTTTTTGTGGGCAGGGCATTAAAACAACTTCTCACTTTCCCAGACAGTCCACCCCTCTAAACCCAATTCCTGTGTGTCTGTTTGGAATGTTGGATAGATACATACATACATATATACACATAGTGTGTATATATACATACACACATAGATAGGTTTTTACTTATCAAGACCATAGAGTTAAAATTGATATTTGGATATTTTTGGTATAACATACCGCTCGTAATTTATTTCTCATCTCCCATTTGCAGTAATAAAAGAAACTCATTTGCTAGAAATTCTAATATTACCTTACCCTTGTACAAAAATCGTGGTATGGCCATTCCTAGAATAATCCTGTGTGCAATTCCAGTTACTAATACATTTTAAAAATGATAGTAGTGTAACTGATGAAGACTCAGAGGAGGAAAACTCTACTGGTCATAGATGTACATCCATCTGAGGAGAAAATAAAGTGTTTAGGAATACTCAATGCTTATGACTGAAGTCTACAAAATCGTGAATAGTATCAATAGGTTAAACACCAAATCTTAGATGACAGCACTCTTTGCAAAGGTATTGTCAGAAAAACAAAGTACCGTTGTGCACAGTAGGTCAGTTTGTGGAATTTATTATTCTCATGAGTTGATATTGGATGAAAACTGAGTCAAAAAAAGTTTAGACAGATTTATAGGTGATGGAGTTACTTAGAGAAAGTAGAATATTTGGAATTTATCCCTAACCATTGAAGTTCATTCACCTCAAGAAAGAAGTAACACATTTTTCTAAAATATGAACCTTAAGGCTTTTGTCAGAAACAAAGTAAACACTAAGCTATACATACTGGGCATCTGACAGAGTAGAGCCGTTCTTATACACTCTGCATAAACTAATATGTAATACGTAAACTAATTTGTATTTATATGTGTGGTTTTGAGAGCTTAGAGGGATTTTTTTTTATTGGCATGAGAACTAGGAACGCAAAACTTGGAAATACCAGGGAGTAGGAACACAGCTGTCTCTCACTTCAGCTCTTTTTGATTAAAGAAAAATAAATGATGACAGAAGAAATGTGACTCCATCACTGTCTCCAGAGCTTTTAAAGCAAACTATACCATTCTCCTTTTCTCAAAGGTCATTTGGGTAAAGCTACTTCAGTATTGATCACCTGTCTTCATTTGTTTGAGGAACAAGTTAACCTCTGTATCTTACCAACTGGAGTAATTGGCATATAAGATGTGGGACTGTTGAGTTTGTTCCTCAAGTTTAGGAAGGGTGGTGAGGTAGGTACACCTCCTTGTTTATGCCATGTAGGGCTAATGTTGCATAGCATGATTCTAAGTGAGTTCCCCTCTTTCATTCTGGTGTGAAATACTGATAATTTGTGCATTGATTCTTATTTATTAAAAACAACTGAAGAACAAGATTATTTTGTATAATTACAATTATCATTTGTATTTGGCTAGTTATTTCAGCCAGATTTATAAAATTAATCAGTATTTGTCAAATGAATGTATTGTGTAAAGATTTATTCTTCAGATTGTTGTCTAGGTCCTGGGGCAACTTGTTAAATAGCTGTGTTGAACTTTTCTGTAAATTTTAGTTTTGATTACTCTTCCCACTCACCAGAGAGAGAGAGAGAGAGAGAGCCTCTGCTTGTTTTATTTCTTAAATGTTTAGATAACTTCCTATCAACCAGTGGAGAGAAAAAGAGAATGGTTTATCATCATTAATTGCAAGTCCACAATATGCTTTCAATATCAAAGCTTCATTCTCTAACCTCAGAAAACAACTTTGTTCAGAGAGAGTGATCCAAAGCAAATTTATTATTTTTTAGTTTTCGCTTTTCTTTTCAGCCATCTATGCTCCCCCCCCCAATAATCTTCATTCCAGCAACAACTCTCTCATCCTTGCACAGGTTAAAACATAAAAAAAAGTTAAGAAATCAATTATGCAGTGTTCCCCAATTTCTCCTTGGCTCAACTTTCAAAGCCCAGCCCAAATACTGTCTCCTCTGTGAAGCATTCCCTTAGTTCCTCACCTTTGCTCCCACTAGTAGTGATTTTTCCCAACTCATATTATACTTGGTATCTCTTCTGTGCTTGTAGTGTTCTATTTCATATCAGTTTGAATTTTTTTGTGCATATATTATTGCCTCTACTAGATTTTCTAGATTTTAAGTTCCTCTAGAACGGGGACTATCTTACTTATGTTTGTATTTTCCACAGACCAACACATTACCTTCTGAGCATTTAAATTTTGTTGAATGAATATTCATTTAGAGTGATTTACCTCTCCTTCCTCTGCTAATTCCTTACACCAGACCTAAGTACCTGTTATTGTATGGTAAATGAAGCAATCCTAGTACCTGGGACATGAGTAGATATTAAGATCTTAACTAGGAAATAAAGTTTTAAATTTACTTACTTTTGCCAGCTTCTTTGAGAGGTCATTTATTGTAACTTGAGCAAGTTTTCCTTATTACTACTGCCTAAGGTAATTAGGTAATTCTAAAAAAGCACTCAACTTCCTGTTAAAATTTTCTTAATGTCTTCTAGTGTATGAGTTAACAAGTTTTTTTTTTTAATCTGTTTGTTGACTTGACTAAAAGTTCTTGACCTTTCTGTCAGTACGTGTTATATTTCAGGAGATCCAGTTGAATCATCTAACACCTGCCCTCTAGGTGTCACTTCGTAAAAATTCATGTTTAGTTTAAGCAAGGAACATTTGATTTCCAGTAGTTGCTTCTTGCAAAAAAAAGTTAATACTTTCATTAAACTATATCTACATATTACTCTTCATAAACCTGTTGATAACCTGTTTAACTGTATTTTAATTTTTAAAGATATTGTACGTATTTCATATGCAGTATGCCTCTCTCTTATGTTTATGTTAGCACCCACTCTGTTCAAACTGCACCTTCTCCTTACTCTTACTACTCTTACTTTGGAGAATATGGTTCCATTATGCACAGATAGAACAGACTTAATGTTTCACTTTTTGTTTATGAAATAAGTAAGTTTGGTAGCTTTTTGAGGGGTGGAGGGAGTTAGTTGTATATTCTGGAGTCTGAAAAACAAGTGTGGGAAAGCTTTAGAAGGTAGGCTTCCACAGCAGAACAAGGGAATTCTGAGGACTTCCAAGGTCTTGTGCCTAGCCTCTCCACAATCAGAAAGTGCCCTGGACATTCTGCAAAACACCTAGTTCCCTAAGAGAGCCCTGGAGGCTAAACCGGTTGAGACCCTGCTTGTGACCCTTTGGGGTCAAGGACTGGCAAAGGCTTTTTTCTCCATTGTGCTTGCTTAATAAGCTTATTGAATATTGACACCCTCTGAGGGCGAAGATGGCCCTTTTATGGCCCTGTTATTTGAACGTGGGATGCATGAACTGGGAGGAGTTAACATGACATGGGATGGGCAGTTCAGGAAGAGTGTAACTCAGATGAGCTGGACCAATCCTGGCTCTGAGGGGAAGAACGAGATCATACAAGCCGTGCAAAAGCTGGCTCTCTCTTGTGTATGGCGTGCCTCTCCCAGCAGGGGGCGCACCTGATTCTTGCAAGAACCATAATAAACGATTCTTCTTTCACTCTGGACTTAGTTTCCTTATTGAGAGTGAGACTTCACCCGGCCTTGCAACTGGGAAAGCAATGGGCTGCAGCAGCTTGCCCAGGCTAACTTCCCAACCTGGTTGAGGGGGGGTCCAAGGGGCTCTATTTCTAACACAAGGAAATGGGAGCTTGAATACATTAAGTACAAGTTATTGCTATTGAGGTAAATTAGACACATCTGTATAACAGAATATTTGTCTGAATGCCAAGAGGCATGGTCTCTTCTACTCTTTTTTTTTTTTTTGGCTAGGTAATGGGGTTAAGTGACTTGCCCAGGGTCACACAGTAAGTGTTATGTGTCTAAGGCTGGATTTGAATTCAGGTCCTCCTGAATCCAGGGCCGGTGCTCTATCCACTGCGCCACCTAGCTGCCCCCAGCATGGTCTCTTCTAAAGTACAACTGAGAACTTAAATATAACCAATCAATCAATAAATATTTACTAGCCACCTACTTACTATGTGCTAGGCATTGTGCTAAGCACTGGGAAAAGACACTCCTGCCCTCTAGGAACTTAAAATCTAATGGGAGAGACAATATGCAAACAAATATATACAAAGCAAGTTATATACGGGATAAATAGGAAATAATTAACAGCGGGAAGGCAGTGGAATTAAGAAGGGTTAGGGAAGGCTTCCAGTAAAAGTTAAGATTTTAGTTGGTGCTTGAAAGAAGACTAGGAGTCAGTGAGTTGAGTGGAGGGAGGACTTTTCCAGACATGGAGAAGAGCTAGAGAAAATGCCCAGAGCCAAGAGGTGCAGTGTTTTGTTTGTTGAACAGCCAGGGCGCCAGTGACAACAGGATGGGGAGTAAGGTATGAGAATATTGAAAAGTTAGGAGGGGGTGAGGTTATGAAGGGCTTTTAATGCCATACAGAGTATTTTATATTTGATCCTGGCAGCAATAGGGAACTGCTGGAGTTTACTGAGTATGGATGTTTGACCTCTGTTTTAGGAAAATCGTCTGGGAGCCTAAATGGATGAATTGGAGTGGAGAGAGACTTGAGTCAGGCAGAACCACCAGCAGGCTATTCAAATAGTGCAGGTGTGAGGCAGTGAGGGCTTGCATCCGAGTTGTAACAGTCTCAGAAGAGAGCGGGAGGAAGCCTATACCAGAAATGGTGCAAAAGTGACATCAAGAGGGTTTGGCAACTGATTATGGTGGCATGAGAGGTAGGAGTTAAGGGTGACTCCTAGGTTTTTAAGAGGAACTGCATGGTGTTGCCCTTTATAATAATAGGGAAGGTAGGAGGTGGGAAAGGTTTAGGTGGAAAGGTAATGATTCCGTTTTGGACATAGTGGGTTTAAGATGTCTACTGGACATTCATTTCAGTATGTGTGAGTGGCAGTTTGAGATACAAGACAGGAGATGAGCAGAGAATTTGAGGCAGGATGGGTAGATTTGAGAATCATCAGCATAGAGATGATAATTAAATCCATGGGAACACCAAGTGCAGTATAGTTTAGAGGGAGAAGAGAAGAGTACTCAGGACTGAACCCTGAGCTACACCTGTATTTTAGAGAGCGTGACCTGGAAGAGAGAATCAAGCAGAGGAGACAGGAGGAGTGGTCACAGAGGTAGAGTGAGAGCCCAGAGAGACTGTGTCCCAAAAACCTGTCGAGAAGATAGTAGCAAGGAGGAAAAGAGTGATCAGTAGTGGCAGAGGTTACAGAGAAGAGAGGTCGAGGAGAATGAGGATTCAGAAAGAGGCCGTGGAATTTTGCAACTAAGAGATTGTTTTAAATGTGCTTTACTTAGCCTGCTTTAATATGTATTTTTAAAAAATCAAGCGCACATGGCGTGTAATGTTGTAATGTATGTTGCAGAAATGCACTTTGAGGATGACTTGTTGCAGTGTTGTTTGTGTAATGTATCTGCTGCAACTTCCATCCACTTGTCCTTCAGGTTTTTTTTCAGTCTATTTTATTGGCATTTTATCTTGGGTAATTGACACTCGTATTTCACTAAATGCATAAAAACCTTTTGCCTGCATTTGTTTTTAGTACAAAAGCTCATGTTCATTCATTTTTAAACTTTAGACAGATTAAAAAATCACTTACAATTTTTTAAATTGATCTTCACTATTAAAAATGTATATTATCATTTTTGGAGATTTTTATTTTTGAGGAAAATTATTAATTTGGTATAATGTTTAGTACCTTAGAGCAGAAATTGGTAGTGTTTACAATGGAAGACCAGTCCAGAGACACAAGAAGGATTTTCTTCACACTCCCCACTTGGCAGGTGTCTCTTACTGGCTTACTGTTAAGCCCTTGAGTTGCGTTTTTTTTTTTTTGTCCCAAAGAGACAGGGCCAGTACTTAGCAATCCATAACTCCTGGGTTGGATTTAAGCCCATGAGCTGCTAAGCATGGCAGATTTTGTTAAGTAACAATAAATGTAAGAATTCTTCATCCAAGTCAGGACCTTAGAGAGCTTAGAAACCAAACTCAGCTTTAGTAGGTGCTACTTCTGTGCATAAGTACATGCTGCATCATACATAATTATGCTTTACTTCTTCAATTGAAGTTGTGCCTAGTTGCCAAAATTTTCAGGAAAGTAAATATATGATACATCATACTTTATTCTCACGATAATTATTTTTGATAGGTATGTGGCTTTGAAATACTCAGCTGGTTTTAGACTTTAGTCTCTAAATCTTTTAAAGTACAGAAATGATACATATCAAAATGTTTCTATGTAATTAATTTTGCTGCAGCATTGAAATTCTTATTTTTAAATAAGTAGTTTATAGAGGTAAGGGACTGTGGTTATGAAATAATGCATACTGTCAGAAACAGTTGGAGTATGGATGATTTTCTCAAGGTGTTTTTATTGGGTTTTTTTTTAACTTTTGTTAATAGAACTGGTATGCTGGGTGGATGAAAGTGGGAGGTATTTGAAAATTAAAGTGATGTAAAAACAAAACGTATTGATTAAAAATAAGATTTTTTTTTGCATTTACAGATTTTTCCTTAATTTTCCCTTTACTATTCATTACTTTGCAAACTTGTTAAATTACTTGATTTGGGGACTAATGAAAAAATCACATTTTTAAGTTTTGCATTATATTTTTATGTTGCAAAGGCCTGTGATTTCATCAGTGTGTGTACTTCTCTACCAGTGCCAATTGTAGCATTGTAGCCCCTCACCACCATAGCAATTTCAGTAGTTGCTGTGGCTGTTTTGGTATAACATAGAACTGGAAACTAAGAGATTGCCTATCAGTTGGGAAATTACTGAGCAAAATGTGGGGTGTGAAAGTGATAGAATGTTATTATTTTGTAAGAAATTACTAAAGATATAGTTTCAGAAAGACTTGTATGAAGTGATGTGTAGAATAAATTGAGCAGAATTCAGAGAACAGTTTATAAAATGACAACAAAATTATGCAGAGGAAAAAAAACCTTTTTTTAAGGTTTTAAAGCTTTACAAACTCTGCTCCCTCAATCAGCAATGACTCCAGAGGACCAATGATGAAACCTGTTATCTACCTCTTGGCAAAAAGATGATGGACTCTGGGATAAATTTTTTTGGACGTGGCGTGCGTGGGAATTTGTTTCACTTGATTATGCATATTTGTTCTTTCTTTTTTTTTCTTTTGGAGAAGAGAAGGAATTTAACAGTAGACTTGTAATTAAGTTACAAGGAAAAACAAAAGGTTGCAGTGACAAAAAAATTAACCACTCAGTAGCCAACTGTTAGCCATGAGAATCTCATAGCTATGAGCATCTCATTGTAGTACCAATCAGAACTTGCCTTCTGGCATAGTCTTTAATAACCCAAGGTTGTTTTCAAACCTCTGTAAGGTAATGAAGTAAAACTTCAGTGGAGGCTTATATTCTTATATTTAAACTATATCACTTGCTTGGTGGCTTTGACATGTATTTATAAACACAATCAGACATGCATATTTAAAGTATTAGTTTTCATTTCTACTATAATTTCTACCTAATGTGAGCTACCTTACAAACTAATATTTTGTTCAAAGGAAATCATCTAATGACAATTATTGTAAAGATTTGGGAAAGGTATACTTTTTTTTCCCTGTCTTTTTGTTTTGTTTTGTTTTGCTTTGGCTGTCAAGGTTAAGTGACTTGCCCAGGGTCACACAGCTAGTAAGTGTCATGTGTCTGAGATCACATTTGTACTCAGGTCCTCCTGACTCCAGGGCTGGAACTCTATGCACTAAGCCACCTAGCTGCCCCCTGAAAGTTATTCTTTAAATGCAAAGTAAACAGTGTTTGCCAGTCTGTATTTATCCATTCTAGTTGGATGTGATTACCAAAGCTTCCTTTCATTTAATTCATTCGGCAAACACTTTGTTGCCTGTTGCTTGGAGGTTGCAAATGAATTTAAATAAATCAGACTTTAAAGGCATGTTCCCAAATAAAATTGAGTGGTGTTAGCTTTGTAACTAGTAGAAAATCCTCTAAAGTTAATGGAAATTGCTGAAGAGTAGCTTCTATACTAGTAGAGTATGTGTTATATTAGTTTTAGTATTGGAGTGGCACTTAAGAAGAAATATGTCATGCCTTGATTTTTTTTTAGGTACTTTTGTTCTTTTAGTCTCTCTACTCTCTATCCTCCTAATATTACTTCTTGATTCCATCTCATGGGAGAAGAAATGAACAAATACATGTATCTGTAACTTAATGTGGGGCAGGGACAGGAAAGACTCCTGTGGAGGGACTATTTACAGAATCATAGATTCCGGGGGCAGCTAGGTGGCGCAGTGGATAGAGCACCGGCCCTGAGTTCAAATGCGGCCTCAGACCAAACACTTGACACTTACTAGCTGTGTGATCCTGGGCAAGTCACTTAACCCCAATTGCCTTAAAAAAAAAAGAATCATAGATTCCTCAAAATTACAAATGAAGCATTATAGGAAAATAACTGAGACTCTAGATTTTGAAAATATCTTCAAGATCAAAATACTTAGCTTTTAAATCATTTTCAGTTTCTTCTGGATAAAACTAGAAGGGCTACAAGGTCTCAGATACTAGACACTATCTTTTCTAACATGAAGAAGCTATGTTCTTGACGCCAGGAATCATTCTTACCTAAAGGTACAATTTTGGAAATCTGGACAACTTGGAGACATTCTGCTTGGTTACTGCAAAAAGCCGTATCTATACCTTTCAAATAGTCTACTTAGGTAAAGGAAAAAAACCCAAAAAAAAGGTTTTCTCTGTCAGAACACTTCAATCAAATATTTACTTGACACCTACTAAATACTTAGCCTTGTGAATAACATCTGAAATATCAGCAAGATCCTTAGCTTTTAAAACATTCTGATGTTACTTTAGAGATCCCATAGTCATGCGTTGTCTGGGTTCTGCCGGTTTTTTATTTGAAACCTTTCTTGATGACTAACAGCTTTGGTAAATTTCATGTGACCCTTTTGTTACCACTGTTCCATGTATGATAACTTGTTGATTTTTTCATGAAGTAATTATGCCTATAATGCTGCGCTATAGTGACCCATGTTAATTGCTTAGTTATGGAATTCTGTTCTTGATTTTTCTTTTGTTCAAAGTATCTATGATTGTCGTATAGCAATTAAATCTCCACCAGTCCTAATCAAGTACTACCTGTATTGTAGTGTTAGCTTGAAAGGTTAATTGATGCACAGTGAGAATTGTTATCTCCCAACCTTAGTTTGTAATGATCTTAATAAGGTTCGATTGAGATGATGATAATATAATAATAGCATTTATGTGTCCCTTGAAGGTTTGCACATTATTTCATTGATTCCCCACAACAGCCCTGGGAGGTAGGTGCTCTTATTATCTTCATTTTACGGATGAAGAAACTGAGACCGAAGTTGTGATTTGCCAGGGTTCACACAGCCATTTAGTGTCTGAGATGGGACAACACAAAAATGCTTGACACTTTTTAGAGGGTAAGCTAAAACAAGATAAATGCTAATTTTAAGATGGTCATAAGAAATGCTTTATAGTTGTGTGAAGGAAATGCACTAGAGTAGTCAGGAAAGACTTTATGGAGGTGGTAGATAAATTCCTAGCATGATTTTAAAGGAATTAGATTGGTTGAAAAGTGGGGAGGGCAAATTAGGTATATTAGGTATTGAGTGAAAAATGTAGGACACATCAAATTTAGCATTATGGAAAATAGATGGCGAATCCATAAATAGAGTTTACTGTTTATTAACAAGCTAAACATTTAGGGAACACCCAGAAAAAAAAACCATCCAATTTTCCTCCTTTTCTTTTCACCTAAGTGAACTGTTCAAAATGTACAAGATACTATTTCTTGCAGCAACCAAAGAAAATGTCTCTTAAGTTGTCTAGATCTCCAAAATTGTACCTTCAGGTAACAGAGGATTCTGGCATCAAGAAATTGGTTTCTTGATGTTAGAAAAGTTAGTGTCTAGTATTTGAGACCTCAGAGTCCCTCTGAATTTTGTGAAGTAGAAAAAAGTGAAGATATGATTTAATAGCTGTATTTCAGTCTTGAAAATGTGTTCAGTGTGGTCTCTTAGTTATTTTCCAATAAGGATTTATTTGGTATTTTGATGAATTTATGATCTTGTTGAGATAGTCCCTTCCATCAATGCAAAGTGTAACCCATTTTTCCTATGCTGTTAACTCCTTTCCTTGTCCTCCCATAATACAGCATAGGGAATCCATGCAACTCTCTGGGAGGCATTCTGCTCTCTGGGAGGCATTCTGCTTGATGTTGTGTGAATATCAGTGGAGTATGCCCTTGTTGCTTCTGTTTTTCTAAATATGCATCTATATTATGACATCTTCAATGTAGCTTTTCTTGCACGGTACTTTGTTGATACTGTTCATACCCACCACGTACCTTACTGCCTTTTAGGTGACTTACTTTACTTCTTTGGAGTTTGTGGTCTTCCTTATCTTGCTGTCATAAAGCATCACCAGAAAAATATTGTTGATAAAAAAAGATAAGCCTTGGTTTCTGGTTGAAGCACAGAGTCATTAAAAACATGGCCCAAGTTTCCTAAATTCTGTCTGTGAGTCCTTTCTCAGCCTCTTGCATTCTAGGTTCAGCTCATCATCCATCTACAGTTTTTGTCCAAGGTATGTGAATAAGATTTGCTCTATGGATTGTCCGTTTGATTTTATAACGTAGTCTGGATAGTAGTTTTCATTGCAGTTATGCAAATGTCCTGCAATCTGCTCTATAGGAATAGGACATCTGATCCTTCTCCTTATCTTTCATTTGAAAGCATTATGAGATGTGTGTGGTCTTTGTGGTTTGGGGTAGTTGATTAGCTATATATAGCTGTTTCCCTGTGCCTAGAAAACCAAATATGACTTTGGTTTAAGGTGAATCATGCACAAATGTTACATTTTTCCAACACTTACTAATTAGTCATTTTACCCCTGAAGAAAAGAGAATCTTGTGCTTTTCATATAAAGCAGTGTATCTTTGATACCTTAGCAGGACGTGAAGGTTACTCAGACTTGGTTAATTTTGGCATTACTCTGAGGTGAGCTAGTATTCCATTAATTCACCAAATATTTGAGTGCTTCCTATATATAAGGGGTGATAGATACTATGAGAATAAGTCTATAAACAGTATTGGTTTAGCTTAGTGCTGATTAGTTGGAAGAAAACAGGTAGAAATTTTAAGTAAATAGCTCTGTACTTTCAACTTTTAAAAGCTATTTTCTAAAATTATCCCTCGTTTCATTAAGAACACTTGTTGACTTTATGTCTTTTGAAATTAGAACTGGGAACAGCAATACAAGTGAAACCACCTTTTGCTGTACTCATTTTTTGAGTAGCTTTTGTTATATGATCTGTTGGTAGAGCCGATTTAACATATGACACCACTTAGAACAATGTGATGTTTCCTCTTCAATCTATAAAAACCAGGCCTACTAGAAAGAAAATATTCTGGGCAACAGCCTTCTGCAACTCAGAAGATCATGTAATACCGTTGGATCTCTTTTTTTTTTTTTTGGAGGGGGATAACATATACATGCAGAAATATGAAAATGTAGTTGTATAAAAAAATCATAAGCTCCATTATTTATAGTTTGGGGGAATTAAAATTAATGGGTTGATAAACTTGTATGATAACTGTATCAATATAGTGACACAACTCTTCTGTTTGTTTTGTGGGTCTCCTCTCCTTCTGAACTTTTTTCTCCTGTGTATCAAATGGATAACTTAAAATTAAGAATTACATACCTTAGCTCATATCGTGTAGAAAATAAGTTTCATTTTAATGGGGGGGAGGTAGATGCTTTTTTTTTTGGCATGTATTCTAAAGTTAGACCAATCCTATTAAATTTAATTTTAATGCTATTCTTCATATGTAATTCGGCATCATGAAAGGTTTTTTAGAAGAGAAAGGTAAAGAGGAAGAGGTGTTTTGTAAGTTTGTTAGGCTTCTTTGAATGTTCTCTACTTGAATTTGATCTAGGAACCTAGTTTTCTACTGCCATAAGTGTTCTAAATGAAATGTAACTAAATATGAACATTTAACAATCCTAGGAGATTCTATAAATTTATACCCTGAATCAGGATACCAAGTTGCTGCGCCACATTGAAGTCATGTAATTGGGTGAAGTGTCACATCCCTTTTTTTTCCATGGAGAACATTTCGGGCCATCTTTCACAACTTCAGAGTCATGAGCATCCTCATTCTTAACTTCCAGCACATAGCCAGTCATTTCCCAATCCTGTTGATTGTGCCCCCACCACATCTCTTATGTTTGGGACATTTAGTCCAACCAGGCCCTCGTAATCTCTCCACTGGCCTATTACTTCATGCCTTAAGTCTTTCTTCTCAAAGTGATCATCCTAAAGCCCATGGCTCGCCAACCATGTCGCTCTTGTTGCGCAACAGACTACGGTTCCATTACTTTTAGGATCAAATAAAAACTCAGTTTGGCATTTAAAACTCTTCACTATTTGAGTCCAGCCTACTTTTCCAAACTTACTGAAATGAAATGGAAAAAAGAATTGATTAATCATTTACTGTGTAGTAAATGCTGGGAATACAAATACAAAGCTGAAGACATTCTCTGTGCTTTCAAAGGGCTTTCTTTCTGGTTGGTGGAGACAACACATATAGGATAGTGGTGACCAAGGAAGGTTATTTTGGTTTGGAAAGTTACAGTATTGGTGAGTGTAGATTCACACACTTTTCAGTTTTGATGCCATTATTTGATTTAATTTTGCTTCTCAAATTGAAAATAGGTTAGGGCAAAGTCCGCTAGAGTACGTGCAGAGTACATTGGACAGAAAGACTGGGTGAAAAGATAGCCAAGTAAAGGAAGCATTGCTTCTCAAGAAGCTTTGCTACTCAAAAAAATGAGTACAGCAAAAGGTGGTTTCACTTGTATTGCTGTTCCCAATTCTAATTTCGAAAGACATAAAGTTAACAAGTGTTCTTAATGAAACGAGGGATAATTTTAGAAAACAGCCTTTAAAAGTTGAAAGTACAGAGCTGTTTACTTAAAATTTCTACCTGTTTTCTTCCAGCTAATCAGTGCTAAGCTGAACCAATACTGTTTATAGACTTATTCTCATAGTATCTATCACCCCTTATACATAGGAAGCACTCATATATTTGGTGACCTAAATAAGTGAACCACATGGGACACTGAGCAGTTGGAGTAGAGGTTGGAAAGGAATTCCAGTGTTAAAATGGTTAACAGTCCTTGAGAGCATGGTCTCTGGTCTGAGCAGTGAGGGTCTGGCAAAGTGATGTCCCTTCACATAGTGCAGTCTAGCCAAACTGGCCTGATGATCCTCACACAGAACATTCATCTCTTGTTTCTGTGCTTTGCACAGGCAGTCCCCGTGCATTCCCTCTTCCTCTGCTTTTAGAATCCCCTAGGCATCAGAACTTAAGGACTACCCCTTTTTTTGTTTGTTTGTTTTTTGTGTTTTTCTCAAGCACTACTTGCTTGAGACCTTTCTTATTTACATGTTATTTCTGCCAAAAGAATGTGAAGTCCTTGAGACTAGAGGCTGTTAAATTTTTGGTTTTGTATCCCTAATTGCCTAGCATAGTGCCTGGCACATAACAAACACTGTGTCAGTTGTTGATTGACTGAATAGAATCTGGGAACAAACTCAAGTCTCATCCCCTCCCTCTGCACACACACCTTTGAATCATTTATGGGCATAAACTAATATTCTATAGTAGGTATAAATGAACATTAATACTTGAGTTGTTACATTAGGATTTTTGTAAAATTACATTTTTCCAGGATGGTATTTTTACCAAAAATAATCATGTGAATTATCCTGATAGTTTTCGTATTGACATAGGATATACTGAACAGAGGACATGTTTGTATTCTTTAACTTTATACACACCTAATTTAAATATGAACTGAAAGTGACATTAAGTATAAAAATTAATCAAGCCTAAATCACAAAATAAATGTTTTAAATGTGATGAACTTTTCTTTGCATTAAAGGTCATGTAGTCAAGTCCCATAAGCATTAATACATCCTACAGATAAATCCTTTATGCTTCAGTACAAGAATGGCCTTATTTTAGAGAGCCAAGCCAATATTAAAATGTTCCTTAAGTTGCAAGATCAAGAAAATGGTAGGTCAAGACAAAAAAACGTTAAAATAATCACTTTTTTCTTTAAGTTTGACTTTGTTCCAAGTCATCATATGCTAGTGTTATTTCATCCCAACAGTGTTTGAGGCAGATAAATCAAGATCTGATTTTAGAAACATAGTGACTTTTGAGCCCTACAGGAAATCCTAGGATTCTTTAAATATTTGCCATTTCTCTCACACAAATTCAGAAGGATTGGTTCAGTAACTGACAGCTCAGCTGATGCTTCATTTTTTCACATCCTTATAAAAGTGCTAGGTTTATTTGAGGTGAGTCCATTGGTCTTAATCAGCTTACTTGTGGTTATTTGGGAACTCCACTGAAGCTTGTCCTTTCTTCCTACACTCCATGAAAACTACAAATTACTGGTACTTTTAAGTTTAGTTAAAATAATTACAATGCTAGTAGTTACAATAATTACAGTGCTAATAGAAATGGAAAATTGAGCCTAATAACCAATAAACATTAAAGTGCAAAGCAGTAGAGATAAGAAAGTAAAACACAATCTCTGCCTTCAGGGAGCTTGAAGTCTAATGGGGGACACTACATAGATATGTATGTACGTATGTACATACATACACACACATACATACAGAGAGAGGAGTTATATTATGAATAGGAAATGATTAACAGAGGGAAGACACTAGAATTAAGAGGTATTGGGGAAGGCTTCCAGTAAAAGATGAGATTTTAGTTGGATCTTGAAGTGGGCCAAGGAGGTCAGTAGGTAGAGTAGAGGAGGGAAAGCATTCCAGGCGTGGACAGCAGCCAGAGAAAATACCAGGAGTCAAGAGAAGAAGTATCTTGTTTTTAGAACAACCAGGAGAGGCCATTGACACTGTGATGGACAGTCAGGAGAAGTAAGAAGATTGGAAAGATAGTTGGGGGCTAGGTTATAAGGGCTTTGAATGCTAAACAGAGCCTTTTGTAGTTGATTCTGGAGGCAATAGGGAATTTATTGAGGAGGTTGGGGTGGGGTTGGAACATCATCAGACCTCCTTAGCAAATCACTTTGATGGCTGAATGGCAGGTGGATTGGAGTGGAGAGAGACTTGAGACAGGCACATCCATTAGTTTGTGGCCTTGACAGTTCTTGTTTGTTTTTCAACCCCATCTTTCGGTTTTATGAGCAATATTGCTTATCGAATAATCTTTAGAAGGCAGCATGGTGCAGTCAGCTAGAAAACTTTAACTAATTTAAAAAAACTTTAACAACCTGGCACAAAATTTTCTGCTTACTTTGTATACTACACTGATAAAATAGTTGTTGCCATACTAATAATATGCATGGGAGTGTATGTATACAACTATATGGGGCAATTGGTGATTGTAAAACAGTATTGCAAATGTTTTGTTTTAGACACTTGATTGAAATAAGCTGGTAATTTAAAATGGGGAAAGGTGGGCTACAAATTTAATTGGATAAGAGTCAGTACTAGAAATCGAGTTATCTATGTTACGGTATGAGAGTATTCAGTTTAATTCAGTAAACATTTCTTAAGCTGTAGAAGTAGTATTAGGCATTGGGATTACAAATAAAAAGATATAAACCTTTCCCTTAAGGTTCTTATCTTCAGCTGGAGGAATGTATCTTGTATAAAGATAAGGAGGAGAGGAACAGTATAACAATTAGGGTGATTCAGAAAGGCTTCATGTTGGAAGTAATACCTGAGCTGGGCCTTGAAGTAAGCTAAGAACTCTAAGAGGAAGAGATGAGAGGAGTACATTCCATGCATAAGGGACCACAAGTGCAAAAACATGATATATCTGGAAAGGTAAGTGGGCACCACATTATATAGAATGATTGATGATTGACAGGCTGGGCAATTTGTACTGTATTCTAGAAACAATAAGGAGCCATTGGGATTTTTGAGCAGAGTGTGAAAAGGAAAGGCAATAAACATTAACATTCTGCTGTGTCCCGGTCATTTTACAAATATTATCTTATTTGATGCTCACAACAACCTATATATGATGTGGGTGCTATTATTATCCCTGTTTTACGCTTGAGAAAACTGAGGTAGACAGTAGGTGACTTACTTGGGTCACACAGTTAGGAAGTTTCTGTGGCCACTTTTAAACAGTGATCTATCCACTGTACCACCTGGCTGTCTCAGTAGGGGAGTAATGTAATGTAGTGAGACCTGTAGTAAAGTAAGGGAGATTATTTGGCCAACCATATTGGAGCATGGATTAGAGAGGGAGAAACTAAATATGGACACCAAGTAAGAAGAAATCTATTGAAATAACAGTCCAACTGAGATGCATTGATAAGGTCTGAATTAGGCTAGTGCATGGTGTTAGTGGCAAGAAGGATGTGGAAATAAACTCTTTGTAAATTATTGTAATTTCTGCCTTGAGTACTTTAAAAACCACTGTTTCAGTTCTTATTGTTATTAGTGAATAATGTAAGATGCCCTTTGATGCCATTCTTATTATAATAGTGGTACTTACCTGTTCAGCAACCAGAAGTAAAATAGAGTTATTAGATGTATAAACAGACATTGAACTTAACTTTTCTGTAGATAGGTAAATAGTAAGGATCTTTGCCCTACTGAAACTTATCAGTTGATAATTCATTTGGGACCTGTGAACTCACTTTTGAGAAACCAAGTTTTCTCAGAGAAATGTTGAGAATAGTATTTTCTCATCTTGATTTTTGTTTACTGTGAATAAGATGTTTGAACATTTAAAACACAATTAGCCTTCGAAATGGTAAAACTAAAATGGAAAATAATCTGTCAACTAATAGTTACGGGTAGTTCAAAAAACACGGGTGATTTATATTGAGTAGGGGCACTTAAGAAATTTGCTAGTGTATATGCTCCTAGAATTTTGAGCTAAACAAATGTCATAACCTCTTTTGATCATTTCAGTTTAATTTGGAGACTTTGTAAATGATAAAAGTATAGTTATTTTCTGTTTAAAATGCTTTTTTACAGTTGATCAAATATTTTTACACTAAACTTTCTTAAGATTTTATCCTCTTCCTTTATTAATGCCAAAAAAATTCTGTCATTATTATTAATATTTTAGTATTTCAGTAAATAATAAATTTTGAGTAAGCATTTTAAACTATATATCCAAATATGTATAGAGTATCCCTATATACCTAGATGTTCAAAAGGATTTTGAGACTAAATCAAATATAGTAGGAAATACTCTTTTTTTTCTTCACCACTATCCACTACTTGGTAATTTTTGTGAGAGTGTAACAGTTTTAAATGTTACTGAGTGTGTGTGTGTGCGCGTGCGCGCACGAGCATGCATGCGTACACTCCTATATGTATACACCTATAATGTATAATTTTATCATATCATAAATATCTACCTATGAAATATCTGAACTCATTCACAATTCTTGCTGAGGAATAAGAAGGAATACCCTTTTGTTTTTCTCTCATTACTTGGAAGTACTTCTGGTACTTTGGTCTTCCTATATTAAATATGTAGTTAGAACTTTTCAGAAATCTGTATCAGGCATAAGCAACTTCTTACTTTTATCCACTCACAGTAAAAGTACCAAGAGATGATAGCTTCATTTATATCTCAAGTTGTAAAAATGTTCGTTAGTGGCATAATACAGTGCCGGCTTACCGTTCCAGACCCTTAGGCATGGGTATACTCCCCTCACCTCTTCCTCTTAGAAGTCTTAGTTTACTGCAAGGCTCAGCTCAGTCATTACTTCCTAACATGAAGACTTTCTGAATCACCCTAATTGTTTTTTTTTAAATGTCTTTTTTTATTCTTTTTCTACCCTCCCCAAGATGGTGCACAATCTGATATAGGCTATACATTAATTAAACATATTTTCACATTAGTGAAGTTGCAAGTAAAAATTAAAACCAATAGGAGGAAACAAAACTCAACAGAAGGGGGAAAAAATGATAGCGTGAATCACCCCTAATTGTTATACTGTTCCTTTCCTCCTTACCTATATACAAGATACATTTCTCCAGCAGAAAGTCTGCCAAATGACATTGTGGTAGTGTTGTTCCATAAACATCTTTGTGCTTTGTGACTCTGTGTGTGTGTGTGTGTGTGTGTGCGCGCGCGCGCGCCTTTATGTTTGCTCTTCAGACTTTTTTGCCTCTCTTTTCCTTCCTCCTTTCTCTATAGTATATAATATAAACATTTATTTATTAAGTAGTTATAGTAGGAGTAGTGGTATTTATTGAATGGGTGTCATGTTCCCATTTCTTCATCATATGGCTGAATGGAACACTTATTTTTCAGTTGTTTTTCACTTAGGCCAACACTGGTATTCCCCCCAACTCTCCACTGTCCTTCAGATCAGTGGCCCTGAAGGGGGAGGGAGGGATTTCTATGCCTAGTCTACATCATTTCTGTTTGATCTAAGTGTCAGCCTCCTTTCTTTTTTCAAAAAATAATTTTAAGAAATGTATTATTATGTAACTGCAGTTATCCTTTCCACATTGCAACTTTTCACCATTGTGGTTGCAGTATATCTCAGTTCAGCATAAGAAATTAAATGGGAATTTGGGGGGAGTTTTGTGGAAGCTGCAGACAGCACACATGGAAGGCCAGCAGGTGACACAGAGCCTATGACTAAGTATTTAACCCAAATTTTACAATAAGGCACTATAAAAACCTTCTTCTCAGGTATGAAGGAGGGATCAGAAAGTTTTACATGGATTTCCAGATCATGGGAGTGTCTCTGCGATGTGGAAGGGATAACTGTACTTTCTCCAAAAAAGAGTTGAACCTCTTAGAACTCCATCTTGCCCCCCTCGGAAAGGAGGTCTGAGTACCAAAAGACAGCTAGATCCAAGAGTAGTAAGGAGGACATAGATCAGAGGTAAGATAACATGGCCTAATGAGTTGTGGGTGATCATGGTAAGGCGGGGGCCTCCTTGACCCCCTCACTACACAACACTACTTCCGTTGGACGTTAACTTCTTTTGTGGGTTGATATTTCTAGGAGTGAGGCACCACAGGGTTCAAGTTCATGGCTCATTAAAGGTGGAATTGGTCTTATATGTCCAGTCCCCTCATTTTACAGATGAAGAATGGGTCCAAAAGGTGAAGTGACTTGAACAAAGATTAAATCTAATCAGTGACAGATATTTCTTCATTTCTGATTGTTTTTCAGTGGATAGAAGCACCCAGCTGGTTAAGTTTCAAGGTTCTCAAGTCAATAAGCATTTATTAAGTATCTACTGTACTCAGAGAGGCAGTCTTGAAGCCAGGAAGACCTGGGTTCAAGTTTGGCCTCAGACATATGCCTGGTGTATGATCCTGTCAAGTCATTTAATCTTCAGTGTTCTAAGCTACTCTCTAAGACTGTAAGTTGCAGAGTAGTGTGAACTTACATTGGAAGAGGGAGTTTTGTCTTTCTGGAATTCCCTATACTAAGGAAATCACAGTTCTAGTTCTATATACTGCATTCAAAGTACTAGGAAACAAAATAGAACAGTTCCTTCTCTCAAGATTTACAAGTGGACGTAGAGGGTGCAGGCTGTACAAGATAAACACTAACAACTACGAGGATCACACAAAGCTTTGTGTGAGAGGTGCCTCCATCATTTCTGTCAAGTGGTCCATTTGAAAAAGAAAAACAACCCATCCTGTTCAAATGGCCCAGGAAAACCTGACTTTTTAAGGGAACCCTATAGGTAGTTTGAAATGCTAGAATTAGCAGCAAATCCTGAGACTCTTGCTTAATACCCTGGTATCCTTGGAAGGTCACTTCTTTTGTTTCTTTTACTAGAAATTAAAGGGTTCTAATTATGTAACTTTTTTTAGAACCAGTACAGCTCATTCTGTTATCCTGTTTAATAGCAAAGGGTAATGAATAATGAAGTATGGTAGAAATTGAGCCCTGGATTTGGATTCAGAGGACTGGGATTTGAATCCTAACTTGGCCACATATTACCTGGGTGATCTTGGACAAGTCATTTTAACTTCTCTAGGCTTCATTTTCATCATCTGTAAAATGAGGGCCTTGGACAACATAGCATGAATTTCCAGATCTTACATTCTTTCTGAGAATGCTTATTTAAAATTTTGAGGTTTAACCTAACTTTTTTATTAACTGGCATTTTATAATGAACATTTTTAAAATTTATCAGGTGTATCTTTCTGGATGTGTTCAATTTGATAAATATTTGAGCATTAATGTACAAGGGCATGTTAGGGATAGTGAAAAAAGTGCCACAAATTCAGTCCCTACTTCTCTCAACCTTTATTTAGTGGGCTGCTTTATTTAGTTAAGTGATTTAATTCCCCAATTACTAGGTGCCCACTATATCTAAAGAATCTGTGCTAGTTACTGGGAATATTAAAACAAAAGCAAAACGTTTAAAGCAGCTTTTGTTCTTCTGGGGGTATGCAAGATTTAGGTGATAAATAGAAAATAAATGCAAATCTGTTTCAAGGAAAATTTCACAACTAGAGGTAGAAGGAAGTAAAAAAAGACTGCTTTTCTGGGTGGTGGCACCTGAGGCATATTTTGAAGGGAATTAGGGTTTCCAGAAGGGGTAGAGGAGGGAGAAGAACATTCCTAGCACGAAGGAATTTGCACATTGCCTGTGCATAGGGCTAGAGGCAGGAGATGGCATGTAGGATACAGGAATCAGCGAGCAAGCAAATTTGTCTAGGATTTAGAGTGAATGGAGGTGTGGAACGTGAGTCCAGAAAGATGGTTTGAGATAGATTGCAAAGGGCTGTAAATGCCAACGTGAAGAGTTTTTTTTTTATACTAGAGAACCACTGAAGCTTGGTGTCAGAATTTCTCCCTACCCACCAGTGGAATTTAGTGTTATGAGCTTTAGCTTTTAGTTACTCATTTTGGCCATATTCTATCACCTCTTTAAACCTTATCTTTTCTATTTGTTTACAGTATTGTGCTTTCATTTGGAGTGTCAGTTGCAGTTGTTTTGTTCTGATTTTTTTTTTAATTTTTAGAAAAAAATGTAATTGACTCATTTTATTTTAATACAGACACTTCCCAACACACATTCCTACATTCCCTGAAAAGTTATTTTAGCCATTGTTAACAGAAGGAAAGATATAGCCTTTAATTTTGATAGAATGGTACTGCAAATGGATTGGGGTATTTTGCTCAGCTTTTGTTTTGACTTTCTTTACATTGTTGCTGTCATTGTGCCTGTGCTTTCTTCACGGAGCGTTCTTTCATAGAAGTCTCCCCATGTTTCTCTAAATTATTAATCCTTGTTCCCAATTGCTCAGTAATATTCTATTACAGTCATATACAGTGCTTTGTTTAACCTATTCCTTAGTCGCTGGGCATATATTTTGTTTTTCTTCTGTTTTCTTTAACTATGGACTGGGAGGGGAAGAAATTATAATAGCTACATCCCTTCCCTCAAATTAAAATAAAATAGTTGTTTCATTTGGGTTGTATATATGTTCATGTCTATACATTTCTAAATTCCATGGGGTTATGAAGCCCTCATTAATTGTGATTTATCATCTAGAAAAAGCAAACTTTTCCAAGGATCTGTATACTATATACTGATTTCCTGTCTGGAAGGAAATTCACACACACACACACACACACACACACACACACCCCTCTGTGTGTGTGTGTGTGTGTGTGTGTGTAGTTCTAATTGCTTCCTTTCACCTTGAATATGCTATTGCTCACTTAGCTTCTTGTTGTCCAGCTGGTTGTGCCAACTTCAAAAATTTGTGTATACAAACTTTCAACACTTCTGTTTCCTTTTTGCCTCCCAATATATAGCGGTAGGAAAGTTCCATTAAAAAAAATTTGACCATGTAATTTGCAGTGTGAATCCGTGGTTTTATCAGATCTGATCCTATAGCGATAAAGGTATTCCACTAGTCAGAATGTATTTTAAAATCCCAAATCTTAAAATAGCTTTAATAATCTTCAAAGAGCTTGCATATCCAAATAAAGTGTAGAGACCATCCTCTTGTTTTCAGGTGGAAAAAGTGGTTGGTTGTTCAGTTGTTTCAGTCATATCCAACTTTGTGACCCATTTGGGGTTTTCTTGGCAAAGATACTGGAGTGGTTTGCCATTTCTGCCTCCAGCTCATTTTATAGTTGTGGAAACTGAGGCAAACAGGGTTAAGTGATTTGCCCAGGGTCGTCATTGTTGTTTGTCCTTCGCTTTTGAAGATGATGCCATGACTTGCAAGTGAATTGAATTTAAATGAGGGAGGGGTATGCAAGGTCACCAACCTCACTTTCTCCTCCTGAGCCATCTAGGTCCAGTGGTGAGATATAGATCAGGATAACTAGACCACAGCTAATAAGTGTCTGAGGCCAGATTTGAACCCAGGAAGAACTCAGATTTTCTTGACTTCAAGTCCAGCACTATCCACTGTGCCTTTTAGGTACCCATAGGTAATTGTCAGTGCTAGGACCCAAATGTCCTGACCCTTAGTCTCTTGACTCTTCTCCTACGCTATCAATTTGATTCTTTCATAGGATATAATCCTGCCAATCAAGAGAAATCCATAATTCAAAGGAGGTAGTTTCCCACCTATAGTCTCATCAACTATTTATTATTCCAGCACTTTCCAGACTTCATAAATAAATATAAACTCAAAAACTGTGTAGTTCCTCCACTCCCCCGTTCTGCAAAAGAGAGTTTGTTTTGGTGGTAGCTACCAGGGTAAATAAGGTAAATTAACTTTTTAAAGAAAATTATTCACAAGAGATAGAAACTATTCAGAATACAAATCAGTCTGTAGTTCTGAGAAATACAATCACTTTCTTAAAAGACTAGTATTTTTAGGTGATTTTTTTTTTCTGTTAGACATGAGTGGCATGCCTGAGAGAAATGATTTTTACCTGAAGTTTTAACTGAAACTTTGACCATAAACATGGTGGTGTACTGGGATTTTGTTGCAAAGCCGAGGCAAAGAAGTTGAAGTATTTATGCTCCTCTTATTGTTCTAGAAAAAACTAAATCTCTCTGTGTAGTGTCCCTTACTTAGCCTTCCCATTATACTAAGAAAAAAATGCTTACTTGCGTTTTGTGTTAAGTATGATTTTATTGTTGTTCTTTTTACATTGCCGAAGAGTGTGCTTCTATAAGGAAATACCATCCTCATGAAATAAAAACTGCGTTAATGATGATCACCTGCACAAATGCATCTGAAATTTAATTTGAATTATCCGTTGTTGAAATACAATTTAAAATACAGAAAAATTGTCTTCATTAATTTAACAAGCATTTATTAAGCATTGATCACTTGCAATGCACAGTGCTAGGCATTATAAAGAGGTAAATAGGATAAAGTGTCTACAAAGAATTCACATTATAGCAAGGAGAGATAAGATATACATGGACAGTATCATAAGTACATCGGAGCATAAAGTGGTATGAGGTCATATATGAAAAATATTCCAGCTAAGTTGATTTTAAAGTGAAATTTTACATACTTGGGATGTATATTGACTTAAACATTAGAGATCGAGTTTTCTGAAAATGACTAGCACCATTTTGTTCTCACCATTTTCAAAAAGGTTGCCGATGGCTTAGTTTAAACTCTTAAAAACCTTTGATTCGAGTTGCTACTCCCCACTGCCTCCTTCCTGGCTTCTTGGCCAGTTGGACTAGCCTTAGCCTATGTAGAACGGTTTCCCTAGAACATGCTGCATTGCTGCCCAAGTTATAACAGAGTGGTTGGAGCAGACAGCTGGATGCCCTGTGACTTTCTTCAGGTACAAAGCCAGAGGCACTGAAAACTAAGGTTTTGTGATCCTTAGGCCAAAAGTGTAGGTATGTCCATCAGTATCTAATAGAACTGTCCCATTATAATCATAATTATTTTATAGCACTTGAAAGTTTAAAGCACTTTCAGATGTTACTTCATTTGATAGACATTTCACTTAATTTTGATAGGACGGTACGAAAATGTATTGGGGTATATTGAGGTAGGCAAGATTGATAACACCATTTTATAGCTTAGGAGCATAAAGATTAGAGAGGATTGGACTTGTCCAGAGTCATATACCTGGTGAGCAGGCAGCTCAGGATTAAAACTTTGGCTTCTGCAAGCAGACAAGTGCTTTTTCTATAATATTGTGGTGTTCAACTAGTTGTGCAGAAATTATTAGTCAAGGAATTGGAATCAATCTGAAGAGGAAAATAACATCAAGATAGAAAGCTGCTGCTGAGCCCAAAGTAATGTGGAATTTGTTGAGTTAAAAAGAAGAGTAGCGGCTTAACATCAGCATCAACAAAGTGATAGGGTATCAATAACAGAAGGAGCAGAAGATAGAAATGTAATAGTATGAGACTTCTTCCCAGCTCAGGGAAACAATCTAGTAAATTTAGGGATGAAAAAGGGCAGGGCTGGTATTACTGTTAAAAATTTCATCATATATTTTTAAAATAGAAGCTATTATGTGAGTGGTTCTTCACTAGGGTTCCATGAATTTGGATGGAAAGAATACTTTGATAAATGTGTTTTAATATAATCAGTTTCCTTTGTAATCCTATGTATTTTATTTTATGCATTTGAACATACTCTGAGAAAAATTCCATAGGTTTAGCCAAACTTCCAAAAAGGTCTGAGACAAAAAACGTAAGATCATCTGTTGTATGTAAAATAAATTTGTGCTTCCATATACAATGATCTTTTTCTGTTCTTTGCATATAGAAACATTTGTGTTAAATGTTTGTCAAGTTCATAGTAAAAACATTGTTTAGAAAAGAACCTCAGTTTAAGAATTCAGTAGCAGCTTCTCATCTGGATGCTTCTTTCTTCAGTACTGGCACTGTTAAGTTTTTGTAAAAAGAATGTCTGTAAACAAATTGAGTAAGAAATGCATGGTCCATACTAGTTTTACTGGTAGCTTAATTTGTGTAATAAAATTATTTCATGGAGGTGGGTAAGATTTGGTTCTACTTCCACATAGGTTATTAGGTACACAGGAATTAAACTGGGGGGGGGAGGAAGGATTTGGGTACCAGATTTCCCCTTTTTTATATGATATGAAGTAAAACTTTAGTTCAGAAGGAGTTATCCACAAAATTATGGAAAAAAATTGAGCTTTAAAATTAAGAAGATGTATCAAGTCTTATTTGTTCACCCGTGATAAGTAATGGATACCTTTTGACCTATAGATGTACTATAAAACAGTAGTCTTCAGACCTTTGTTACTTCAGCTTTGGGTCAGATTGTGCTTTTCAGTTAAAAACTACAAAAAGGATTTTGGTGCTCAACTAATGTTCATTTTTTTAAATTTCCAAAATTCCCAAGCATTTGTTTTAAGCAAATAGGCATAAAAAAATCAAATGGATATAGGGATATATAATGTATAAATAAATACGTTAAATGGGGCATTCCTGGAGTCTAGGTCTTTTATAATGTTTAAAAAGGAAGGAGCTACATAATGGGTTATTTTATTTGGTATGCTGTCTAACCACTGAAGTTGTAAGGCACAGGAAATAGCTTTCTAGTTTTTCCTCCCACTAGTCACAATTCAGTTGTGGACATCAGGATGTTTCTTTTGGCTTCTCTGTTTCTATGCAGTTTGCCTTGCACATCTGCTTCATAAATTATTAAAGTGTTCCCTTGAAAAGTTGCAAAATTCAAATCAAATTCTGAATGCATATCAAGAAGATAACCTTTTGCGGAGAAAAATGAGAAATCCCAGTAGTATCTAAGCTTTAAATACAAACTGGTATATTCAGATCAAATTAATTTTCTTGTTTTTTATATTTGGGGGTAAAAAACCTAAGGATTTTTTATGGTCAAGTTGTACTCAACACTGGGTTGCTGTCTTTTAATGGCCTATGACATTGATCCGGGTATATTGCCTATGCTGTTTATTTCGAAGTAAATTACTGCACTGAATGTTGAAAATGATCAATTCTGGCTCTTTATTTACCAGATGAAACTGCATTCAAGAGTGTTTGTCTGTTTACTTGTGTAGCTTTGGTTAAACTAAAAGTAGGAGTTTCCTTTGATTTATGCATAAAGATTTACACTGAATAAGCTTGTTTTTGGTCTGTTGGTACTCCTGTGCTTCAGGTCAACAGGGCATATATTTAAAAACTCACTTAGTGCTTTCTTCATAATAACATTGTGACTTACTATCTCCCATTTACAAATGAGCAAACTGAAGCCCTTAGAGATTGTGAGGTAAGTGATGTAGGGTACATTAGAGCAGGGACTTAAACTCGGTCTTGTGACTCAATCCAGGTTTTCCACTATCTCAGAACTTGAAGAGCTTTTGATAAGCTTTTCTATAAGGAATAACAATATGATAAATTACTTTATACTTTACCAACTTTTGCATAGATCCTGCAAGGATCCTTACAGTTACCCTGTGAAGTAGTTAATGTAAGTTATAATATCCCTATTACACATGAAGAAGAAGGCTTAGAGAAGTGAGCATAGTAGCTTATACAGGGTCATACAGCTAGTAAAATAGCAGAGCTAGAATTGGAACTCTAATTTCTTAACTGCAATTCCAGTGCTTTTTTGCACTAAACCAAGATGTTTGACTTTCCAGATGTTTCTTTCAAGTACACAATAGGTGAAAATAAGGGTTTAATTCTCCTTTGCTTTTAAGATGTGGCCTTTTTTGATTTTCTTTGAGGAATACTTAAAATGTGTAACTCATTATTCGATGGTCATTGTAAAAATTGTGTTAATATGTTACTAATTCTAATCTAATTAAATTTTATTCCTACCCTTGGTGGTAGGACCCCTTCTTTTCACAGATTTTCTCTTGGAAAAAAAGTCAGAATTTTTCATTGAATCATATTTATATTTTACGTGAAAAATAGTCCAAATGGGAACAACTTAAAAAAATACTTAAACTGCCAGGCAAGTGCATTGGTGAGAAAACACCAAAAGAGTATTACTCTCATAGAAAATAACAGGGTTAATTCAAATTCTGTAGTTCAGAACTGCTTCCTAACATACTAAGATGTTGGTGGATTGATTATTACAGAAATTATAGGCCATTTTCGGGGGAGGATGTGAATATTAATTAGTAGAATTTATATATTGGATAGCTTTTGAAAAGGACAACATCAGATTAGTCAGGAAAAATATAGTCCTTTGTTTTCTTGATGTGTAGGTTATGGAGAGAGTTAGAATACTAAATCAAGTTAATAAGTATTTAAGTGCTTACTGTGTGCCAAGCTCTGTGCTGAGGGCTTAGTCTTAAAAACAAAGGGCAGATTAAGTTATTGGAACTTCGAAAACAGTGTTATCAGTTAGAGGTGTATCTCTGTTGTTTTGATATGTCCGTGAATGGCAGAAGAAAACTGTGTTTTTCCATTTTTATTCTTTTATGCTAGGCAGCACCTGTGACAGGCAAAATTTTTTTTCGTCATTGTGGCATTTTAAAAGTTTTGGCTACCTATTTTCATTGTAAATGATTTATCAAGTATTTAAAATGATCCTAAACATTGGATTTTGGAAGGAAAAAAACTTTTTTCCAATGAACCTGGCAATGAGCTCTTTTATTTGTTTAATCTCCTTTATTCCTTACAGAAGGAGATATTGGAAGGATGATGTATACTGTTTCATTGAAAACTCAGGGTGGTAGTAAAAGAAAAAGGAGGGGGAGTTAGAAAGTTTCACATTTCAGCATTTAGCATTTTAGTATTCCCTCTTGGAAAGTAAAGATGGAAAACAGAAGGTGCTTAATCCAGCAAGGTCCTCTGTGTAATAGTTGACTGTATAATATTATGCACATAGGCACTCCATGTACACATGATATAATTGGTTTGAAATATACATTTTAAAAGGAACCAGGTTTCACTTTTTTCGGATCTTCTAATAGAATAAGGCATTGAATTTTAGAAATGTTTCTAATTGTTTTCCCATTCAAGGTGGTTTTCCTTTCCTTTTGTAATACATGAGTGTAGTTTGTCAAATTACTTTATTTCGTCCTTTAGTAGAATATTTCATATTTTGCAAGATGAATGAAGGACCTATTACTGGAATGTATCTTTATCACATTTCCTTGCACTTTGTTGTAGCATGATTTGCATTAATGCCTTGCTATTATTTAACAAGCAGTTTCAATACTCTTTTTTTTTTTTTGGTCAGTACTATTTTTTTTTTGTTTTAATTTTTCTCCTTAGGTGTTATCAGCAATTCTCTATTCCTTTTTCCTGTACTCTGGTTTTTTGTTTTGTTTTGAGATAACGGAGAATCAGTTATTTGTTACCTATCAACTTTGCAATGTTTATTGAATGTTTGGGGGAGGGGAGATGTAAAGTTATACTATACTTTATTTGGCATTGTAGTTCTGTAACAGAGCTCCTTTGTAAATTGTGATCCTATGTAACCAAATATAGCAATAGAGTTGGCAATGATAATTAACAGTTTTTTCTACTGAACCTTCCTTACAGGGTTGTAATGGGAGTGTGCTTTGCAAACCTCCAAATGCTTATGAGTTATTCTTAGGATTTAAACTAACAGTAAGGACATGTATTTATTACAGGGGGGCGCATTTATTGCAGCTGGGCGGAGGGGTGTTGGTTGGTCTTGATAAGTTTCATATTAACGAGAGTGATAATAAGTAACTTGTGGATAATTCCATAAAGTAGAACATTTACATCAATTTTAGAAAATACCTTATGAAATTTTCAGCTTGCCAACAGGGAAGGCTTTCTGAAGTGCTGATGAACAGTGGAAATTGCATGAATCATTATCAGGCTTTAAGTGCAAATATTTTTTAAAAGTCATTATATTTTGGTTGGAAACACAAAACAAGGAGCGAATTTTCTTGGCACTTTACTAATGCCAAGGAAAATTTTTTTCTTAATTGTTTTGATTTTCGTGTTAAAACATTTTGAAAATGTTTATCCAGAAGACAAATTTCACCTCACCTTCCTTTTTTTTCTTACCTCTTTCTGATGTCTTCATCTGTTCATATGTTTGGGAATCATTCTCAATTTAATTCCTTTAATATCAGGTTAAGACTGCAGTGAAAGATAATTTGATAAAAATTATTTGGATTCTGTGCACATTTAATGCATTTGTTACTTACACGTCTATGTACAAAAAACAAGAGGAAAAAAAACCCTGCCAAACCTGTCAACATAAAAAAAAAATCTGGCATTAAATACAGTGTTCCACACCCATGGACCTCCATGTCTCTCTACAAAGGAACAGGAGGAGGATTCTTCTCATAGCTCCTCTTTGGCACCTCACTTGTTCAGTATTCAGTTTTGATTGTTTTGTGATTGTTCTTTCCATTTACATTGTTGTTTATGTTGTTTTCCTGGCTCTGCTTATTTCACTTTGTATCAGCTCATATAAATCTTTACATGCATTATTTCTTACAGCACAGTAATATTTCATTACATTCTATACCACAGTTTGTTTAGCCATCTTGTGATCAGAAGTGCTAATATCAATATTTGGAGGCATACAGGCCTTTCTTTTTTTTGTCAGCAATCTCTTTCTGGTTTCTGCCTAGTGAAAAGGGTATGGACATTTTAGTCACTGTATTTGTATAATTAGAAATTGCTTTCTAGAATGGTTGTACCAGTTCACAACTTCACCAAAAATGCCGTCATGTGCCTGTCATTCCACAATCCATGCATTATTTTTCTCATCTTTTCTATCTTTTCTCATTTTTGCCAACTTGTTGAGTATAAATTGAAATTCAGGGTTGTTTTGATTATTAGTGATTTGAAGTAGTCATTCATATAGTTGTTAATAATTTATAGTTATTCTTTTGAGAACTTTGTTATTATGCATTAATCACTTATCTATCTGAGGAATATGTGTCCCTGTTAATCCCACTTAAGAAATTGTGGTGTAGATATAACCTAACCTCTCTGTCACCATTCTCAGAAGTAATTCACTCACTCCCTTCTTTAAAGGTCACATTTTAGTCATGTCTGGCTCTTTGGAGCCCTGTTTTGGGGGTTTTCTTGGCCAGGATACTGGAATGGTTTGCCATTTCCTTCTGTTCATTTTACAGATGAGAGACTGAGGCAAACAGAGTTAAGTGACTTGTCCAGGGTCACACAGTAAGTGTCTGGGGCTGGACTGAATTCAGGAAGATGTCTTCCAGTGCTCTATATCCACTGTGCCATCTAGCTTTACATTCTGCTTTATTTCATATTTTGAGTATAACTTTTTAAGCCCATATTGTAAGCTATTTTAGGGCAGAGACTGTAGCTCTTGTACATTTTGCCATATGTATAGTTGACAACTCTTTGTTGGACTGAATTGAATTTTAAGAAGTTAAAATATAATTACAGTTGTACTGTGATTTTTGTGAGTACTGTGAGTTTTCCTGTGAATCTTTTTATTGGTTACATTGATGGACCCACATTAGTTACATTTTAATTCTCTCAAAGTAAGTTTTATTTTGAACAGAGTACATCAATTTTTGTTGAACTGGAAGTAATACAAAAAATAGGTGTGAATTTTTTTTAACATAACCAATAGAAGCCATTCTTAATATGCATTTCAAGTGTAGCATAGGTGATTGAAATCTAGAAGCAAGTCAAAAAGCCCCATTTTAGATATTGATTTCAACCTTACTAACCACCAGAACTATTTTCCAGAACTGCTGATAAAATGTAAAGTTAACTGAGTTTCATTGCCTAGCATTTTATGGCAAGCATATAGACTCATTTTGGAGTGCTTTTAAAACAGTGAATTGACCAAAAATTAAAAAACAAAAACTAAAGTACATGTGGGGAGGAGAAAACAAGGAGCATTGATAACCCACCAATTGTAAAATCACTTCTTAAGTGAAGAATCTGTTAAATTTTAGTTTGCATCATGTAGAAATCTGGATGTACAAAATTAGATGCATAGTATGTCAGTATACTTGTGGTGAATATTTATGTTTAGCTCTTGAATGGCTAAAATACTTTGGAGAATTTGGCGGTTACTGAGTCATACAGTTAAAAGCTAAAAATAGAGACCATGGAGACTTTCTAGAGACCCAGATCCTTCATTTTAAAGTTAGGAAGCTGAGGTTTAAGGTAGGTTTTGATTTGCCCAGGATTCACTAGTAGTAGATCTGAACTTAGACCCCTTTACTCCCAATCTAATGCTCTTTCGCTACTTTTCACTATCTTAGTGCTAAATAAATTATTACTTCTAGTTTGAAACTAAGTGGTCTTCACTCTGTTGGCAAAAAGTGCATTTAAAAAAAAACAGCAAACCAATTTATTCCTTTCTCATTTACCTTTTTTTGTGGATACTTCATTAGTTTTACTAGGAAATTACCCCAAAGTGTTTTCCCATTACAGTTGAGTAATGGGATCTTATCATAATCCTTGCTAAGGTGTGTCTTCTATACACCTGTGTTTTTAGACCTACTCTTTTATCATAAATTGTTGCTTTGGCTAAATTTACAAAAGTTCTGTAACTTGTCATACAATTCTTAGACAATTCATTGTTCATTCTAGTAAAGAATTGAAAAATTACTACCTACCTAGAGACTGCAGGGAAACTTTAACATAGTATCTACTGCCTTTTTCTTTTTTCATGTTATTTTCCTGGTAGGCCATGTTTGTCAGAAAATTGGCTCTGTGGTAGCTAAATAAATTTTCTGTATGATAGATAAATTAATTGTATAGAGTTGGTATAAATCTAAAGGCAATATATGTAACTTAAAGCTATTATTGACATGATCTCACTTTTTGTATAACTTTGCAAAAAGAGCTAGTCAACACAGTTGCTTGAACGTGCCTTCTGAAAACTGATCAGAGAGCTCCCTCTAGTGTTCTAAAATGCTCTTTCATTCTACTTTTCCTCAATCACAGGAAGTCTTAGAAATCAAACTAGTCATTTTTCCCCCTTCACATCTGGACATAAATTATTATTATTTGCTTTCTCTCTCTCTCTCTCTCTCTTTTTCTCTCTCTGTTTTTTTTTGTGTGTGTGTATGTTTTTTTTGCAGAAAAGGTCACAGGAATCATGGGTAGGGCATGGAATGCAGGCCATAGAAAACATGGGAAAGGAAGAATAAAATGTTATTTCCACCTTTTTAGAAATGGTTATTTTTAAATGACCTGGAGAAAAGCCAAACTATACAACTCTTTTTTCTAGTTTACATTTGTTTCTGAATTAAATGTAGCTTAAAGATGTTTTGTTTTGAAACTGTTTATGCCAAGATATCCCCATGGCATTTTTTGAGAGAGCACTTTCCATTTTGCTGAAAACAATAAGTTTATTTATTGCAGTATTGACTTTAGAAATGAAGCATGGTTTCCTATTTAGTGATGTCTTAATTAGTTACATTTTTTTGGTTGCTATATCCATTCTTGAACACCCTTTCACCACTATATACTGAGTGACTACTGCTATTTTTTGTAATTGTGAATTTGTAAATGAAAATATTTGGCACTTTTTGTGACTTAATGTTTTTCATCTGAAGAAATATAGGAAATATTTTTTTCATCCCTCTGTCGTTCTACACACATACAGACCTTTGAGAACTTTGTGAGGAGGTTATATAAACAGGACCTATTTCATTTGACCCATGGGTCTCTTTGTAGTTTAAACAAGGAAACTAGTGTGCTGAAAACTGTAGGACTCACGAAGGCTCTAGTAAAAACATTTCTCGTGTATGTGTGTGTGTGTGTGTGTGTGTGTGTGTGTGTGTGTGTGTGTTTTCATGTGGAATGGAATTAACTTCAAGTATTTTGTGAAATGTATTAAACTACATAAGGAAATTTCAAGTAAATTCTCAATAATACTTGTAAAATGAAATATCATAATCCTAATTACTATTGTCCATGCCGACAGCTGTGTTTTGACATGCTTTTTGATTTATGGTAGATGATAGACTCATTTTGCTAATCAGCTATGAACATAGCCAACTTAAGCTTTTGTTCTTCATTTATCGAAATACATAAGTATTTTCCAATCACTACAAGGATATACTTCAGTGAAGATTTGCCGGTGGCTTCAATGGTTTTACTTTGCCTTACTATATCTGACAGTTTGAAAATATTGCTCTTTCTCCCATCTCCATTAAAAGTCACTTATTTAAAGTTTTACATGCTTTTTTTAGTTATGGGGGAGTTAATTTGTATCACTTAAAATAGTTTGTATTTTATATGGCAATTTTTCCTAAAGATCTAAAAGACAAAACTAGATTAGCAGTTGTCTTTGGAAGGAAAATGTTAATTTTCTTTTAAAACAAATGCTTGTTTGACTTCCCATTTCAATTTAATCAAAAACTTTTTTTTTTACTGACCATCATACACAGATGAAGGCATTGAGACATTGAAGTGAATTTTTTATGTCTATTCATTTGCAATGGAATTTATGAGCAACAAAAAATAAACTTCCGTGATTTTTAAAAATCTCTAAAACAAGAATAAAGACATCTATAGGTAGGGAAGATAGAGTAGTGGTATGACTATATAATCAGTAAATAATCATTTTGACTGTTTCTAAGACTTTTGTAAGAACACTTAGTGATATGAGTTGGCCTCATAAATGTGCTTTAAAATTGTTCATTAATGACAAGTACTTTAAATGTTTATACTATTATAGCACTTAATATTGTCACCTTATTCATTTCTTTGCTTTCCCCAAAGGGCCTTTCAACTCTTAAATTAATTATAAAAAGGTAGAATTATTAAGTTTTATCAGTGCTGTTCTTCCCATCCCATTTTTCAATTTGATGTTCTTGCTTAAAATGCTTTTTTCATTCCTTCTTTTAAAATATCTTCAAGCCTTTCAAATTTCTCATATGGTTAAGAAAATCCTTTGCAGTCCTTTTTCAAAAACTTGAAACTATAACATTCATCAAATCCTGTCTAATTTCGCTGATTGAGTTATGGAATTTCTCGTAACTGTACAACACATAAGTCTGCATACAAACCAGATCTGATCAGGAAACTGACAACTTTGTCTTATAATAGACTCTATTGGTTCAATTTCAATTTCAATTTGACCAAAAGCCATTTTTTATTGGACCTATGCCAACTCTAATGTAATCCCTAGTCTCTCATCTGTAGTCTTGAAGGCTAATGGAATAGTAAAGCCTTCTTAAAGATAACTTAAATGCATAGTGTAGTGTCCTCAGGGTAGCTTGTGCACTAAAGATGTTTTCTTTCCCACCCTGTAGAGGTATCTCATTAAGACACCCAGTAGTGTCATTATTAAGTTTTCATGTGTTTCTCAGTTTTGATGCTAATCTTCGTGTGTATGTATGTGCAATTTTTTTTCTTTGCAGCACCAATGTGGTTATGAATTATTCAGAGATTGAGTCTAAGGTTCGAGAGGCAACCAACGATGATCCTTGGGGACCTTCTGGGCAACTCATGGGAGAGATTGCCAGGTAAGTGATAATTTGACTCAGCAGTGCAGAAAGAAGTAGTGCATCTTTACACAGAAATGTAAACCTTGCTTCTGAACTCAAGCTTTATTCTTCATCAGTTGTAGCTTAATTTTGTAGGATCTGAACAGACAGTAATATAGAAAATTGAAAGCAAAATCTATTCTACTTAAGGGTGACACAGGTTGTATTTATAAATTGCTTGTCCTGTGTTTCTAGTGTTCCAGTAAGGCACAAAGAATTGTATGTTTAATACAGAATTGTTGACAGTAGTATAGTTTAAAAAAACCTGAAAAAAAGCTTAAAAATAATTTTTCCTTAGTCAATATAAAGATTAGCGTAGCAAATAAAAATGTAATGATAATAGGGCCCTGCAGCGAACTGGGTATCATTGTCTGTGTGTGCGTGCATGTTATCTATCTGTCTATCTATCTGTCTCTATTTATTTTTAGCTATTACAAAGTTGTTAGCCTCTTTAAGTTTTTTTGTTGTTTTTTTGCTTTATGGGAAAACATGGTAGGTTAGAGCAAGTCTGCCATCTACTGTTGAAATGAACGCATTGTAAGTCCTTCAGGAAAATCAAGGTAGACTTTTTTTTTTTAAGGGCCACATTTATGTATGAACAGTTTTCTGAACTTATGAACATGCTTTGGACACGAATGTTGAAAGACAACAAAAAGAACTGGAGAAGAGTCTATAAGGTTGGATTTGAGAAATTTTTAAACTTTTATTAATTTAATGGTACATTATATGTGTTTCAGACTCAAGTGGACTAATAAAAGTGTTCTTTAAAACACATTTATATGCCATAATATGTTATCCTAGAATGCTAAGAGGCAGCTTTGCTGTTTGTGTATTCTACTCATTTTAAAGCATTTTATTCATCATGTGAAAATATTTGAAACTTTATTTTAATGCTTTTAAATATATATTGTATCTTTCATTTTCCTCAGTTAACATTTCCCTTTAGATTTCTATAAAGAATAAAATTTTTATGTAAAGAATCTCATTTCATTGTATTCTTTTTCAAAATGTATATTTTAGTGTATGAAATTAACACAGACCCTGATTCCCATTTGATTTTGTATGTCTGTAACCTTTTTAAATAAGTACATTTTCATAAAATATAATATAGTATGGTATTGTAGCACAAAAACAGAAACTGTACGGCTAATAAAATTAATTCTGATGTAGTGTAAAGCACTTTTTAAACCTTAACATCTTTTTGTTATTGGATTACATATACATGAAGTGTGTGTATGTATGCATGTTGCTTTTTTAAAGTCTATGTTAGAATCACAGAAGATGACAAAGTGTGGAAGGTTTGCTGTATGTACTGACTGAGGTAGGATACCTATAGGCTCCAATGAAATAATCACAGATCTGCTGGAAAAAAATTGTAAAAATGCTTAAGAGATTTTATCTCAAGGATATTTTGTTCCTACCTTGTGTAGTTATAATAGAGAATTCTAAAATCAGGTGCTAAGGTATAGGGTTATTTTTTTTTCCAATAATGTTCCAAGTAATTTTTGTATATCACTGTAGTCTACAATTTGATATACAATACTATTATCATATTTTAGTCTTCAAGGATATTTTGAATAGCTATACTTTAATAAAAACTTTTTTGTTGACATCCAGTATCTTTTCTTGATAAATTGATATTACAGACAAACCTCATTTTATTTAAAAACTTCAAGCTTAAAAGTAGGCTATTGTTGAAATTCTCATCTACATCCTATTTTAACGTTAAAATCTCCTGGCAAATTATAAAGTAAATTATACTTTGGTAAAGGGAATTCTCAACATACTGTGCAGTTTTCCCTACATTTCATAGGTTAGATAAAGCTTTTAGAAGTTAGAGGAAGCTTGTGTTTTCTAGAATCCCAACATAAAATTTTGGAACTTTTATAAATCAAACATAAATAAAAACATTTTCAATAGGATCCATATAGGCATTACCCTAGAAAAAAATTTAAATAGCAAAAAGAGAGTCCGTGTACTCAGTTTTTTAAAATATGGTTTTCTATTTGTCTTAAGTGACCGACCTGGTTTATTCCACTGATTTGGTTACTGTAATGATAGTATGTCACTTGGATTCAAAGTGAAAAATTTTTGTCAGTTTGGTAAATGTTTTGTTTACATGATGCCAAATGTTGGATATTTGGGAGCATCTAAGGGAGTAGAATTTTTACTTTAAAACTGGACATTTGACTTGCTTCAAACAAGTTAAAATTGATTTGTATTTAATAGAAGAATTTTATTATGTTTTTATGTAAGTCTGTATATCCAAGATATAGTTTAAGTGAGGTAGGAATTTTTATAGCCTGATATGAGTCTATATTTTTAATTAATTTGGTAATCGAGTTGGTTTTTAAAGAAAAACACTTGTAAAATGCCGGTGGAGCTTTTGTTCATGCCATCATAAGGTGCTTTGTATTTTTATAGTCGTTGCTGCTCCTAGCTTACCTCATAAGGAACGGATCAGAGCGTGTTGTTACAAGTGCCAGAGAACACATTTATGATTTGCGATCCCTGGAAAATTACCACTTTGTAGGTGAGCAATAGAAAAATCTTATAAGCAAATTAAAACAGTAGTTGGAGTTGTCAGTCACCTGAACCAGCTTAGAAGCTTCTCCGCTCTAATTAGAATGTGACTGTTGCTGGTTGTGTGAAGAGTGCAGAATCCAAGACGTGGTACCCTAGAGTATTAATTAGTGAAGACAAGAACTTGCAGAAAAGACTGGCTAATAACAACAGAACCAACACAACATGAGTGTTCGGGTTTATATTAAAATATGCACTAGAGACTGGTCCCCTGTGGTGTCCATAAAGGAATAGCTTTAATCATATGGGAAGAAAAGGTTAGAGCTCCAAAACACACACATCTGTTTGAAGCTGGGGTTTTTTCCTCCCACCAAATAATATTTACTGTGCAAAGGCAGCAAGGCCAGTGTGTGTTTTGAATGTGAAAGAGACTAGAGAGTGAAGCAAATTTCAGTTTGTAGTGTACCCCAGTTGAAAGCACTTTAAAAATTCAGTCTTTAAACACAATCTCTAGTAATTAATATTTTCCAAAACTACTGATGGAACCAAGGAATAGGAGTACTTTTTTTAAAAAAGTACTTAAACTAAAATTATTTTTTTTGTTTAAATATAAGGGAAAAGCAAACTGCCATTTGTTTATGAGCTATTGTTTCATAGTGTTACTACCATGTAGTTATTTTTAGTAAATCAGACACTCCTTATGAAGATACTTTAAACCAAAATATTTTAAGGCTGTCTTAGAATTTGCAGAAGGGGAGACTGAGTTAAAAATGAAATGGTGCTCTTAACCTTTTATTTATTTTTAAAAGAATATTATAGCATACTGTTGTCTTTAGTAGGATTTTGGTTTATGATTTTTTATTTTCTTGTGACTTGGTTTTTGTTGGGTACATTCTTCTCTTTCACATATACAGATGAAAATGGCAAGGACCAAGGTATAAATATACGCCAAAAGGTGAAAGAAATGGTAGAATTTGCCCAAGATGATGATAGACTTCGAGAAGAGAGAAAGAAGGCAAAGAAGAACAAAGACAAATATGTTGGGGTTTCTTCAGATAGTGTCGGAGGGTTCAGATATGGTGAGTAGTGGGCAAGGAACATTCAAAAGTGTTTAGTTGACCCTTGGGACGTACTGCAAAACCAATGAAGTACCAGAGACCAAAGCCCAGTTATTGAGGAGTTGGTAGAATATTGCACCTTTGAATGGCTTTTTAAATTTCTAGCTGATGAATCCTGGGAATCTTCCAGTCTGCTTCTCAAGGTTTAACATATAAAGTTGCACTTTTAGTAATCAACTGAATGTATGTTTTATAACATCATTAGGAAATGTGCCTGCAAAAATATAGTTGTTGAGCATATTAAAGAATTTTTGCTCCTTTAGTAACTATATTCCAAAGCTTAATTTTTTTTAAAAAAAATTTATTTTTTGGCTAGGCAGTGGGGTTAAGTGACTTGCCCAGAGTCACACAGCTAGTAAGTGTGATGTGTCTGAGGCTGGATTGGAACTCAGGTTCTCCTGAATCTAGGGCCAGTGCTCTATCCACTGCACCACCTAGCTGCCCCCCAAAGCTTAATTTTGAAACAAACAACAATGAAAAAAAAAACCTGGTGTTAACAGTGTAGTACTTGTTAGAAATTTATACTTTGTTGGAAACGCTGCATGTCTCAAACCTTAAATTACCCTTGACCAAGAAAAGGTGACTGGTGATGAGTTGTCCTCTTCAGTTTGAATCTGACTTTGTAACTAGTCGTCTTCTTAATGATGCAGAGCACTTTTCTCCTACATGCAGTGAAATAACTGAATTCAGATCCTCAGTAGCCATTAGGCTTGTGGTCATACGCTGTTTCACTATTGTTGCCTAACATAGCTTCAGGTTTACATAAATTAGAATGGCTATAGTGGACTTGCTTACTTATGTTTTTCATTGCTGCTGCTCCTGAACAAGCTAGAACATAATCTGTTTGAAACAGGACCCTTAAAATGGGCCACCTTACGTTTGTATAAATGTAGAATAAGAGTAACTCTTCCTTGTGAGTACGTTACATTGAGCTTATACTATCCTATGCTAGGGGCTCTAATAATCCTCTGATCTTGTGGGAAGCACACACAGTTTCATACTCATATTCACACACAAATTTGGATTTGCTGGTATATAGAAAGTTGTACAAAAGTATTTTATTACCTTACATATGGAAGCATGAAGAATTTCTAATTTCTTACATTCTCTTCCCACAAAGAAAAAGAAGTTGAACATAAATATTCCTGAAATCCAGGAGTACTTCTAAAATCAGAAAATTGTTATATTAATAGAAATGTAGTACGAAGAGCAAATAGTCCTGATTATTATACTTAAAATTAAAGCACATTATTAGGAATCTAAGAAATTTAAAATTTTTGTTCAGCAGAGGAGTAGTTTAGGAGCACTAATGATTTCCTTTTTAAAAAATTTTAAATCATGTTTTTCAGTACATTTGCTTTACAGATTACCTGCACATATCCCTCTTCTCTCTGTTGGTATAGTTAGATAAGTATATCTTGTAGTGATAGAAAACTTAAGGTCATCGAATTTAGAGCTTTAAGATACCTTTGAAATGTGAAGCATTTAAAGTCTGTCATAATGAGCTAAAGTAATTCGGCATAGTTGCAGGTTTTCATTATTTCTGTCATGTTTTTGTGCTTTTAAAATTTTTGAAATTGTAGTTGATGTACCCCAGAGACTCAAATAGCCGTTTCTCACATAATGAGAGCTCCTTTTTCTGTGAGATGATATCACAACCATTCGACAATTTTTGTGTAATGCCTTTGTACATAATCTATGATAATTTTTTTCTGTTATAATTCTTGTTTTTATAATTTAATCTATATTTTGCCTATGATTGTACTTCATTGTTGGAAAATATCCCTGATATTGAAGAGATAAACCTAGCCAAGTTCGGTTTTGTCTGGGTAGCATGGATATAGTTATTCCTTTTGAGTTGGAGTATTTCTAGGCTTAAAAAAACATGTTCTTTTAATCTTTAGATATTATTGTAAATACTAGTATAGCACTTTTATTTTCAAAGACTGTTGGGCCATATTTAAATAATGTTGGTCTGTTCTAGAAGCACCTGCACACTGTCTTTATTCTTAAGAGACTGAGAAACCGTTATTGAAAGAAGTCTTTTTATTAAATGCTAGTTTATTCCAGAGTTCATTATTTTTAGTTAGCAAATCATTCCATCCCTTGTCTGCTTGCATTAGTCCATTTAGAGATTACCCCTACACCCCCTGTTTTTCCCCCATGTCACATTTCACCTCATAGCCTATTGCCACTTTTTTCTAAGTGCAGTCTAGACATATTTGCAAGAATATACCCCCGAGCTCACTGCATGAGATCCTACTTACTGCCGTTCTTCCTCATTTCTCTCTGAGGCCACCAGATGAACCAGACTGAAAATGAAGTTCTTGAAATTATGGTCTTAGGCCTGTTTACTCACTGCTTCCTATGTACAGTTCAAGCGTACGGTTCCTAAGTAATGCAAGTCCAAGTGTATGTTTGAACGATGGGTTTAGTTCATTGATCAAGTGATGTTCTGTTTTTAACTGTTTAGTTTACATTCATGCCAAGGTCCTTTTTGTTAGTCATCTTGTTTCTACTCTGTGTAACTGGTAGTGGCAAGACTTTGTTTTCTTTGACTAGCCACTGCTTACCCCAGCTACACAGTAGAAAGGTTTGAGACAAAACTGTTCTCCCTACCAGATGATGTTGTCATTTAAAACAAAGAACTCTTATTAAGTTCATTTGATATATTAGAAAATGTATAACTTTGATAATGAGAATTTGTTTTATTTCATTTGAATATACAAAATTGCTGTCAGTCGTTTTTTAACTGCTGAAAAACAGAGATATAACCAGTTGGAAAGTAATGTTTTAGTGTCAGTTCAGTATTATTTAACTAAATGTTTGTGGTGCTCGTTTCTTTTCCATTCTTTTCTGAAATTTGATTTTTGTTTAATGATCCTGTAGGTTTTCTTCATGACGTATTCTAATATATGATTTCATTTAATAAGGCAAAATTACATACTTTTCCTAGGCTTTGGAGTGCCATGGTAGTTCTCATATATTCATAGCATTAAAGTATCTTAAAATCTTCTCCAAAACAAAATGTTTTTCTTTAAATGACTATTAAATTTTTTTTATATTCCTGATTTTCTTGTTATCATCGTGTTTGATTTTTCTATCTTGTGGTGATCCTTTCAGCAGCATTTAAGAACTTCCTGATATGCTGGGCTGGGCATTAAGGCTGTAGAAGTTTTCATAAACAAAAGCTTTTGAATCTGCATTCCTGCCACTTAATGACTGGCATTACATGCTGTGCCTTGCTGTAATTGTGTTGATTCAGCACAGTGGGAGCTTTCAGTTTTGCTTTGAAAACTGTTTTGTAGGAGGAAAAGCTTCAGAAATTAGAACTGCAGGCATCTTTTTGAATTTAATGTCCTTAGCTTTACTTTTTTTAATGCATCATATAGGTGAAAGGTACGATCCTGAACCAAAGTCAAAATGGGATGAGGAATGGGATAAAAACAAGAGTGCTTTTCCGTTCAGTGATAAATTAGGTGAACTGAGTGATAAAATTGGAAGCACAATTGATGACACCATCAGCAAGTTCCGCAGGAAAGATAGAGAAGACTCCCCAGAAAGATGCAGGTATTAACACTTTGTCTCCTAGGTCTCTTGGAAAGGGTTGTGGCTTTTTTTTTTTTAATGTCTGTGTCAGATGTGTTTTGCCAGCAGTATTAATTCATTTTCCTTATCAGTCACTCTCACCAATCCCTAAAGTCGAACAAGTTTTCTCTATGCATTTACTTAAAGTCACTTAGTCTCTCCTATGGTTTAGATTAGAACAAGAACTGCTGGTGTTTATTCTGATTCTACAGCAGGATGTGGGTTGCCTTAAGGTGTCAGGTGAAATACGTAAGGAAGAAGAAATTGCCCCTCAGACGGGAATGTGGGAACTGCAAGTTTATTGAAATGATTCTCCAAAATACAAGAAAACGCTAAGATTTTGAATTTTATTCTTCTGCTTTCTGCCACTTCGTAGTGTGCTCATATCATATACGTTTAAAAAACAGTAACTTACCCAATAGGTTAGTAATAAAAACCAGAAGAATTAATTGCCACAGTATGTTTCTGAGGTATGACATCTACTTTTGTGCATCCCATTTTCCTCCAGTAGTTGTATAGAGCAAAATCTAAACTATTTCAGCATTCGTTAAGTTGCTTCTTCATAAGTCTGTGTTAAGTATGTCTTCCCTACCTAGTGAAGTCTGCTACCTCTAAAGGGAACATTAATCTGTAATATTTCTGTGACAGTGAAACTAATCTCCTGAGATATTTGTTTTATTTAAAGGCTGTGCAGGTACTGGAATATTTACTAATACCCTGCTTCTCAGCACATTCGTTTATATCTCAGGGTCCTGGGAATACCATAGACTGACCATCACTTTCAAGATTATTTCTGGAATGTTGTCTTTATTGGCCAAAAAATTTATGAGTTTTTAGAATTTTCTTTTTGGCGTTCTTGTACAGAAGGGCTTTACCCAAAAGATAAATGAGGTGATGATATAGACAGCCCATTTACTAAGGATCTGACTTTCTGCATCTGAATATCCTCTACTGTGTTCTGATCTTAACTTTTTTCTTTACTGTTTCTTCACATCTTTCTCTCCTCCCTTGCTTAACTTTTCCCATTCATTCCTTAAATCTACAATAAGACATATGTCCAAGAACTTATCATTTTTATTTTTCTCTGGTTTGGAGTATTCAGGTTGTAGTAGAGGGAAGGCTATGAAAGAATATAGAGAGATAAATTAGCAAGGGAGCATGGCCTACTCGATTAAATTCTAATAATTGACACAACAAAGGCTTTACTCCTTAGAACATGCAAAACATTCTGTCCAAGATCTATTTTGTCACTTTCTTGTTTGGGAAATGAGGTATGTAGATATTTAGACGGCTAGTAGACACTTCTGAATATCAGGCCAGAACAAATAGGCACAAGGATAATAAAGAATCCTTTAGTGTTGATAAATCTGATCTTTTTGTGGTGCTTTTTAGAACTCGAACTACAGAGTTCATTACTTCATTATTGGTAACTTGGGCTTGAAAGTCACAAGCTACAAAGTTAGTCTGGATCTAAAATGTGTGGAATGCAAAAAAGTAAGATTTCCATCAGCATAACTAGCATGATCTACAACACTACTATTATGATTCTTCAGTCCAGTTATTGTTGTGCTGCTAAGTAGGAAGGGCCACTGAATGCTTTTCAAAGTTGTGGCTTTAAAACCATGTAGCTATAAAACTATGTTAGCACCTTTCTCTGTGGAAAGTTGGTCTGCTTCATTTTAGATTTTCAGAGTTCCAAAATGATTCATATGTAAGTAGAAAATTACTTTTAGCCTAGCCTGAATTAGAGCATTTCAGTAGTAATTTTTAGAGCAAAGTAGGGATTTTTTTTCTATACTATATTAAGTATCATCTCTAAATTACAGTGCCTACTTTAAGATTAGATAAAACAGGACAAGAGACATATTCTTCTACTTATTTTCTCCCAGATCACCAGTGTTGATTTGAGTTCTGATATCTAAGGGCACCAGCCCATTTTATTTTATTCTGTTAAAAACAAACTTTTGTTTTAGACTTTACCCAGAAGGCAATTATTCAAAATATTTCAGTACATTTAAGCTTTCCATGTAGAGTAAAATGCAGCATACTTGTTATTAAGTGAATTAAATTCTGAGGGTTTTTTTTTCCTCACATAGAAATCAGCTTAATTGTCCATTGAAATAGGGGATAATAATTGTAGTGGTTGAAAAGTTTGCTCAGGTGAGTTAGTAATAATATAGTACTATGTAGAAGAACTAAACAGGAAGCCATTTTGCAAGCCTCTTTGCAAGAAAATGGATGCGAAACCCAGGTGCTTAGGTGCTTTACACTGTGGAAATCTGGTAAGATAATGCCTCTGTCAAGATGACCCTGATATGTTGTTTTTTAAGTAAGTAAGACTCCAAATCTCAGATGAAGTGAGCACTGATGGGCTCTTTAGAAGGCAGTATAATATAGCAGAAAGGTGCCTGGGGTAAATCAGTTAATTTCTCAAGGCCTCAATCATTTTCCTTATTGACAACACTGAGATAGATAATGGTGTTTGCAGTATTTATTTATTTCACAAGATTTGGGGGGTGTCACATGAGATCTATGTAACACTTATTTGTCGTTTATTTTCAGTTATGCACTTCATAAGGGTTGTTTGAAATGTATTGCTGTTCCTTTCACTAGAGTATTTATTCAGATAGCTTTCTGATGATCTCAGCCAGTATAATGAAGTATAGAATTTTGTTGTTACTGTGCCTCAAATTCCTAAGGATAAGTGTTTCAGAATAGTACCATCTTACTATTTTGCTTGATTTTTTTAAAATATCTTTTAGTGATAGTGATGAAGAAAAGAAAACGAGAAGAGGTAAATCTCCCAAAAGTGAGTTCAAAGATGAAGAGGAAACTGTGACGACGAAACACATTCACATTACACAGGCCACAGAGACGACCACCACTAGACACAAACGCACAGCAAATCCTTCCAAAACCATCGATCTTGGAGCCGCAGCCCATTACACAGGGGATAAAGCAAGTCCAGATCAGAATGCTACAACTCATCCACCTCAGTCTTCAATAAAGGTAGGAATATCCCTAAGTTTGTATATTTTCAAAATTCTGCAGCATGGGCACAGTCCAGTCTACTGTAGGTAGCCATGTTAATTAGGCATTCTCCAGCAAAGCTGTTTATGGTAAGAAAGCTCTTTGGGCAGAGAAAGCATTCAGTTGGTGACCCCTGAACACAAATCCTGAATGCAGAAGCAACATTTCTTTTTAGGTAGAAGAAACAGAATGTCATTTATAGATTTCTTTCTTGGAGCTACCTCTGTCTTCTGAGAATCACTAATGTCACTATTGGAGCCATAGAAGAATTTCTGAGTGTGGACTCCTATTGAAGATTTTAGAAAAGAAATTAAAGTACATAGGGGCTGTATTTACATATATATATTTAATATACACTTGAAAAGGGGTGAGGGGTGTACCAATTTGCCAGTCAGCTTTGGAGAGTATCAGAAACTATTTTGCTTCAAATTGTTCATCAGTCACTCTAAAAGTGAACCTGACATGCTGAATTTGCCAGTGTTAATAGCGAAACTTGCCTGTTTAGATAAATTCTCATCTATGATATTGATGCTTTTCTCAGTGTTTTATTTTCTCCAAGTTCTTATTCCAACTCTATCTTCTATCATATGCTGACTTAGAAAACTAAAAATATATATATACATCTTGAGAGTTTCATGTAACTCTTGCTAGGTATAAGTAGTATAGCATAGATTTGATTATAAATACTATATAGGTAATGAGCAACATACCTTCCACATTGGTCTATAATTCTGCCTAATCTTGGTTGGGAAAAAATCACTTGTTATTCAAACCTGTTATTGGGAGATGTGATATGTCACCAAATATTTTAAGACCTCAGAACCAGAGTACCCAGTTTAGTTAGGGAGGCAGTATGTACATGAGACTGTTTAGGAAGAAGAATCATCGCAAATATAGATATCAATACTAGATTGCCTAGTCTAGACCAGAGGTGTCAAACATGTGGCCCACCCACAACGTTCAAGTACCACGCAAATCAGATTAAAATGTTACTGGGAAATATTTAACGAAATAAATAAAAATAGGACATAGAGAATGTTAATATGTTAGTACGTGGCCCCCAAGCGTCTTTATGTATGGTTTAGTGACCTCCTTTCCTGTTTGAATTCGACACCACTGGTCTAGACTAAATGTTAGCTCAGAGAAAAGAGAGATTAATGTAGGGTAGTGTATAATTAGAAAAGATTTCATGAACACAGTAGGGCTTGATTTGAAGGGGGAGGGGAGTAGAATAAGTAGAATATGGTGTCTGCTGTATGCGAGGTAGTGTGCTAAGTGCTTTCCAAGTATTATCTCATTTGATTTGATCTTTTGAAAGATTCAGATAATTTGTTTTGATAGAAAGGACAAGAGAATAAACATCATAAACAAAGGTTCAGACAAGAATGAATTATGTATTTGAAATTTGAGGCAGTACAGTGTCGCTTAACCTGACATTCAGAGTCCATCAGTTGGCCCTGCCTTTCCTAGCCAGACCTGCCCGACTGGATTCATGTATATTTATATGAAACCCCCTGCACACTCTTTTATCAGTCCAGCTCTTTAAAGTCCCGCTTTTTTGTGGGGATCACTCCTATCTACAGTTATCTTTCCTCTCTAATTTTCATATATATATATCTTGGTTCTTCCAACTTAGTTTTATTATGAGCTGATTTAGGATAATGATCATGTTATCGTCATGGTATTTGTCATAATGCCTTCAGTTTTGGACGTGCTGTAGACACTTAATAAATGTTTGTAGACTTGTCAGTGTTTGCCAAGGTTTTTTTCTTATTTTGTTTTTAACTAGAAGTATGATTTCATTAATGTTTGGAAGCTTCTTCTGAGGAACCACATCTGCCTAGTGCAGATTGGAATCTGGGACTGCAAGTGCCTAACTCTGCATTTCAGAGTTGTCTCTGTAGTTGACCTTAACTAGTCTTATTTTTTTTTAATTTATTTTTAGTTTTCAACAATCACTTTGATAAGTTCTTGAGTTTTAATTTTCTCCTCCCTCCCGGCCTCCTTTCCCAAGACAGCGTGCAATCTAATGTAGGCTGTACATATACATTCCTATTAAACATATTTTCACAATAATCATCTTGTAAGAAGAATTAGAACCAATAGGAGGAACCACAAGAAAGAAGAAACAAAACAAGAAAAAAAAAGGGCAAATAGTATGCTTCGATCTGCATTCAAACTCTATAGTTCTTTCTCTGGATTTGGATAGTATTTTCCATCATGAGACTTTTGGAGAGGTTTTAGGTCCTTGCATTGCTGAGAAGAGCTAAGTCTGTCAAGGTCATTGCACAACGTGGCTGTTACTGTGTACAACATTCTCCTGGTTGTGCTCTAGTCTTTTTAAGAATAATATGACTCCTCTTGTTTAAAATGAATATCTAGCTGCTTTGTTTAGAAGTAGAAATGAATAAAATGTAAAACTTAATAATTGTCTAGCTGGCCAGAGTTTCTGTCAACTTTTTCAGTTACTTAAAAATTTAATCATTTGAAGAGTTGTGTTCTAGAAAAATCTAATAAATTAAGTGTATTTAAAACTTATATGTTGTGGGTTTACTTTTAGACTTCAGTGCCTAGCAGCAAATCATCTGGTGACCTTGTTGATCTACTGTTTGATGGCACTAGCCAACCAACAGGTAAGCTTCATGGTTACTTTGGTTTTTTCCTCACTAAAAAAACTTTCGTCACAGAACCTGACCCCAATAAAAAACGTATCGTATCACTTTTAAACAACTGGGAAGAAAGTTGTTAAAATGGTATTTCTGAAAATGAGGTTGTGTAATATGTAATGGAAGCAGCATTAAATTAGGAATAAGGAAGACTTTTCTTCTGTTGTCCCCACTCTGTCCTTGTCACTGTGGTCAAGTCATTGAAACTTTACAAGCATCAGTTCCTTTTGTAAAACAAAGAGATTGACTACATGTTCTCAGTCAATATTTTGTAATTCAAATATTTCATGATCCTATAAAAAGAAAGGTAGAAAAGACAGCTGTGCTTAAGGCAAGGGATTGCGGGGGGGGGGGTGAGAGAGAGACAGAGAGAGAGATTGACTACTCATCTGAAGTTCTGTCATGATATTAACTGATTATATGTAAAGGAAAGGCTAACTATTAAGTGATCACATCTCTCTCAGTGCTTGTACTACCTGTAATTTATGCCACTGAGTTGCCATGTAGCATATGACATATGACATAGATCTGTGAACTTAAAGGTGTAGCTGCCCTTCCAGATTGCAACCCTGCCATATTTTCTCATTGATTTTTGTCTATCATTTCATACATCCTCCATGTACTATCTATGAGACAGAAGAATTTGTTTAGTCTTTAATATTGTCCAGCCGGTTAACCCCTGCCTTTTCTACATGACCAGCCCACTTCTTTTTTTCTGGTCACATATGTCCTTGATGAATATTTTATGCCATTGTGATCATTATTATGGAACATTAGCATGCTACAACTTAACTTTCGTACACCTTTCTTTGCCCCAAATGTTTTTCTGTTTCTCTTTGGGTCTCCTGCATTTTGATTTTTCTGTGGGCTTGGTGTTCTGTGATAGCCACATTGTATCACTGGTAGAGTATTGCTGTTTAAAAGATGTGATTTCATGGCAGGAATCAACTTGGGAATCTTTGAAAATGCTATACAATTTCCCAAGTGCAGTCCAGCCCACTTTGCTCAGTCGTGGGCCTAGCTCTTCATTGTCTGTCTTCAACACTTGTCCAAAATAATACTAATGGGGCAGCTAGGTGGCGCAGTGGATAGAGCACCGGTCCTGACGTCAGGAGGACCTGAGTTCAAATCCGGTTTCAGACCAAACACTTTATACTTACTAGCTGTGTGACCCTGGGCAAGTCACTTAACCCCAATTGCCTTAAAAAAATTAAAATTAAGAAAAAACAAACAAAATAATACTAATTCATCCACAGACACACTCATTCAATGTTATTGCCTGCATAATATGCATTTTTCCTTGTTTTCATTTTCATTGCATGATTACTAGGCCAGTCTCTTTTGAGTGGATAGAATGTCATTGAGGAAACCTTGTAGAACTCCTTAGCTTGACGTATCTACAAACAGGAATATTTAGAAATTTAGGGTAGCCCTTTATGACGTGACAGACACATTTGGTGTCTCCCCATTTTATTCTTTGCTTAAGCAGCATTAGTTATCAAAGGATTGTTGAATAGTTATCTTTGTAATCAGAGCTCTCAAGTAATCTTCTGTATGATCTCAATATGAATAGAGGACATCTTGTTGGAGGAAACTTCAAGCTTGATTTGCTCAGTTTAGTCAAGTATTTACCTTGCTACTACTATCTTTTATGTATGTTTCCTGTTCACAACAAGATCTAAATCCTTTGAAAGTAGGAGCCATACCTCCTCATAGACTTACAGATTTAGAACCAGAAGGGGCTTCAGAAGTCATCTAATCCAGCCTCCTGCTAGTTTGCATCCTCAGTACCTAGCATAGTACTCTGTGCATTATATGTTTGTGGGTAAAATAACTTTAAAAAAATAAAGCTTATTATAAAATCACTTTTTAGAAGATTTCATTCCGATGATTTTAAAGTAATCCTGCTCTAGATAACATTAGTGTTATGTTCAGCTTATATATGCTCAATAGAATTTGTCACTGAGACCACATTTGTCCCTTTCTAGTTTTTCTGAATTGACTTGGAGAGAGGATAATGCTTTTCTTCATAAAGCTGCCTAACCATTGAGCTCTTTCTGCTTTAGGAGGATAAAGTACTAGGTTCTGCCTGTTTTATTGCTCCTCCATAGAATTGTAATTTCTTTTGGCTCTTTGAACTTGAGGCATTGTTTAGAAGGCATGGCAAGTTTTTGTTCAGTTTGGAGGAAGGAGGCCCACCGATACTATTTCCTCAGTCTGTGTAGGTTTTTTTCAGTACATGGAGATAAAATCTTAACTTTCATTCTAAATCTCTACTATATCTAAGTGTCCTTTGTGTGCGTGTGTGTGTGTGTGTGTGTGTGTGTGTGTGTGTTTTTAACTTTTTTTTTTTTTTAGTGAGGCAATTGGGGTTAAGTGACTTGCCAAGAGTCACACAGCTAGTGAGTGTTATGTGTCTGAGGTTGGATTTGAAGTCGGGTCCTCCTGACTTCAGGGCCAGTGCTCTATCCACTGCACCACCTAGCTACCCCTTTCATATATTTTTAAAACCTTGAAAATTTGATTTCAGGAAAATTATTCTTTTTTAAGATTGTGTGTATGATTGTAGTACAATAAATTACTGTTTTGGTGAAGACAGGTCAACAAGTAAAACTCCTAATGCAAAGCAAATATTTTGCTAAGTCTGCTTTAAATACATGTTAAGTAAAATTCAGACAGCAAGAAGAAAGATGATAGGATAAAGAAAGAGATGAATAATCTTCCAAAGTAGACTGAATGCTACAATTTGAATACAGTTAATATTTAAAGCAGATTTGAGCTAAACAGTTTTCATTCTGGTTAAGTGGAAGACATAACTGAAGGTATTTTCATTCATAAACCTGGCCTGTTTGCATTAGAAAGTCTAGGTTCCCATCTGTCCTTCTCTCTGCTTCTGCCTTTTTGTTTCTTCATGTTCATACCCTAGATAGATATAGATCTAAAATTATTAAACATTATTAGTTTGGCAACCCTAAAGAATTCTTAAATATTTTAGCCTATGATTCATTTTCCTTCTTTTGGGTGTGCTTTAAGTTTGAGTTCTCTCCTTATATAGATATATAAAATTATTAAATTGAAATTTATCTTTAATACAGAATTAGTGTCACAAAGTAGCAACTATTTTGGACTTCCTGGATTGAAGTGTTAAACAGCTTCTTTCACGTAACCTCTGGTGTATTTGTGATAGAGCAATCCTAGGAAGGTCAGTTGGATGAACATAACCTTCATTACGTTGAACAGAGAGAGTTTTAAGCACCAACATGCTTCCTTTCTTTGGCAAGAAACCTTTGAGCAGCTTTCTTCCTCAAGTACCAGCAGTTTGACCAGTTAAATAGAAATCATTATTAATATAGTGAGATATGGTGGCAGAGAAACCATAGTTCAAGTTATGTCAACTTTTTTCCCTAATACTTAGTGAAAGTTTGAATAGAATCTCTAAATTCTCACATTAAGCAAAATGAAAGAATTGTCTTAGAAATTACGTATAAGACCCTTTTCTTGTTTTTTCAGTCTTTCTTAAATCCAGTTTGTCACATGAGAAAATTTATCAGTTGCCCTGGATCTCTGTTTAAATGCTTTAATAATATACAAACAGTTTCAAATTGACTTTACTATTGAAAAAAGATTCACCTATGTATCTGAAGGTGTGGAAAGTTGTCACATTAACATTGCTGTGTGGGATGCCATTTGGGTGCTGTTTAGCAGATGTGCCTATACTTATACTTGTGCCATCCTGCAGGTAATAAGAGCATGAACTGTAAAAGCTAAGTAGATATGGCATCTGTGCTGCTTACAGATGACTATCTCCTTTGAGGAAAAAAAGAAAAATTTTTCTGTTTTAGAGGGGTTTTCATACTTGTTAGCATCTTTGAGAATACCTATGGTAAAACTGTTATAAAATGTTCCACTGAGTTTAAAACAAGACTGACACCCAACCATTCATCAAGATTCATTACTAGATGCCATGAAAACTTTCTGATATTGGGATGTTTTCATGTGTAACTATGTCGTAGGGATATTTTGGTGGCTTTTATAGATGGCAGATAGCAAGCATCAGATATGGAAAGGGGAACCTCTTTTACTTTTACTGAATATATCACATTTCCTTCAAAAACAGTTCTGAAGGTCCCTCTTAACTAACTAAAGCACTGATCCATAGAATGCCCTCATATAAGATAATTTATATGCTTGGTGGTGTTCAAAAGAAAAAATATACTCAGTACAAATTTGGGAGATGCCCATTAAAGCGTGTTGGCTTATGGATTCAAGGGGGAATTATAGGTTACTGACGTACTTTTCTCTTATAAAAAAGAGAATAATATAAAATCCTCTTATCAACCTCATAAAATTACAAAGTATCCAAAAATTAGTTTTCATTATATCTATGCCAAGGATTTTTTAGTAATGAATAATTTAGAGATTTAAATACATACTTAAGTGCATATCTGTAGTGAAACCCTTAACAAAACCAAGACTTAGAATGAAGTTGTTTACATGAATATTAATATTAAACACCTAGTGCATTCTCAGGTTACCGACTCAAAAATCAGGTGTTCCTGCAATAGACAGTTTTATTTTAGCCATCAGTTTTAATATGTAGCTGATGAAAATACTTCTCAAAGTAGGTGTTATTTACTCTGTATTTTAAACATCATGTAGTTTGGCTATATTTTTCCTTTGTATAACAGGGTTGTGAAAAAAGACATGTTACCAGCTGGTGATTGTAAATAACCTTCTTGCTGCCCTGAGAAGGCAGATGGAAATGGTTCATTTATAATGACAGCTCTCATGTGGGAATCTTGAAGGATAGCTCATGTTGTGAAGTTTAACAGTCTTTCACATGCATTTGATTTGTGATAGACCAATATATATACTTTCTGCATAGAGTATGGGAACATTTTTTCTTATCAACAAAGAATGTGAGGGGTCAGAAGACAGCTTTTAAAATTCTCTTCAAAGAAATTAGCAGGGACAACCCAAGGAATTTAAAAATGTTGGTGGCTTTAATCATTTTTATGTGAATTATACCACACGTGTGGGTAAAAGGTAGATTTCCCAGGCAAGTGAGGAAATTTGACTGAAACGTAAGAGGTTTTGGTTTCAAAACTTTGAAACATCAAACTTAAGGTAGTATTTGTTTTGTTGAGCCTAAACAGAATCGTAATTGGACTGAATGCACTTGATAATTATGAGGTGAAAGAGATATCAGCTGTCCTTTTGAGGTGATGATGGCCCTTTCCTATAAAAGGTAGTCCACTTGGGCTTCCTCTAACGCATTTGATTTGGGCAGTTGTTTTATGGTATAGAAGGTGAGGAGATACTTAGAGTCTACAACAAATGCCTTTTATGGATGGCCTTTATGTAAAAGGTGGAAAAGTGTAATGAACCAAGTGGATTACTCAGGGCTTTAATTTAGGACATGGGAGCATTTAAATTTAAAGTCCACAGTTTGAGGGGAGCTGGTGCTTAAGTGAAAATACATTGTGTTTGGCCATCATTTGGGGAAATTGAAAACAGTTCTCCTCTTCACATTTGTTAATATAAAACAGTGTGGTACAGTGGGGAAAGTGTTGACTTTGGGGTTGCAGGACCTGGATTTGGAGCCTTTCTTCCACTTCCTCCCTGTGACATTGGGCAAGTCACTTAGCTTTTCTGAGCTTTAGTTCCTCCTGTAAAATGAGGGGATGACCCCTAACATCTCCCATCTCTAAATCAGTGATCCTATGGAATCATAAAAACACAGTTCCTGTCATCCAATAATAAATCTGTTAGTTTAAATTGGTTATTTTCCTTGACCTATATTCGAGTTTGTTTTTTTAAATTACTGTTAAATTAATGTAAACAAATTGGATTAATTTATGGATCAGGTTAATTTACTAATTAATTAGCACATAATGTAATGCATGTGCAAGTACTGGGAAAACTAAGGTAGTAATGACATTATGCTTTGAAGACTATATATATAAAGTACAGAAATGTGACTCCAGCTTTGATTTAATATCTTTTAGGAGTTTAGTTGTAGTTGATGCTAGATCCCATTTGGGGGAGGGAGAAAGGTATTTGTTATGCCTGCTGATAGCTGAGTACAATAAAATGGCATTAAAAAGGAATACAAGTACACATGTATCAGAAACTGAATTGTTCCTTTCATTACTGCTGGCCATTTATTAAAAAGGGGAGATGGTTCTAGTTTAATTAACCCAGTTGAGTGTAGCAGATGGGGCAGAATGTCTTGCAGCGATAAGACAATTCAGAAATGGCACCAGATGTTGGAAGTTGTCCCTGGTGGTGTTTGAGTGCAGCACAGATGTTCCAGTCCCACCTGGCTAGTTTCTAAGCACTGCAGGCTAAGCAGCTGTGATGTAACCTATATAATGTACGCATAACACTAAAAGCACAATAATTGAGCTGCTGCTACGTCTAAGGTTGTGACTGTTATGAGGTGAATTCTTTGAGGACAAACAAAAATAAGGGCAGCCATTTCAGAATTTAGGTCAGCCGATTAGAAAGTTTAAAACAGAAATGGAGAAAGAAATGTTCACTATAATAGTGTAACTTGAAAGGATACATTTCAGTTGAAACTGTTGCTAGAAATTAAATTTGGCACAAATTTACAAACAAGAATTTTAAAAATTAGGTGTTGCATTATTTGAGCTATATATTTATAGATTTGTGATTTGGACTCTTTTTTTTAAGTACTTTAGTTTTAAAATGAGCATCACTTTGCCCTTGAAACATCAGAAAAATGAATCCTGATATTTTTAAGGTTAACATTTTGACAATATGTGGACCAGAATTTTCGTGCTAAAAATTAATCTCCCTGAAGCATTAGGGCTTTGATATTCCCCATTTGTTATGTGTTTTGGTTTTTAACCCAATCAGATTCCGATTTTAATAGCAGAATAATTTCACCTTTTTATGGCATCCCTAGCTTGGTGGTTTTTTTTTTAATGTAATGACTTTAACACCCAGAATGGTGCATTTTATTTCACGAGAAATAGAATTGAGTGGCACTAGTTACTTAGGAGAACCATTGTGGTGTCGTGCAAACTAATGTTGGTTAACTCTTGCTTTTAAGCATTATGGGGAGAGGGGTCTGTTTTTTTTTTTCTATTCTAAAAATGAAGATCTTAAGAATGGCTTTGGAATTACTGCCTCTTATTTGAAGGTAATGTTTACTTTTTCTCTGGCCATAATTTCCAGGCGGATCAGCTGATCTGTTTGGAGGGTTTGCTGACTTTGGATCAGCTGCTGCATCAGGAAACTTCCCTTCACAAGGTATGATAAGAGTTTATTGACTATGTCACTAAAGGGTTAAGTTAAAGAATTTTTTTCCTTTTTAAATTCCCCCTCAGAGTTTTGGTTTTTTTTCCATCTCTTGTATGTGTGACTTCCTGTTCGCTCATAAGCGCATTTAGGATGAAAAGTAAAATTTGGCAAATGATTCATACTGTTGTACTGTTGAATAAATCTCTTATTTATAAAAATGCCTTTTGGTTTGGAGAAAAATTGTAATTCAGGTCAGTTGCCTTTTCTTGGAATTACTGAGTGTCAAGTTATACATAATATCCTCATTTTGGGAGCAGTGGAGGAGTCAAATCAAGCATTGAAGTCCAGTCCGTGTTTATGCCAGCCTTGTGGTTGTGGTGTAGTTTAGAAGGTAGTCTCTTTTTGTCCAGAAGAACTCTCAGATAAATCAAGACTGATATGAACTGCTGAGCTCAAACTCTTTAATAATTTAGCTATTTAAATAAATTACTACAAAATATAACTGTCTAGGCTGAAACTTCATGATGCAGGAACCTTAAAATAGCCCTAGAATGTTTTGAGAACCTCTTTTTGACGTCCCAAAAGGAGGAAGTGGTGATACAAGGCTGCCGTAGTAGGTCCCTTTCTAAGTCTGCTTAGAGAAAGAAAGAGATGCAGCTGTCCGAGGAGAGGGCAAGGAATAAGCAGTGAAAAGAAGGGGCAAACAGATATGGAGATGGTTTAAATATTTGTTTAAAGATGTGTCCTAGTAAAATCTTTATGAAAGATTGTTCTGCTTTTTAGTAATGGTCTAATGACCTAGACTCTTTACCAAAAAATCCTTTTAAAGTTGCAGTATGCTTTTTTTTTTCAGTTTGCCCCTCTTTTAAACCCATAATTGGCCATGCAGATATGAGAAGATTCCTGAGTTAGATACAGAATTCCTTAGTTTGAGATGTAATTTATGTGTAACATAAAGTAAATTACATGTTTCTTTATTCTCCAAAGTAGCTGCTTCAAGCAGAGGTAGTAACTGCTGTCCAGAAACATAGGTTAGTGGGAAACCAGAGCTTTTGATTTATTACTTCAATGTTTCATTGGCAATTATGATTGAGTCTACAACCAAGAGTCAATAGACTTCAGTTCATGAAAATCAAAATGAACAGAAAAAGTGTCTTAAGCCCCCCTTTAGTTACAATATTTAAAGTTCTAATATACGTGACCCTGTCTGCCGTGTACATCATTTGAATATGTACATAGTTTAAATGATAACGTTTGTTTACCTGTGTGAGTATGATTGATCTAACCTGATCAGCATTATGCAAGGGGCAGAGACTTGTGAAGTGATCAATCATTTCTGAATAATAAGAGCCCCACTAGAAATATTTCTCTTGATTAATCAGCTTTGGTAAAATTTTATAAACAGGCAGCAACTTTTGCCCTTTCCACTCCCCATTTTCCAAAACATACTTTAGTCAAATAAGTGGAGAATTAGCACCTTCAGTGTTTACTTTATCCATCTAGATTACCGAAAATGGGTTTAAAGTTTTAATATGTGGTACTGGTTGAAATATCCCAATACAGTCCCTTTTTTGTAGAAGAGATCAAAGACTAGCTTTAGTGAAGGCCCTGAGGTAATGGATTTCTTGAATTAAATTGTTAAAGTGCTTGGGGGCTGCAAATGAATTCATTTCTCAAAGGTTTATTTACTTTTAATAGTCTCATGTACAGCTCACTTGTAGAAAGTGTAGACTATGGTGTTTGGAACAGTTAAATACCTTTATTTTAAGAGAGAGTTAAGAAAAATTTGCTGTCTACTTACTGAAAGGAGAAAGGTGTTCCCTTAGTTATTATGCGTTTGCCCACAGCAGATCTTAACTGTGAATTAAATGTTCCATACAAAGCTTTATTTTCAGCTTTAAAACTATAAATCTATTTTAAAGGAACAGTTTTTTTAATTTGCTTTTTTTAATGTTGCCTCTTGAAAGATTTTCTCTAAAAATTGATACTGCAACCAAGTTAAAGCAAGAAACAGGATGAGTTAGCATTGCTACCACATCATGACTTGGTGCAAAATGTGCTAGCGTTGAAGAAATGGCCAAGTAAGTTAGAAGGTGCTATAGATAGTCTGAATACTCTTAATTTTACTGGTTTCTTTGTCTTGTTATTCTGTTATTTTGTTCCTCTATTAATTGAATTTCATTAACTTAATGGTGTTGTTTTAGATGTTCTAAATAGCTTGGTTTCCTAGAGAGTCAGTCCTATGAAATATCAATAGTTTTTCAAAGCATTTGTTGCCTCTTACCAGGCGCTCGCTCTCTCTCTCTCTCTCTCTCTCTCTCCCTCTCTCTCTCTCTCTCTCTCTCTCTCTCTCTCTCTCTCTCTCTCTCTCTCTCTCAATACTGGTATTCCCTGGAAAAAGTTCAGTCATTTTAGAACTGACTGAAAAATCTCTTCTTCCTTTTTGACAATCTCAGCCTGCACACACCATTATCATCTAGCTAGAAGCACTTTTAGTTTGTAAACTTGGCTGAAGGGAACCTCTTTCACTATCATTTCAGAAGTGTGTCACCTGAAGACCTGTCAAACATAGATTTTACTTTCTATGTAAGAGTTTCTTTTTTTTTTTTCATTGCTACCTTGTTAAAACTCATGGAATATTTATGAGAGAGAAGGAAGTCCAGATGGAGATTGTACCTGCAGATGTTAATCTGGATGGACACAAATCAGCTCTCATTTGTTTCAGTTCACAGAGTGTTGCATCTGTTCTGTGCCTTTCAAAAAGTCTCTTACCTTTCTTCTCTCCCCACTGCCTTCCCCTACTAGGTTCAGCAACAAGTGGGAATGGAGACTTTGGTGACTGGAGTGCCTTCAACCAAGCTTCTTCTGGTCCCATGGCTTCTAGTGGAGAGCTTTTCAGTAGCCCCTCCCAGCCAACTGTGGAACTCTTCAGTAGCTCACAACCAGCTCTGAGTCAGCCTCCAGCAGCCTCAAATACTTCAGATCTGTTTGATTTAATGGGCTCCTCCCAAGGAACCATGACATCTTCCCAAAGTATGAATTTCTCTATGATGAGCACTAATACAGTGGGCCTTGGTTTACCCATGTCACGATCACAGGTAAGTCCAGTCCCACCTGTGCTTTGTCTCTTCACCCCTCCCCCCAGAAGAAAAGAAAAGTCAGCAGCTCAGGAGATATTGAATCATCTTCTCTGTATTTTCAACTTAATGAAACTAGTGTGTTTTTCAGTTTTCCAAACTAAGAATGTTAATGTAAAGGTGGTTTAGAAGGTAATGAACTCATTTTGAATGAAGAAGCATACTGAGGCATGCCACTTTTGATGGAAAAAAATGAAAGTAATTTCATTCTATTTATACATCACATACATAACATACACTAAAATTTTCCACTGTGTTCTTAAAAACCAAAACTTAAGTGGATCATCATTATCTCTCTGAGGTGTTAAAATTAATTTTGAGGACAAGTTTATTTTTAAAATATTTATAATAATTTAGAAAATATTTTCTCCAAATGGTATCATGCAAGTGAACATTCATCTCATGGATTGAGTCTACCATATATTGGTCAACTCTTTGTTTATTTAGCTGTTTCTCTTTCAGAATTTCTTAGGTCATTTATGTGAATGAAGTGAAAATAGAAGGTTTAGGAGGGTTGTTTTTTCATTTTTTATTCATATATATATATATATATAAAATACACACACACACATATGTTACTACATCAAGAATGATTAGTTTTGAAATAAGTACAGGCTAAGAGGTTGGTAACATTTGAGTGGGAAACTTGATAATTTTATGACTTTGGCTCTTGAGCAAATGTTTTTGTGATGCTGACTACCAATTTCAGTGTCCAGGTTTTACTCCTCCAAGTATTAGGATACAGGAAGAGAACAAAGAACATAAAGAGGTGACCGCTGCTGGATACAGAAATTGAACTGAAAAAATAAATTACAATGCTGGGTGGTAGGAAATAGGACAAGGAAGGTGGGACGGTGCTGAAAAAGACCTCACCAACAGGATAGAGAACATTCTCTCTCTGTGAGCAAACAGGTTTTTTTTCTGGAACCACATAAAACCTCTCCCAAGCACACAGTCTCCTAAACTTTTTGCAGTGTGAATTAAAGCTAAATGTCAGTTCTGCATTAATACCTGTGTCTTTTATATTTTTAGGTATATTTTCCCTATTGTCTTCCTACCTTTCTGTCTCAGACTGGTCTCTAAGGATGACCTCCTTTCCCTTGAATTAATTACAGAAAAATATAATAGATGCATTCAGAGCACCATATATATTTCTCACCCTTCTTATTTTAAAGGGGAATAATTAGGTTACTTTTTGAGAACACACCTAAGTTAAAGTTCATATTTTCATGAAAAACATTTTCTTAAAGTATGGCACACCCTGTAGCTGGTAGTAACCCTTGAGAGTACTCAATGTGTAGTAGAAAGGGCCTTGAATTAACTCACCATGAGAGGCAGACTACCCTGGACCTCAGTTTCTTTTAAAATGCAGGTTCTGGCCTAAGCCCCTCCCCTCACTAACATTGTGTGGTTCTTTGTGGATAGTCTCTTTAATCAACAGGTAATTTGGGTCATAAAGGTGGCATTTTCCACCAGAAATTAGCACACAAAGTTGGAACTGATTATTAATTTTGTAGTGTAGATGCAATTTTAAAATGTCATTAAAGAGGGAAAGATGAGTCAGAATCTTGATTTCAGGGCCAGCTTTGCTACTTCTTAGCTGGCAAACTTACTAACCTGTGCATGTCAGTTGCTCCCTTCTTACACTTGTAGCTTAAAAGGTTGATAAGGAAATTGCTTTATAAACTCCAAAGCTCTCTACGGATGTAAACTTTTAGAAAATTTACAAACTCACATAAAGCAGTTGTCATTGGTCTTTGGTTCCAGGGGCTTCATTTGAAAGTCTGACATAGTGGTGCTTTCTTTTTGACAAAACTACTACGTGATCCAACTTTCTGATTTTCCCATATAGTGTCGATGGAGAAGAGGCTTAGTTTTTAGAGCATTTTTCTTTTTTCCAGCCTTTACAAAATGTTAGCACAGTGCTGCAGAAGCCTAATCCTCTCTATAATCAGAATACAGATATGGTCCAGAAATCAGTCAGCAAAACCCTGCCATCTACGTGGTCGGACCCCAGTGTCAACATTAGCCTGGACAACCTACTACCTGGTCTGCAGCCTTCCAAACCCCAGCAGCCGTCTCTGAACACAATGATCCAGCAACAGAGTAAGTGACACTGACCCTTTCACCTTAACTTCGAATTGTTCCCTTCCCGTGCGTCTTTTACTCTACAATCCTCCTGCCAGCGCTGTGACTGGTTTCCATGTCAAAAACACTTCAGGCCATGAAGTCTCTTACTTTAATTGCAGAGCCAGCCCAGCTACAGTCTCTCCTAAAACACGGCTTCCCTTTGCTGCCACGTATTGTCTATTCCCATCACATTAAATGACTTCTTTTCCTGCTCTCACCTTGACAGCTTTTGTTAGTATGGACCCAGTAAGAGGTTAGGTAACAATGGTTACAGTGGGGCTCACGTGTTTTCTTCTTTCCCCTTCCATCTACAATACTGTTTGGGGAAAACTGGGCCAGGAGCCACAAAATAGCATCTGATTAGCTGGGAACAGAAGACTTCCAAGTTCTGCCTTTTCTACCAACTTTAGTTGTCTAGTTGTTTTCAATTGTGTTTGACTCTCTGTGACCCTATTTGAAGTTTTCTTGACAAAGATACTGGAGTGGTTTGCCATTTCCTTTTCCAGCTCATTTGATAGGTGAGGAAACTAAGGCAAATGGTGTTAAGTGACTTGCCCTGGGCCACACAGCTAGTAAGTGTCTGAGGCCAGATTTGAATTCACAAAAATGAGTCTTCCTGACTTTAGGCTGGATACTCTATCCACTGCGCCACCTAGCTGCCCTTACAAAGTATTTCCAAAGGAATTTTGTGTTTTTACTTTGGCTTCTTCCACTCTGCTTCTGTGTGGAAACTTTAAGACAATAAACTTTTTTCTTCCCATAGATATGCAACAGCCTATGAATGTGATGACCCAAAGCTTTGGAGCTGTGAACCTAAGCTCACCACCGAATATGATCCCTGTCCGGCCTCAGACCAATACATTGATGGGAGGACCCATGCCTGTGGGCATGCCTAGTGTGATGACTGGCACAATGGGCATTGCCTCTCTTGGAAATGCTCCTATGATGAACCAGGGAATGATGGGAATGAATGTGAACATGGGAATGCCAACTGCGGGGCTGGGATTGACAGGCACAATGGGCATGGGAGTGCCCAGTCTGGCCATGGCTTCTGGAACTGTACAACCCAAGCAAGATGCCTTTGCAAATTTTGCCAACTTTAGCAAATAAGAGTCTATAAAGAACCAGATTGAATGAAGGATTTTTAGCTGCAGAGAGGTGATGTTGGGGTGGAAAATGCTGATCAGTACCCTTTTCTTTTATCAATTACTAAAAATGAACCTGCATAAAAAAACCAAAAAGGCTTTTTTGTAAAAGTGAAATATCTAGTGTTCCAGATGGACAGGCCAGGGCACTTCAGACAAGGCAGTATAATTATTTTTTCCAATGAGCCTAGACCATGTTTTGTAGTGAGACCATCAGAAGCCTTTATAAATTACATAAGCAATTTCATTGTAATTTGTGGAAAGACTGAAATAGGGCTGAACAAATCTGTTTGAATCTCTAATTTTATACTTTTCTTTTACCTGATGAACTTGATTTTTCTGTCCCTGAATCGCCTTGTCATAATTGGACCCGTTGCTTTTCCTACCGCTTTTGAGTCCATAGTTGAAGTCATTCAAGTCTGATAATCTGTTTTTTATAAAAATATCTATTTTTGTCCAAAAAAAGGCTTACATATGTGATTATGGCTAAATCAGAGGTAACTGGAATGTATATACTTTTGCTAATGTTCCAGGCACACTGCTATACTATCCAAATTTTTATTATAACAAATCTTTTGAAGCAGTTGGTGATAGGTATGGAAGGGGCTTCTCCCAGTTCTCCCACTATAATTATCATTCAGTGGAGATCTGGGAGAAATGCTTTCTCTGGGGCTGTTGTACGGTTTCCTTTCCAAAAAGATCTCCAGCATCTTTTATTTTCAGTAGGCATTCTTTACAATTTGTAGTCATTGATGGGCAGGACTTCTTTCTGCTCTATCCCCATAGCCATTGGTTAACAGCAAAATTTGTCAGAGCAAAAATATTTATTTTTTTGGGCATCTTTTCAAAAAATAAGGTAAAAAGCCTTAATACATTTTTAAGTTAAATATAAATGTTTAAACCCAACAGTGTTGGTTTTTAGATTTTATACAATACTTGGTTTTGGTTTCGTTTTGTTTGTTTTTTGGTGTAAATATGGCATTTGCAAGCTGTGGTTCCAGTAGCGGGAGTTAAATATATATTATTAAAGGAGACCTGTAGCAGTCAAAGATTTTATTGATTTAATGGAAAATAAAGGAAATTAATTAAAAAAACATTTTTGTTTTCCTGCTATAATTCTGCATTAAGATCACATGAAAATCATGATTCTAGAGTTTGGAATGCAAAATGAATTGTTTTACCCACAAGTTGGGAATAATAATATTGAAAATAAACACTATAATATAGGTATCAAATTATTACCTCCCCCTCTTTATGTTGGATTTCTTTTTTATTAAATTGATAAAACTTTGTTCCCATTGTATTCATAATGTTCTGTTATACATAACATTAAAATATTCATTAAAATCATTGTTGAACCGCTTTTTCCTTCATTCTGTTTGACATTTGAGACTGTTTGGGGAAAAAATAATTATAATTTGGGCAAAGTAATTTTTATAAATAATTTAAAATTGTTTAATGACTTCTCTCCATCCTTTCCTATATGACTCTACTGTTAGGAATTAAAAATGAAGCAGCAAAGATAACCTGACCTGCTCCAGTCTTGCTAATGCTCCATCTACAACATTTCTAATTAGGCAGAAATTCATGTACTTCAGCTAAGTGGTAATGAAAAGTGATTCATTTGCTGAATAAGAGATGAGAGAGAGTGTAATTAGCTGACTGCGGTTTTTAATCTTTCAACAATTCAGTGTGTTTAAATTAGTTTCAAAGAATAGGAGCTTTCAAGTGTTGTTACTTCAAAGTAATCAAGCCAGGCTCTAGTGGTAGGGTAGGAGAACTCGTTGCTGATTTTTTTTTTAAATCCATAAATTGGAGGGGTGGGGGATCCGTTCCTTTTTTGTTTTTTTTGGTTAAGCTTTAGATTGACTATTGTTACACCTCCAACCTTCAGCAGCATGCAGTTGTCAGAGGAAGTAAGTTAAGTTTTTATTCCCAGATATCTCATACCCAAAAGAAACAGCATTTTCAGTAAGTCAGGTTTAATTGATTTAGAGAAAATATGCCATGTCTTTCTGAAAGACCTCTCCTGAGTCCAGAAGTAGACACATATCACATTTCAGTTTTTATGAACATGAAAATACCATTTGCTGGCTTTCTGTACCTTTCTTTTTTCTTAAATGTTATTGGCCCCACAGGACAAGAATTGCCACATGGGGTCAAACCCCATGATTTATACAATCCAGCATTCTGTTTTTGAAATTGGCATCAAGAAATATTTGGTGGCCTGTCTTCCCTGTTACCAGTCTTAAAAAGTCGAGCACATTCTTGCCCTCACCCCCCAAATTTCCAACAGCCATCTCTAGCTTCCAATTATAAATTGACATTCTTAGGACTTCTCATGATGTAGTGGGAAGGGAAGGGGCTAGACCGATTCAGGGTTTGGCTCCTCTCCTTTAAAATGAGGGAGTGAACGGGACAGAGTGAAGTTTGTCCCTTTCATTTCAGAATTTCTGTGCATTTATTTCAAGAAATCTCTTTCTTGAAAGTTCATCCTTTCATCTTCTACAACTTCTTGAAGTAATAATTAAATAAACTTATTACCTGCTGTAAGAAGTACTTTGTAACCTGAAGTTTTCAGGAATGCCTCTTCACTTGAACAAATCTCTTCACTTTATTGACCCCATTTGTGGTTTGACTTTGGTCCAAGTTGTTTCCAGACTAGAAGAACATACTTTTTTATCTGCCTTCATACAAGGAGTTCATACCAGTTCTCCTTGTCATTGTAGTTTACCTTTTCTAGACTTCTATTTCCCTTACATCTTCTCATTTGGTTTCAGTAACCATATGTCTTCAGAGTACTGTATTATGGAACTACCATGCTTTTCTGTGGGGCTGGAGACGAGAAGACCCGAGTTTAAAACTGACTTCAGACTAGCTGCATTGCTGCACAGTTCACTTAACCTCTGTTTGCCTCATTTTCCTCCTCTTTAAAAGAGGGTTAATAACAGCATATACCCCTCAGAGTTGTTGTGAGGAACAAAGGAGAAAGTAATTGTAAAATGCTTAGAACAGCACACGACACATATATGATAAGCGCTATGTAAATGTTAGCTATCGTTAAAGAGACCTCAGCTCATCTAGTCCAATCCTTTGTTTGACAGATAAATGAAAGTGGACCTAGAGAAGTAGTTAAATGGCTTGCTCAAGGTTACAGGAAATAGCATGGTACATTATAATGAAATATTACTGTGCTGTAAAAATGATATATGTGATGAATGAAGAGAAGCATGGAAAGACCTACATGAACTGATAACAGGAGATAAGCAGAGCCAAGAAAACAGTATATGCAGTGACTACAACAAAAATGGGAAGAGAGAAGATACGTCTGCACGTATCTCCCACTCACATTTGCAGAGGTGGGAGGTCCATTAGTGTACATTGCCCACGTTTTCAGACTTTGTCAACATATTGATCTGTTAGTACTCATTTCCTCTTTGTCTTTAGAAAGGTTCTATTATATGAAATGGCTCTCTGGGAGGGGGACGAGGACGGATATTGGAGGAAACTGATGTGAAAAAAATGAAACACCGATAAAACATTTTTAAAGACTTAATGACTCTCTAGCTGAGAGAAATTTTATTGAAAGGCAATACATTGTAGTGAAATATAAATGAATCACATGAAGATCCCGATGATCTGGGTTTGAATCTCAACTCGGGCGTAGTCTGGCATTGGTTAAGTCAAATTAAATGACTTGCCCAGGGTCACACAGCTAATAAATCTCTGAGGCAAGATTTGAACTCTGGTCTTCCTGAGTTCAGGTCTTCCCACACTCTGTTCACATAAATTTTCCATGTTAAAAATATTACCATGACAAGTTTCTGTTTCTTAAATGATTTTTTTTTAAAAAATCTTTATTTGGAATTAATCATCACTGCTCTCCAACTGTGTCGGTTTCATCTGTAAATCAGCAACTGTTTTGAAAGAAGTGGGGTTTTCTACAGGTTGTATTTATAGGTCAAATGCTAATCCTTGCCACTGCAAACTTACCAAGGCAATCATTTATGAATAAAGCATTTTGTAATATGAAAGAATGGTGTAAAGGAGCTATAATTTGTTAAATAAACCTTAAGTACTTGTTTGTAGAAAGGTAAAGTTCCCTATCTGGTGGAAATGTGTGTCAAGAACTTTTGTTCTTAGTTTCGTTCATGGGTCTCCATTTGGGGTTCTCTTGGCATGGATACTGGAGTGGTTTGCCATTTCCTTCTCCAGCTCATTTTATGGGTGTGGAACTGAGGCAAACAGGGTTAAGTGACTTGCCCAGGGTCACACAGTTAGCAAGTGAGACCAGAGTTTGAACTCAGAAAGATGAGTCTTCCTGCCTCTAGGCTGAACAGCTCTATCCACTGTGCCACCTAGCTGCCCTTGACTTGGGGTACATTAGGTGAAGTGTTATGTTCTGACCCTCAGGCTCAGGCATGATGATTTACATGTGGAATTTCTGCCTAGCTATTGGATATCAAAACCTAAATAATGCCTGATGATTACATTTTGAATACTAGTGACTTTTGCTCATGTGTTGCAATTGATGTGTAATAGATAAATGACTGATAGAGACTCAAATGTTCCAAGGTTCTATGATTTTATTACTGTAGGCACTCCCTTTATTAACACAGGTCACCACTCTATCTTACTGGGTGGTCTTGGGGTAGCAGAAAAAAAATCCATCACAAGAGACAGGTGATGAGCCTCCTCAGACTTAGCCGGACTAGTCCACTGACAGTCTGCCTTGGGCTTGTTTTCAAAGATTCTGCAGCTCAGTAGACCCTGTCAGAACATGGAATCTGTCGACCTAGCCCTTGGAAATTCAACTGTCACCTACTCTCCACTGCAATGAGGCAGTCAGTAGGACTTTGATGAAGGCTCCTGATCATGGAATGATGATTCCTCATTGGCTTTGAAAAACTAAAGAGTAAAGTGTCTGAACCACTTTGGCTTTTAAATGAACTAATATTCACATATTGGTGAATTGCAAAATTCTAAATGTCTTTTTTCATCCCAGTTTGATACTTTGTTCCTTGCTCTTGCTATGTGATCAGCCAATTTTTTTTCACTTATACATTTCTTTGATCACATCCTTTAAACTATTTCTTCGTAATTCAGTGTGTGGCAGATTGCTCACGCCCCGGTGTGCCTCCTCATTTTCCTTTGGGTGATCCTCAGACTGTATACCGTTCTATAACTCATAGCCAGGCAGCAGCGATGGAAGAATGTTGACATTTAAAAAGATAGGCTTCAAGAGAAATTGAGGAAATGTACCTCCATCCTCTCTTTGAAGAAGAGGGGAATTATGGGTATAGAATGTTGCATATACTTTATTAACTTTTTTTCCGTCTTTTTAAATCTTTGTTACAAGGGCTAGGCTGGGGAAGAGAGAATGGATATATTTGCGAATGATGGGAAACAAAAATATTAATGAGAATAAGATTTAGATAGATAGATAAATTATTTTTGTTTAATTATTTTTCAATCATGTCCAACTCTTCATGATGCCGTTTGGGGTTTTCTTGGCAAAGCTACTGGAGTGGTTTGCCATTTCCTTCTCCAGCTCATTTTACAGATGAGGAAACTGAGGCAAAGTCTCGTGTGTGTGACCCTGGACATGTCACCCTGCAGTGTGCTATTTCTGCAGCAGCCTCTGCCTTCCTTCAGCCCACAGCCCACAGCCCTCCCGCTCTTCCCTGATCCCCCCACTCCTGACAAGTGACATGATGTTTCCACAAAGCAGGCACCTGGGCTCCTGACACCTGCCCCAGCAGCTCAAGTTCACAATCTCAGCTTCCTGTGACCAGATCAAAGATGAGTTTCAGCTCCTACAAGCTCAGTACCACAGCTTGAAACTGGAGTATGACAAGCTGGCCAGTGAGAAGTAGGAGATGCAGCGTCACTGCATCGTGTATTAGGAGATGTCCTATGGCCTCAGCACTGAAATGCACAAACAGGCTGAAATCGTCAAGGCTCTGTGGAATTTGTGCTCAAGTCTTGGCCTACCTTTCACAAGAGCGCCAAAAGCGGGTGTTGGGGGCGATTGAGCCTGCCAGGCAGGTAACCGCTCTGGACTGAACTCCATCATCCGTAGCAGCTCCAGGCTCTGGCCCTGCCCCTGGCTTCTCTGCCCACAGGCCTGCAGCCTCCATTGCCGCCAGCTGTCAGCACAGGCACTGGCCACTTCTCCCTTTCTGCCCTGGGCTCTCTGGCCCACCTCTATAATAAGGACAGAACAGGCATGATGGGGATGCCCACCAGGACGACGACGGTAACAAGTCAGATTAGAAGCACAGCACGGGGTGGGGGGGGAGAGGCTTGGTATTGATGGCAGCTGCTGGAACCCTGGCACCTCAGTGCCAACTGGCTCATCTAAGATGTCACCCCCTGCCCCATAGCTTTGACCATTTCCCTGCCCCTGCTAGTCCCTTCCCCCTTCCCCTAAATCCCTTGGGGTATGAATGGGACTAGACTGGGTCGGAAGGGAATAAAACAATAAACCCACCTTAGCTCCAAGCACATGCCCCCCTTCCCTGTGCATCTATATAACTGACCCCCTGTTTCCTGCTCCTCCATCCCCGTTGACCTGTTTGCTGTGCACTCAGTACAGCAGTTCCCCAGTCCCTTTCTGGTACTGCATGCAGTCATGGATGCCAGCCACCCTGGTTCCTCTCCTCCATCCCCCCCATTTAGAGGCTCTACCCTGTCCCCCTCCTCCTTTCCTCTCTGGCCATTTGCCTGCTTTTTAAAAAAAATGACTTGCAGGCGCAGCTAGGTGGCCCTGGATTCAGGAAGACCTGAGTTCAAATCCGGCCTCAGACACATAACACTTACTAGCTGTGTGACCCTGGGCAAGTCACTTAACCCCCATGGCCCAACCAAAAAACAAAAACAAACAAAAAAATTTAAAAAAAATAAAAAAATGACTTGCTAAAGGTCACACAGCTTAGTGAGTGTCTGAGTACAGATTTGAACTCAGAATGATGAGTCTTTCTGACTCCAGGCCTGGAACTCTATCTGCTGCACCTCCTAGTTGCCCAGATAAACAGATGAGTCTTTGTTTCAGTTGGCTGTCCAGTTGGTGATGACTTATTTCATCATGGCAACCCAGTAAAAAGTTTTATGATACTCAATATATGTTAAGTAAATGTTCTCAGAAATTCTATTTTTTCCTCTTAAACTTAAAAAAACCCAACAGTTCCCTTATAATAATCCTGATATGAGATGATGAGTTTTGTGCCAGTTTCACAGACTAAAAAGTGATCATCCCTGAGATCTTAAATCTCAAATTAAAAACAAGTTTTGTAAAAGCAGAGATTTCTTTCTTTTTTTTTCCCCCTGAGATGTCTCACTTTGTCCCCACATGTCCAGTGTGAGCCAGTCTGATGCTCAGTGGACATTCAATGAAGGCTTGAAAACTAACATTGTTTTCAGTAAGCCCTGAAGTGTTTGCATAGAATATTCGGATTCTGTAAAGGTTGCCAGCTCAGAGTGCCTTGTGAGGCAAACAAACATTAGGTTCCTAATTTATTAAGGATTCCAGTTTTGGTTATTTTGGTGAAGTGTGGATATGTGATTTTCCACAAGTCAGTAGCTCAAACCCAGGCAATGCAAAGTCCTCAACTGACAGATGCCAACCCAGAACAACTTGAGTAATCAGAAACTCTTTGTTGGCAAATATTTGACATGATGAAAGGGTATAAAATTAGATTTATTGTTGGATTCAATTTTATCACAATTATTCAGAATTGATTGGGAGAACTATGGTTGATTTAATGCAATAATATGTAATAAATGTAATATATATTTCTTTTTTTTTTCTTTTTGGTGAGGTAATCGGGGTTAAGTGACCTGCCCAGGGTCACACAGCTAGCAGGTGTTAAGTATCTGAGGCTGGATTTGAACTCAGGTCCTCCTGACTCCAAGGCTTGAGCTTTATCCATTGTGCCACCTAGCTGCCCCCATATTTCTTTAAGAGTCAATGTCCACTACCATGATTTTTGCATTTGATACAGATAGGTAAAAAGGTGAGCTTCCTGTCATTTAATATCTAGGAGTCAGAGCTCACATTTAATAAGAGTTCATGCTTCTAGAAAGGGTGTTTTCTTCATTATTATGAAAGCTAAGTGCTGTAACTTACCCTCATTTTACAGATGAGAATACTGAAAGAGAAGTAAAATGATATTCCTAAGGTCATACAGCTAGTAAATGGTGGTGCTAGGACTTGAACCCAGGTCTTGTGATTCCACAGACAGCATACTTTTCATTACAATACAGCTGCCTCTCTAATAAAAATAAGAGTTGAAAGATTTAAGGGATTCTGAAAGTCTGCGTAGTGTTTTGAGGGCTAATAACTAGCATATGTGGGGCGGCTAGGTGGTGCAGTGGAGAGAGTACTGGCCCTGGAATCAGGTGAACCTGAGTTCCATTTCAGCCTCAGACACTAGCTATGTAACTCTGGGCAAGTCACTTAACCTGTGTGCCTCAGTTTCCTCATTGTAAAATGAGCTGAAGAAGGAAACAGCGGAGCACTCCAGCATCTCTGCCAAGAACACCCCAACTGGGATCATGGAGAGTCAGACACAACTGAAACCAGTCAACAACGACAACTAACATCGAGTGCTCCAGCGTTTCAGGGTTTTACATACGTTGCATGAGCCTCACAACAATCTCAGGAGCTGGGCACGTTCTTGTTGTCCCTATTCTATAGATGAGGGATCTGAATCTTAGGGTGATGAGATAATGCAATTGTCCACAGTCAATCGCACAGCCAGGCTCAGAAGCAAGGTTGGAGTGCAGGCTTTCCTGGCCTCTTCACTCATGCAACGAGAATTTACTGAGCGCTTACTGTGTGTGTGTGTGTGTGTGTGTGTGTGTGTGTGTGTGTGTGTGTGTGTGTGTGTGTGCGGCCCTGAGCTAAGTGTTGGGACCAGACAGGCCGACGAAAGCTAGCGCCTGCCCTCAAGGAGCTTACATCCCGCCAGGGAGACACAACATTAGCACAGGCGAGCAAGTAGGAGATAATTTGAGGAGGAAGGCACTAATCACTTGGGGAGTGAGAAGCTTACTTTAGAGTCTTCAAGGCAGGTGAAGAAGGTAAGTGAGAAGATGAAGATGAAGATGAAGAGCACTGCAAGCACACTGGAGCCTCCGTGCAAAGGTCTGAAAGTGGACAAAGACAAGGAAATACTAAGTTTGGGGAACAGCAAGTAATCCAGTTTGGTTGCATTCTAACCACTGTACTACACTACCATATAGATAGCCACCATGTTTTGAAATGGTACTTTGACAGCCCTATTTCATTACCAATGCTTAAAGCTCTTCATTTCTGATAATTTTTTTTTTCAATGATCCATCTCTCAAAATAAGGTTTGGGAAACAAATTAGCAAAACTTTTTTTTTTATTTTTAGGCAATTGGGGTTAAGTGACTTGCCCAGGGTCATACAGCTAGTGTCAAGTGCTTGGTCTGAGGCTGGATTTGAACTCAGGTCCTCCTGACTTCAGGGCCGGTGTTCTATCTACTGCGCCACCTAGCTGCCTCCTGCAAAACTTTTTTAATCCCTTGTGCAGAGAACATCTTTGAAAGCTATTCCCTAACAACAAGGTAGTTTATGATTAAAAAAAAAAGAATATAAATATAATAAATATAAAAAGCTAACTTTGGATGAATTTACAAGGCTTACAAATGTTACCTTCTGGACTTAGCTCCTTTGATGAATCAGAAGAAGGATATAATGTCTTGAAAGAGCATCCTATAAAAACGTGCTCTGCTTCCTCTACTGCAAACATATCTGAATTTATGAGCATCGACCCAGCATCTGTGTGTACATATATGTAAATATGTGTAGGTAGAAGTTGACTCTTAAATACTGTCTCTTCACCAAATTTTTTAGGGTTCCCAAGAGTTCTCAGATTTGAATGATAAAAACAAAGTATGCCATAAGGTACCGCTTTGGTAATTAACTGGTTCTTTAATAGAGCCTCAATTACTTTGTTTCATGATAAGGAAAAAAAAAATACATTCCAAGACAGAGTTACATTCGACATCTGGGAACCTCCTAACAGCTGGCTACCTAATGAATATGCATCTGCTTAAGAGGCTGTAGACCATTAATAAACCAATAGATGTAAAGCAGAAACAATCTTTGTCAGCTTCAAATGAGATTGGATGCAATGTGCTGTGAAGTGTCACTGTCACATTGAATAGAGTTTGGGAGGTTAACAATGGACTGTTAGCCACCAGTGTCTTTGTAGCTCTGGACTTCTTTTAACACTTGCCACAAACTGGTAACTGTGTTGTTGACGTACATCTTATTTATTTGTCCTGGATGCCAATGTATATGTCCAGAAATGGTTTGCAATTTGTTCCATCAAAGCCATATGGAAAAGTGGAAAGACCACAGAATTAGAAGATAACAGACCTCAGGTCCAAATCCAAGCTCTGCTACTAACTTTCTCTGTTACCTCAAGCACCTCATTCTTGTCCCTCTTCCCCTTCCTTTCCTCATCTGTAAAACTGGGGGATGGAGATAGAGTTTTGGACTGTTGACCTTGAAGACCCTTTGGGACATCCTGTATTTCTAAATGCAGCAGAATCATTCCTATTTGTTGTTGTTTAGTAATTTTTCAGATATGTCCAACTCTTTGTGACTCCTTTTGGGGTTTTCTTGGTAAAGATAATGAGGTGGTTTGCCATTTCCTTCTCCAGCTCATTTTACAGATGAGGAAACTGAGGCAAACAAGGTTAAGTGACTTACCCAGCCTCACACAGCTAGCAAGTATCTAGGGCTGGATTTGAACTCAGTTCTTCCTGACTCCAGGCCTGCTGCTCTGTGCACTGTGCCGCCTCGCTGCCTTGTTACTATACTTAGTTTTTCTCTTGCTCTTTAAAATGGGAGGAATCTGATCCTAGGATCTGAGCTGGAAGATACCTTAGAGATCATCCGAGTTCCTCCAATAAAATGTAAACTCCTGAAGACAAGTCTTTTGTCTTCACATCCCACCACACCCAGTTCTTTCTATGTAATAAGCCCTTAACAAATGTTGGTTGGAAGCATATTGATACACTCTCGGGGGAGCTGTGATGAAGTCTAACTATTCTGGAAAGCAATCCTCTTCCTTCTCCCCTAATTCCAAGTTCTGTATTCACTGTGCTACCAGCTGGCTCAATTAAGCTATGGGTTATGCTATGGAAGAACTAAAATGTCCATATCCTCCGGCCCAGAGGTTCCACTCGTGGTGTATACCTCATGGAGAAGTCAGTGATAAAAAGAAAAATCCCATATACATCAAAGTACTCATAGCAGCACCTTTTATGTCAGTGAAGAACTGGAAGCACAATTGCCCATCAACTGGGGAAAAGCTAAATGGATTATGGTATGTGGGTGCAATGAAATGGTACTGTGCTATAGGGAAAAAAATGAAAATGGAGAACTCAGAAAAGCATGAGAAGGTTGACATGAACTGATGTAAAGTGAGGGAAGCAGTAGAGGAAAACAATATACATAGTAATTACAGCAACATAAATAGAAAGAAGAGCAATCCAAAAAAAAGACAGCTGTGTCATTATAATTATAATATAATATAATGACCAATGTAGCCCCAGTGAAAAGACTCTGAATGGGCAACAGTATAAGTACTCAAGCGTGTGATACTCAATTGATGTGTGGTTAGTTTTTCTGACTTGCTTTTTTTAATTCTTTGTTACAAGGGATAGTTCTTCAAATTGGGGGCAGGAGGAAGAGGGATATATGTGGAAATAAAAGTGCTGCAAAAACAAAAGATATGTATGTCTGTGCATACATATGTGTTGTTGTTCAGTCATGTCTGACTCTTTGTGACCTCATTTGGGGATTTCTTGGATACTGGAGTGGTTTTGAGCCAGGGGTGGGAAACCTGGAGCCTCGAGGCCACATGTGGTGGCCTGAATCCTATTCAGTCAAAGGACTGCACTTGAGGACCTAGAGGGCCACATGTGGCCTCAAGGTCTGGTTTTGACACTTCCTTTTTCAGCTCATTTTGCAGATGAGGAAACTGAGGCAAATGGGGTTAAGTGACTTACCCAGAGTCACAGGGCTAGTAAGTGTCTGGGACCAGATTTGAAGTTAGGTCCTCCTGACTCCAGTGCTCTATCTACTGCACCATTTAGCTGCTCTATATACATATGTGTATATATATATATTCATACTCACACATACACAAATTTAAAATAAATACTGATGTTAACTAAATCAAGAACACTCTTCTCATTTTAAAGATGAGGAAAAGGAGACCCAAAAAAGTACAAATGACTTGCCCAAGGTCATAAGCTAGAAAGTAACAGCAGGATTTGAATCCAGATTCTGACTCCAAAGTCAGTATGCTTTGCGCTACAGTTCCTTCTAGACAGGACTCCCAGCCAGAAATACTTGCTAGAAATAACAAGTTCAAAGGATGATGCTCAGGGCCTTGAAGAATCCTTGGTATGGAGCAGCACTGTTGTGTGTCTGCAGGTAATCACTTTGTCATGCCCTCCATCTGGTTACAGAGATCTGGCTTTCATTTAGCCGTGTACTCAGCTAATAGTTGTGTCATCTAGACCACAAGTCTCTGGCTTATTGATTAGAATGTCTGGAGAGTTGCAATCCAATGCTGTTCCCAAAGCAAGATCCCATCACTCATCTCTCCTCCAGCAGCCAGGCCTGTCATGGCCATAGGAGATCAGGATCTGCTGGGAGGGCTTGTTCTTAGAAAGCCAAGTTAGTTGTTACCTGGGGCTTTGTTCTCTTTAAGGTGTTTGTTATTGATTTTGTAGAGATGAGCAGAAATAGGAGGAGAATGGGGGGAAGGAGAAAGAAGGCTGAAGACTCCAGCTCCTCCCGAATGAATGAATGAAGCATTTCTTAAGTGCTCACTATGTGCTTATCTCATGATTCAACACAATAAAGTAGAAAAAGAAATTGTTTTAGGATCGTAGATCCAGAACTGAAAGATAGTTTTACATAGTGGGTAGGCTATCAGACTTGGAGTCTGGAAGAACTGGGTTCAAATCTCAACTCAGGCACTTACTAGTTGAATGAATGAATAAAGCATTTATTAAGTACCTACCACATACAAAACATTGTACTAAATGCTCTGGATACAAATAGAAATAAATGCAAGACAATCCCTGTTCTCAAGGAGCTTACATTCTAATGAGAGAGAAACCAGCTATAGAAGGTTTTAACTGTAAGTCATATGGGAAAGTCTCATGGTCCTCAGGGGATAATGGCAAAGCAGAAGTTAATGCTTTTTCTTTAATGTCGTGTGCACTAATGAATGCCTATCAGTGTGGGACGCTGACATTTGACAGTGTGAGGGACTTTGGTGGCAAGAACTTTCTTTTCTGGGTCTTCAGTAGAAAGAGCTGTGGCACCCTTTTGCCAGGCTCTGTCTCCAGGAAGGATTCCTTCGCAGCATGGCTGGAACAACACTATTCCCAAGCTCTTGGGCTCAGGGCCCTGGGCTGCCTGCATCAGGTTCTGAGGCGAGATGGTGGTGAGGGTGGTAGTGTGGTTTGACTTGCCTGGCACACGCTGCCTCCTGTCTTTCCCTCAAGGGCTGTCTTGCCTGCACAGTGTACGGCAGTTAGTGGACATTTGGTGAGGATGGCTGGTGACCTTGGGCAAATCGCAACCTCCCTGGGCCTCAGTTTCCTTCCTCATCTGTAAAATGAAGGTGCTGGACTCAACAACGTCAAAGGCCCCTCCTTTGATCTAGGATCAAATCTAGATCTGTGCCCCTGTGGAAGTGATCGAGTCCAAGTCCCTCATTTCATAGATGAGATCAGTCGGATGTTGTCCTGCAGGCTCGAAGAGGACCGAAGGGACATCACTATGTTGGGGCCAAGGTCCAGTGGCTGTGGCTGATCGGACCAAGACAAGCTTGGAAGGCTCTACCATAGGTTGGGCACAAATAGTCCATGTGAACATTTGGAGTAGAGACCTCTCGAAATTTGGGCATCTCGTGTTTCTTTTGAACTAGGGCCATTCTGCTTTGCTCATAAAGTGCAACACCTTCTTTGATGCCAGCATAAATGATTTGCCCAAGGTCACCCAAGCAAGCAACTGACAGAAGACTTGAACCCAGGCCTTCCTGACCCTAAATCTAGTGCCTTAGGTTCTTGCTCCAGATCTAATTCCCTTTCCATTTTACCATGCTTGTATTCTGATGCTTAAGGGAAAAGTAGGTCCAGTGAGAGGAGGCTGATTGGGATGTTAAAGCTTTTGGAGAAGAGCCTGGTGGGGTCTTGTAGATCAATCAACAAACATTTATTGAGCACCTATTTTGTGCCAAGTTCTATACTAGACCCTGGGGATACAAAGACTTCCCTGCCCTCAAGGAGCTTACATTTTATTGGGAGAGACAAACATGTACATACAGAGGTATGTACAAAACACACATAAGGTAATTTTTTTGAGAGAGAAGACACTAACAGCTGAGGCATGCAGGAAAGGCTTCATTTGTAGAAAGTAGAACATGAGTTGAATCTCAAAGGAAATTAGAAATTATAAGATTGAGAGGTGATGACAATGTGTTCCAGGCATGAGGGTCTAGGCCACGCAAAAGCACAGACAGGAGATGGGCTATTTATTGTACGTGAGGAGCCACAGTATGGTGCATGAATGGAAGGAATGTGTAATAAAGCTGGCCTTTATTACACGTTGTGAAGAGCTCAACAAACAGAGGAGATTATATTTGATCTCAAAGGTGATAGGGAACCACTGGAGTTTTATGAGTAGGGCAACAACGTCACTAGACATATGCTTTAGAAAAATCCATTTGACAGGTATGGAGAGGATGGATCAGTGAGGCAGGAGACCAGTTACAAGTCTTTTGTAGTACTCTAGGTGAGAGGGAATAAAGCCCAGAGCTAGGGTAGTAGCTATGTGAGCAGAGAAAAGGAGACATTATATGAGAGCTGTGAAGGTAAAGCTGGTAAGATTTGGCAAGTGATTGTATATGTGAGGTGAGGAGTCAAAGATGCCTTTGAGGTTGAGAACCTTGATGACTAGAATAATGGTGGTCCACTCAAAAGTAAGAGGGCAGTTCAAAATAGAAATATTTTTTGGGGAAAAAGCAAAGTTTTGTTTTGGACATGAAGATGCCTTCAGTACATGTAGTTGGAAATGTACAGCAGATAGTCAGTAATGTGGGAGTGGAGCTCAGTAGAGAAACAAGGGTACAATATATAGACCTAGAAGTCATCTACACAGTGATGCTAACTGAACCCCTGGAAACTGATGAGGTCACCAAATGAGAGCGTGTAGAGAGAGAAAAGGGTCAAGGACATGGCTTGGGGGACACCCACAGTTTGTGAGTATTTCGTGGAGGAAGAACCAGTAAAGAAGACTGAGGAAGAGCAGTCAGACAAGTAGAAAGGGAACCAAAGGAGAGCAAAAATTATCCAGGAGGAAATGGTGGCCAATGGTATCAATGCCTGCAGAGAGGTCAAGGAAGATGAGGATTGAAAAGAGGTCATCAGGGGCAGCTAGTGGATAGAGCACCGGCCCTGGAGTCAGGAGGACCTGAGTTCAAATCTGACCCCAGACACATAACACTAACTAGCTGTGTGACTCTGGGCAAGTCACATAACCCCAATTGCCTCACAAAGGAAAAAAAATAAAGAGCTCATTAGATTTGGCAACGGTAACTTTGGAGAGAGAAGTTTCAATGGAGTGATGAAATTGGAGGCCAGATTGCAAATGTTTCAGGAGTGAGTGAGGAGAGAAGAAGGGAAGGTAACAAGTTTAAATAACTATTGTTTTTCTATGAGTTTAACAAGAAAGAGCAAAGATCTGGGATGGTAGATTGAGGAGATGGTAGGATCAAGTGAGGTGGTTTTTTTTTTTAAAGAATAAGGGAGACATGACCATGTTTATAGATAGTAGGGAGGAAATCAATAGTTGGGGTGCAATCAAAGATTAGGGAGGGGATAATTGTGGGTATAATCTAGTAGAGGAGATGGGAAGGGATAGCAGGTCAAGGTTATGTGTAGTGTAATTGGTCTTGGCAAGGCCCTCAGAGACTGGAATAAAAGAGAATGGAAAACAATGTCAAAGGGTTGTAAGAGGTAGAGAAGGAGGAAAAAGGGAACTTCCAATAAATGGCTTTATTTTTTCTATAAAGCATGAAATGAAGCTCACTGCTATGAGAGACTTGAGGAAAGAAGAGATTTGGAACAGCTATGGTGATGGAGCAAAATAACGAGTCAATTAGAGAAGAATAAAAGTGAGGGATCAATTAAATTAAATTAATTAGGGAGGAATAAATTGTGCCTTGCTACAATGAAAGCGGAGTTGAGGTTATACAACACTCATTTTACTCTGTATTTACCTTGTAGGTATACATACACACACACACACACACACACACACACACACACACACACACACACACGTAATGTAATTCAACATTAGAATCTAAGCCCCTTGAGGGAAGGGACTGTTTTTGCTTTTTCTTGTATCCCTGGTGCTTACATAGTTCCTAGCAGATATTAAGGACTTAATAAATGCTTATTCACTGACTGATTATAATTGACCCAGTCAGCATACTTCCATTACTTCATTCAGCTTCATTCAGTCATACCAACTGTAGAGGTTGAGAATTCCAATTCTTTTGTCAAATGTACTTTATACAAATGAGCTTAATTGATACCTTTCATTGTGACTTCATTGCCAATAAGTAGCCCAATAAGCTGAGCACCAGACCTGGATTCAGAAAGACACGAGCTCAAATCTGACCTCAGACACTAGCTCTGTGATGCTGGGCAAGTCACTTAATCTCTCTCTGCCTTAATTTCCTTATCTATAAAATAGGGATAATAATAACAACTACCTTCCAAGGTTGCTGTGAATATCAGAGGAGATAATAATTATAAAGCACTTAGCTCAGTGCCTGGACATAGTAAGTGATATATCAGTGTTAGTTATTATAATTATCCTTTCTGGATGTATGTCCCCTTCCCTCAGCCCCTCACTACTGAATCTCCCTCGTAACAAAGAAAAACTGTTCAGCAAAACAAACCAACACAACAAGCAGTCATATCTGACAGTACATTCACCATTCTTCTCCTATCTCTGCTGAGGTTCAAAGGTATGTTCTCCAATGGTACAATGTGTCATGACAATCACTCAGAGTTCAGTCTTCTTTTAGGATTCTTTTAATTTACAATATTATAGTCATTGTTTACATTGTTTTCCTGATCCTGCTTACTTCACTCTGTATCACATACAAATCTTCCCGTTTCTCTGAATTCCTCACACTCATCCTTTTTCTTTTTTAAAAATTTATTTATTTATTTATTTTAAATATAAATTTATTTTTTTCAACATTTACTTCCACAAGTTTTTGAGTTCCAAATTTTGCCCCATCTCACCCCTCTCCCCACCCCAAGATGACATGCATTCTGAATATCCCTTCCCCTAGTCTGTCCTGTCTTCTATCTCTCTCCCCTTCTCTTATTCCCTTCCCCTTCTATTTTCCTGTAGGGCAGGATAGACTTCTATACCCCATCTCCTGTATTTCTTATTTCCCAGTAGCATGTGAAAACATTTTTTTTAAACATATGTTTTTAAAACTTTAGGTTTCAAATTTTCTCTCTTCCTCCCTCCCCACCCACCCTCATTGAAAAGGCAAACAACTCAATATAGGTTATATATGTGCTGGTATGCAAAACACTTCCATAGTAGACATGCTGTGAAAAACTAACTCTATTTCCCTTAATCCTATCCTGCCCTCCCATTTATTCTATTCTTTCTCTTGACCCTGTCCCTCCTCAGAAGTATTTCCTTCTGATTACCCCCTTTCCCAATCTGCCCTCCTCTCTATCATCCCCCTGCTCTCTTGTCCCCTTCTCCCCCTATTTTCCTGTAGGGTAAGACAGATTTCCATACCCAATTGAATGTGTATGTTATTCCCTCCTTAAGCCAAATCCTATGAGAATAAGATTCACTCATTCCCTCTCACCTTCCCCCATTTCCCCTCCACTGTAAGAGACTTTTCTGGGTTTTTTTTTTTGTGAGATAATTTACCCCATTCTACCTCTCCCTTTCCTCTTCTCCGAGTATCATCCTCTTTCATCCCTTAATTTTATTCTCCAGATATGACCCCTTAATCTTCAACTCACCCTGTGCCCCTATCTATCTATCTATCTATCTATCTATCCATACATACATATAATTTTTTTCCTTCAACTACCCTAATACTGACAAAGGTCTCATGAGTTATAAATATCATCTTTCCATGCAGGAATGTAAACAGTTCAATCTTAATAAGTCTCTTATGATTTCTCTTTCCTGTTTACCTCTTCATGTTCCACTTGAGTCCTGTATTTGAAAGTCAAATTTTCTATTCAGCTCTGGTCTTTTCATCAGGAATGCTTGAAAGTCCTCTTTTTCACTGAATGACCATTTTTTCCCTGAAGGATTATACTCAGTTTTGCTGGGTAGGTGATTCTTGGTTGTAATCCTATCTCCTTTGCCCTCCAGAATATTATATTCCATGCCCTGCAGTCCTTTAATGTAGAAGCTGCTAAATCTTGTGTTATCCTGATTGTGTTTCCACAGTACTTGAATTGTTTCCTTCTGGCAGCTTGTAATATTTTTCCTTGACCTGGGAACTCTGGAATTTGGCTATAATATTCCTAGGAGTTTTCCTTTGGGGATCTCTTTCAGGAGGAGATCTGTGGATTCTTTCAATTTCTATTTTGCCCTCTGGTTCTAATATATCAGGGCAGTTTTCCTTGATAATTTCTTGAAAGATGATGTCTAGGCTCTTTTTTTGATCATGGCTTTCAGATAGTCCAATAATTTTTAAATTCTCTCTCCTGGATCTATTTTCCAGGTCAGTTGTTTTTCCAATGAGATATTTCACATTGTTTTCTAATTTTTCATTCTTTTGGATTTGTTTTACAGTGTCTTGATTTCTCATAAAGTCACTAGCTTCCAATTGCTCTATCCTAATTTTTAAGGAAGTATTTTCTTCAGTAATCTTTTGGACTTCCTTTTCCATTTGGCCAATTTTTCTTTTTAGGGCACTTTTCTCCTCATGGGCTTTTTGGACCTCTTTTGCCATTTGGGTTAGGCTATTTTTTAAGGTGTTATTTTCTTCAGTATTTTTGGGGGTCTCCTTTAGCAAGCTGTTGACTTGTTTTTCATGATTTTCTTGCATCACTCATTTCTCTTCCCAGTTTTTCCTCTACTTCCCTTACTTGCTTCTCAAAATCCCTTTTGAGCTCTTCCAAGGCCTGAGACTGATTCCTATTTTTCTTGGAGGCTTTGGATGCAGGAGCTTTGACTTTATTGACTTCTTCTGGTTGTATATTTTGATCTTCTTTGTCACCAAAGTAAGATAATATAGTCTGACTCTTTTTGTGCTGCTTGCTCATGATCCCGGCCAATTACTTGAGTTTTAAACTATTTGTTAAGGTAAGAATCTGTTTCCAATGTGGAGAATGTACTGTCCCAAGCTTCAGGGGTTTGTACAGCTGTTTTCAGAGATACTTGCAGGGCCTACCAAGGTGGTATGATAAGGGGCGAGGTGTTTACTCCTTTCCTGGCCTGTGACCACAAGTATTCCTTTCTGTCCTGTAACTGTGAGGAGGGGTTTCTCTCCACAGCCACTACAAGCTCCACCACATCAGCATTCCTCCTCACCCCCTCACCACCACCCAGAACTGTGACCCAGATCCAAACACGGGCAAAGCAAGAGATTCCTGCCTCAGCACTGGCAAAGAGATCTCTGCAATCCCTCTCTGATCAGCCACTGGATTCCCCCTCAGTCTGTGGGCTGGAAGCTCAGGAAGCAGATGCCACCCCCAACCCCCGCCCACACTCTTGGGGAATGAAGCTGAAACCCACCTTCCTTTCTCAGGCACCAACAGAAACAGACTTTTCCCACTGACCTTGTAAATTGTCTTTGGCATTCGTGGATTGAGGAGTCTGGAAACCTCCACAGCTGCCTATGATTCAGTCCTCTGAGGCCTGCTCCAGGTTTGCTGTGGCCTGCGTGCCCATGTCGTACTGCGCTGCGTTCCCAGCCCGGCGCAATACACCTTTATGATCAATCATCCAGGTTGTCTTGGGCTGGAAATTTGTTTCAGTCTGTCTTTTTGTGGGTTCTACTGCTTCAGAATTTGTTTAGAGCCATTTTTTATGAGTATTTGGAGGGGTTTGGGGGAGAGCTCAAGCAAGTCACTGCTTTCACTCTGCCATCTTGGCTCTGCCCCCCCCATCCTTTCTTACAACACAATACTTCTATTATATTCATATACCACTGGGTTTTCCCCCAGCCATTCACCTATTAATTGTCTCTCACTTCATTCCCAGGTTTTTGCATCTTATGTTGATTTTCTGTTCAAAGCCTGTAGAATTCCTTTTCTTTGAAACAAATATATCCATGGGACAGTTACTACTCTAATCAGCCATAGTTAAGGTCTTCCTTGGACTTTCAAATGAATGAAGAGGGGAAGAGAGAAAGATTTTTCCCAAGGGGGTTAAACAATCTTACACTCAAGGCCTGCTCCAATTATCTTCTTGGCATGTCAATATCCTAGGCTTAAGCCATGATGTTGTTGTTGCTGAGTTGTTTCAGTCATGTCTGACTCTTTGTGACCTCATCTCAGGTTTTCTTGGCAAAGATACTGGAGTGGTTTGCTATTTTCTTCTCCAGTTCATTTTACCCTTAAAGAAACTGAGGCAAACAGGATTAAATGACTTGCCCAGGGTCACACAGCTAGTAAGTGTCTGAGGATGAGTCTTCCTGACTCCAGATCTGACACTCTATCCACTGCACCACTTACCTGCCCACAAAGTACATGAATACACAGTGCATGATAACATACATTATTACATCCTAGAGGCAAAGGAATAGGTAGAGGAGGGTGAAGATGATGATGGGTGAGGTTCAACAATAAACAAACAAATAAATATAGAAGTAGAGAGGATTAATATTATAGTATATTCTACCATCCTGTAGCCATTAAAATGTAGCCCCCCAAAAACCCTCATTTCAAAATAACTGAGGAAGGAAATGACGATGGCTAGGACTCATGCCCTTTAAATTCTGCAGCTCCACACAGATAATCTGTCCATCTTATCATATAATAATGTGCATGGAGTTTGTGAATGAAGAGGCAGCATAATGGCACCAAAAAACATTGAACTGGGAATTAAAAGGCATTAACCTGCAGTGTCATATTGGGCAACTCACTTCAACCCTCTAGACTTTTGTTTCCCAACCTTTAAGATGGAGAAGGGTTGGGGGAACTTGAACCAGATGATCTCTGAGACGCTTTTCAGTTCTGACCTTTTGCAAACTAAAATAAATTCTTCCAAAGCCATCCCAGTCTACCCAAAGCCACAGGCACCCAACTGAAAAGTAAAAAGATGGAGGTAAAATTAGCAGCCTTATTATTTACATTCCTTCACCTCCTAAGCTTTCCCTTTTCCAACTTTTCTACTACATGCTGGCATCCACATACATAAGAAATAAAACTGAGAGATACTTTGAAGACTAAAACCTTATTTTAAAAAACAATAGCAAGAACTAGAAACAAAAACCATCAATGGGGACTCAATAAATTGTGGCACACGAATGTAATAGGATATTATTGTGCTTTATGAAATGACAAATGTGAAAAATTAGAGAATCATGGAAAGACTTATGAACTGATATAGAGTAAAGTAAGTAGAACCAAGAAAACAAAATACACAATGACTTCAACAATGTACATGGACAATGCATATCGTGTAATCATAGGCACCAAGCTTGACCTTAGAGAGGAGCTCAGAAAACTCGCTTCCCTCATTTCATGGCAGAAGTGGGCCACCATCAGTGTGAAATGTTACATATATTGTCAAGCATGGTCAATGTATTGGTTATTTTTACTGAACTTTCTTTTTCTTTTTTAATCTTTGTTACAATGGAAGGTCTACCAGGTAGGGGATTGCAAAGATTATATCAGGAAACAAATGTGATATAAAAACAAAAAGCATCAATGCAAAAAATTAGAAATACAAACAGCTTACCTTTGAAATAACAAATGGAACCCTAACATGTTAGAGCCAGAAGTAATCTTAGTGATGGTACTGTCCAAGGTAGCTCCTCTATGGATTGTTGGCCTCTGGCAGAAGGTGTCTGTCAGTGAATCTCCCCCCAGGAGGTATAAAATGGGTATACAGATCCCAAGTCATAGGAAATATTAAACAGCCATCAACATGATCTCTTGAAGCAAGTGGAGAGTCTTATAGACTCTTAGATCTTCCCTATCACCTCATCTTGCACAGGAGGAAACCGAGTAATCTGAATTAATTGGGAGCCAGAGCCTACAGCCCCTACTAAGATTGAAGTTCATGGGGTGGGAGGCCATAAAATCAACATATCTTTCATTTACAAGGTAGCTTTCAAGCTAGAGAAACATTGGGTGTTGATTTGTTTTATCTTACTATGCTTACTTGTTACAAGAGACAATTTTGCTTTGGAGGGAGGGGTGGAATTGGTGGTTGCTGATGATAATGCAAAATGAGAAAAAGGAAAGAGCATCAGCGAAACATTTTAAAAACATAGATAAGAGCAGATGGAGGTTCAGAAGGTTGATTTTGCTTAGCTGTTTTTGTTGTTGTTAAAAGGAAGATCTCACTTGAAGTTGAGAGCCTTGTAGTCCAAGCATAGTCCATTTAAAGCTGGAAGGGAAAATTCCCCTCATTTTCCAGATGAAGAAACAGAGAGGTGAAAGAATTTGCACAAGTCCAAACAAACAGTATGTAGCAGAGCCAGGATTTGAACTCAATCTCTCTGGCTCCAAATCCATGACTTTTTCATCTTCACCATACTACCTCCTGTTCAGAGATGAATGTGATGTAAAAACAAAAGGTACCAATAAAACTTTTTTTAAAAAAATAAGAGTTGGACTAAATGATCTCCAAGGAGGTTCCTTCTGGTTTTTCCTCTCTCCAGCTACTATTGGCCATGCTGTCCCCTGTCCCTAAAAGGAACAGCAGTATTTCTCTCTCTCTCTCTCTCTCTCTCTCTCTCTCTCTCTCTCTCTCTCTCTCTCTCTCTATCTATCTCTCTCTCTCTGTCTCTCTCTCTTTCTCTCTCTCTTTGTCTCTCTCCATCTGTCTCTCTCTGTCTCTCTCTCTGTCTCTCTCCATCTGTCTCTCTCTCTCTCTGTCTCTCTCTCTGTCTCTCTCTCTCTCTCTCCCCCCCTTCTCTCTCTCTCTCTCTCTTCTCTCTCTCTCTCTCTCTCTCTCTCTCTCCTCTCTCTCTCCTCTCTCTCTCTCTCTGTCTCTCTCTCTCTCTGTCTCTCTCTCTCTCCCCCTCTCTCTCTCTCTGTCTCTCTCTCTCTCCTCTCTCTCCCTTTCTCTCTCTCTCTCCTTCCTCTCTCTCTCTTCTCTCTCTTCTCTCTCTCTCTCTCTCTCTCTCTCTCTCTCTCTCTCTCTCTCTCTCTCTCTCTCTCGTCTCTCTCATTTTTAAATTCCAGCCCAACTTCAGGTGCCATGCCTATGACGTCTGCCCTGGTGCCTCTCACCTCCTCCAGGGAACATCACGATCATCTCTCCTTCCTCAGGTTCCTCTTTTGCCTTGCTCTCTCTCTCCTCACTTCTACCCTTTGGCTGCTCTGGCCTCCTTCCCTTCTGAAGGAGGTCTTTCCCCGTCCTCCACCAGCTTTCAGCCCATTCCCTTCTCAGATTACCTTCCATCTTTCTGTATATGTTTTGTATGCATAGTTGTCTTCATGTTGTCTTCCTCATTCAAATATGAATTCCTTCAGGGAAAGGATGGTTTTTGCCTTTCTTTACTTCTCAGTCTTAGCACAGCGCCTGGCACATAATAAGCACTTAGCAAATGACTGAACAAATGGCTGGGCCTCTCCTTTCCACTGAACACACTCTCTGATATCATGGTTAGTTGTGTACATACATCTTTCCTACTTACTAAACTACTTGTAAGCAGCACCTGTGTCATATCTCTCCTTATATCCCCAGTATTTGGTCAGTGCCCTCTAATATTCTAGGTTCTCCCACTGACATTCTACATTCTCAGGTCCCTTCTCACTGTGACGTTCTCTATGTACTAATGTCACTTCCAGATTTGACATTCTATATCATACGTTCCCTTCCAACTCAAATATTCTATGTTCTAAGGTCTCCTCCAGTTCTGAAATTCTGTGTTCTGTTCTCTAAGGGTCCCTTCCTGCTCTGGTATTCTCCATTCTAAGGTTCCTGTCAGCTTTGACGTTATGTTTCAAAGTCACTTCCAGTTCTACACTCTATAGTTTTGTGGTTCTCAATTTGGCAGCAGAGGCAACAAGGTTTGAAAGATCCTATAGGACTGGATTTGGATCTTCTTTTAATATCCTTTGTTTTCAACTCTCTGATAGTGGAAAATAAAGCAGATGAGATATCAGTGGCCCTCTGTTTTTCCTCTGGGTGGCTGTCATCCCTCCAAACCACTAACTCACACGAAAGCACATGGCCCTGTCCTCAAATTAAGGCTCTTGTAAGCAATCAGAGAACACAAAGTTTAGCTTGCGAAAGGCTTTTCCAACCTGAGTATCATTAGGCTGAACTAAAACACACATTACAGGTTTGTGTAATGAACAAGCCTCAAGTTAAGTTCACCAGGCTCTAGTTATCAATCATTGCATGACTGAATTATTTAGGAAGGCACTTTTGCAGTGATTTTCATTTAAGTTTTGCCCCCTTGGTATATGTTTGTAAAAATGACTAATCTAATGGACACAGTTATTGTACTTTTGCATCCATCACCTTCAGACCATTCTTCATAATTGGTTTATTAATTATAGCATCTTAATGATCTGTTTAAAATAAACCATTTATACCATTTCAAAGGTATTTTGTGATGCTCAGCTGATATTAAAATAGCACCAGCCTTATGTGCTTTTTCAGCAAGTGACCTAATTAGTTAATAAAGTAATTGAATATTAAAAAGGATGTTGCAAGTGATTAAAATTTAAGAGCCTTCAGAACATTATTAAAGCCATAAATCATGCATCACTGTTTTAATGTGCATAGCTCCAGAATTACTGATGGTCCCACGTGCATGCACTACTTGGCAATTAGCCCTTCAACAACATGTTGATGATTATGGGTTACCACCAAGTTCTTGCAGCTCTTTCAGATTTATACATGGCAGCAGGCTTTGGCAGAGGAGTCTCCAGGTCAGCAGCCACCAGTTGGGGTCACTTTTGCCTTTTGGCACTACCACAACCTCAATTCCAACCTAGGAATGTGTGGATTTGGAGCAGTGTTGCTGAGGGAAGCCCAGTGTTTGCATTCTGAAGGGGGAAGACCATATCAGAGTTTCCCAAGCCAAACCTCAAAAGCTGTTTCTTAACCTCACAAACTTGATGGAACATATTGTGGCTAGTACTATTGAAAGCTCAGGAATAATTGGCCAGTGCCACTGAGCCTTTAGAATAGGAGTTCCTAGTCTGCCTCACCTGCCCAGCTTGCCCTAGCTTAAGATTCTCCTTGACTGTCTACTGCTCTGCTAAGGGAAGGCCCTGAGCTTCATTGACGTGATCCCCCTTCAGCACTGTGCACAGGGGTTCCTTTTTAAAAGATATATGACTGCAAGATAAGCTGTTACAGATTTTTAATCTATGCCTAGTTTAAAAGAACTGGGCTTTAAAGGAAAATCACATGGTTACTCTTGTCCTTGACGAATGGAAGGAGGATGAAAAAAGCAGGGGGCTAGAAGAGTTAGCCCATCCCTTGAGAGTTAACCTGGTCCAACGATCCTCAATCCCTCACAAATGGTGTTTTGAATATAAAACCTTATACCCACCCATAGCTCAACAAACACAATTAGGCACTGGGCTGGCATCAGAGACGGAAAAGTGAGACAGCCCCTGCTGTCAAAAAAATTACTGGTGGGGACACGATACATACAAAGGTAAGAAAATGCAAGGTAATCTGAAGAGGGACAGAGCTCACATAATTTAGAGAATCAGGAAAGGCGATGCCTGAGCTGGGCCTTGAAGGAAGCTAACGATTGTAAGAGGCAAAGGTGAAGAGGGAGCATGTCCCTGGTGTGGAAGGAGGGCCACGCAAAGGCACGGAGTGTTAAGCTTAGGGAATAGCTAATAGAACCAATCACAGCAGGTTATAGTGTGAAGGTAAATCATATGAACTAAGCCTGGTAGGTTAGGTGGGACTCATGTTGTTGAGAATTTCAGATGCCAAGCAGAGAAGCTTCTATTTTATCCCTGAGACTGTTCTGAGCCACAGAATTAGACCTGTCCTTGAGAAAGGCTGATTTGGCAACTGTATGGAGGGTTGATTGGAGAGGGGAGAGACTAGAAAAAAGCTTAAGGAGCCTATTACAGCGTCCAGGTGAGAAGGGGTGAGGCCTGAGCTAAGATTGCAGCAAATGTGGCTGGATGGAAGGGAACAGAGATGCAAGGAGTGTTGGGAGGGCAGCAGAACTGCCCAGACTGACGGAATGGACTGGGGAAAATTGAAGGGAAGGGATACACTGCAGTCAGTTCCCATCAACTCTGGAGAGCCAACTGCTAAATTTTCATTGTAAGCATTTACGTCTCTGAAACTAGCACACCTACAAATCAGAGCTTGACTTGTTTTGTTGAACTTAAAAGTGGGTTGTGAGTACAATTATTTTTTTTCTGAGAAGCAACTGTTAAACACTTATTGACACAACCCTGGGTGATGGTGATGAAAGTAGTTGAGGAACTTTGGTGACTAGAAGGGTGGTGGTGCCCTTGACCGAAATGGGAATTTAGGAAGAGGGCTGGGTTTGGGGAGGTCGGAAAGGGAAGGATACAAGTGCCATTTTTGGATGAGCTAAATTTGAGATGCTGAAGAGACATCCAGGTGACAATGTCCAGCAGGCAGTTGGTAATATGAGTCTATTATGTTTGAGGCACTGTAATAAATGCTTTACAAATATTATTTCATTCGATACTCACAACAGCCCTATGAGATAGGTGCTATTATTATTCCCATTTTACATTGAGGAAACTGAGGCAGACTATGTCTGTCCAGGGTCATACAGCTAGAAAGTGACTGAGGTAGGATTTGTATTCATAGCATTCTATCCACTATGTCATCAGTTTCCTTTAGCTTAGGACCTGGATATATAGATTCGGAACTGATCTGTATATGGTTGATGACAGAAACCATTAAGAAATGACAAGATCGGGGCAGCTAGGTGGCACAGTGGATAGAGCACTGGACCTGATTCAAATCTGGCCTCAGACACTTGACACTTACTAGCTGTGTGACCCTGGGTAAGTCACTTAACTCCAATTGCCTCATCAAAAAAAAAAATCCAAAAAAAGAAATGACAAGATCACCAAGGAAGAGTATAGAGAGTAGTAGCAGGGAGCCCAAGATAGAATCTTATGGTATACTCACCCACACTCACAAAAAAAAGTCTAATTTTTTCTTAAGTCAAAATGCAAAAATTTACTGTGTTTCATTTCTAAGTATCCATTACTAAATTTCATGTCATTTCATTCAATTCATTAAATTTCATTTCTAAATATTCATTACTAAAGGTAATGGAAAATTCAATGGGTCTTAACCAACCAGGATGTGGTGGGTTTTTTCTTTTTTAATATTTTCTTTTTTAATTAACATGTAAAAATAATTTTTAACATTCATTTTTAAAAATCTTGAGTTCCAAGTTCTTTCCTTCCATCCCCTGCCTTACATTGGAAAGGCAAGCAATTTGATATAGGTTATATATGTGCAGCTGTGCAAAACATATATCCATATCAGTCATGTTGTGAAAGAAAAAAATAGAAGAAAAGTAAAGTTTTTTTTTAAGTGTGCTTTGCTCTACATTCAGACTCCATCAGTTCTCTCTCTGGAGGTGGATAACATTTTTCATTATAAGTACTTTGGGATTGTCTTGGATCATTGTATTGATCAGAGTAGCTAAGTCTTTTCACAATTGATCATCATGACAATATTGCTGTTACTGTGTACAATGTTCTTCTTGTTCTGCTCACTTCACTTTGCATTGGCTCATGTAAGCCTTTCCAGATTTTTCTAAAAGCATCATACTCATCATTTCTTACAGCACCAGAGTATTCCATCACAGTCATATACAACCTGTTCAGCCATTCCCCAACTGATGAGAAGCCCCTCAATTTCCAATTCTTTGCCACTACACAAGGAGCTGCTATAAATGTTTTTGTACAAATAGATCCTTTCCACTTTTTTTTGGATCTCTTTGGGATACAGACCTAGTAGTGGTATTGCTGGATCAAAGGGTATGCAGAGTTTTACAGCCCTCTGGGCATAGTTCTAAATTGTTCTCCAGAATAGTGGGATCAGTTTACAACTTCACCAACAGTGCACTAGTGTCCCAATTTTCCCACATCCCCTCCAACATTTATAATTTTTCTTCTCTGTCATATTAGCCAGTCTGATAGGTGTGAGATGGTACCTCAGAGTTGTTTTATTTTGTTGTTAATTTCTCTAATCAATAGTGATTTAGAGCATTTTTCATATGTAATATTAATTTTTTCATATGAATATAGATAGGTTGGCATTCTTCATCTGAAAACTACCTGTTCCTATGCTTTGATCATTTATCAATTGGGGAATGACTTGTATTTTTATAAATTTGACTCAGTTCTCTATATATTTGAGAAATGAGGCCTTTATCAGAGAAATTTGCTATAAAAATTTCCCTCAGTTTTCTGTTTTTCTTTTCATCTTGGCTGCATTTAGGATTTTGTTTCTTAAAAAGGTTTCGACCTTTTTAATTTAATGTAATCAAAATTATCCATTTTACATCCTGTAATACTCTATATCTCTTGTTTGGTTGTAAATTCTTCCCTTATCCACAGATATGACAGACAAACTATTCCATGCTCCCCTAATTTACTTATGGTATCACCCTTTATGTCTAAATCATGTACCCATTTTGACTTTATCTTGGTATAGAGTGCGAGCTGCTGATCCATACCTAGTTTCTGCCAAACTGGTTTCCAATTTTCCTAGCAGCTTTTGTGAAATAGTAAATACTTGTCTTAAAAGCTTAGATCTTTGCATTTATCAAACACTAGATTACTATGGTCATTTACCACTGTGTATTTTCTACCTCATCTATTCCATTGATCTGCCAGTCTATTTATTTTTTGGTTCTTTTGGGGTTCTTTTTGTTTTGTTTTGTTTTGCAAGGCAATCGGGGTTAAGTGACTTGCCTAGGGTCACACAGCTAGTAAGTGTCATGCATCTGAGTCTGGATTTGAGCTCAGGCCTTTCTGACTCCTGGGCCAGTGCTCTATCCACTGTGCTACCTTGTTGCCCCAACTACTTATTTCTTAGCCAGTAACAGATTGTTTTGATGATTACCACTTGGTAATATAGTTTGACATCTGTTATAGCTAGGCCACCTTCCTTCACATTTTTTTACCTTTGATTCCCTCAATATTCTTGACCTTTTGTTCCTCCAGATGAATTTTGTTATTAGTTTTTTCCAGCTCTATAAGATAATTTTTGGTAGTTTGGTATGACACTGAATAAATTAATTTAGGTAGAATTGTCATTTTTATTACATTGGCTTGGCCTACCTATGAACAATTAATATTTTCACAGTTGTTTAGATCTGACTTTGTTTATGTGAAAAATGTTTGGTAATTGCATTCATAATAGTTCCTGGGTTTGCTTTGGCAGGTAGATTACCAAGTATTTTGTATTGCCTACAATTATTTTAAATAGAATTTCTCTTTTCATCTCTTGTTGCTGCACTTTGTTGGTAATATATAGAAATGCTAATGATTTATGTAGGTTTATTTTACATACTATAACTTTGCTGAAGTTGTTAATTATTTCTTTTTTTAAATCAACTTATTTTGAATTAGCAACAATCATTTCCATAAGCTTTTGCATTTTAAATTTTTCTTCCCTTCTCTCCCCGCCTCCCTCCCCAAGACAGTGCTCAATCTGATGTAGGCTATACGTATACATTCCTATTAAACATATTTTCTCATTAGTGATGTTGTAAGTAAGAATTAGAACCAACAGGAGAAACCACCAGAAAGAGGAAACAAAACACAACAGAAGAAAAAAATTACCAAATAGTATATTTCGATCTGTGTTCAAACTCCATAGTTCTTTCTCTTTGTGGATAGCATTTTCCATCATGAGGCCTTTGGAGATGACTTAGATCCTTGTATTGCTGCGAGGGGTTAAGTCTATCAATATGAGTCATCGCACAACGTGGCTGTTATTGTGTACAACGTTCTCCTGGTTCTGCTCACTTCACTCAGCATCAGACCATACAAGTCTTTCTAGGTTTTTCTGAAGTCAGCCTGTTCATCATTTCTTATAGCACAATAGTATTCCATTACATTCATATACCACAACTTGTTCAGCCATTCCCCAACTGATGGGCATCCCCTCAATTTCCAATTCTTTGCCACCACAAAAAAAGAGCTGCTATGAATATTTTTGTACATGTGGGTCCTTTTCCCATTTGTATGATCTCTTTGGGATATAGCCCTAGAAGTGGTATTGCTGGGTCAAAGGGTATGCACATTTTTATAGCCCTTTGGGCATAGTTCCAAATTGTTCTCCAAAATGGTTGGATCATTTCACAACTCCACCAACAATGCATTAGTGTTCCAATTTCCCCACATCTTCTCCAGCATTTTTAATTTTCTGTTTTGTCATGTTGGCCAATCTGATAGGTGTGATGTGGTACTCAGAGTTGTTTTGATTTGCATTTCTCTAATCAATAATGATTTAGAGCATTTTTTCATATGACTATAGATGGCTTTAATTTCTTCATCTGAGAAACCTGTTCATATCCTTTGACCATTTATCAATTGGGGAATGGTTGTATTCTTATAAATTTGACTTAATTCTCTATATATTTTAGAAATGAGGCCCTTATCAGAGAGACTGGTTGTAAAATTCTTTCCCAATTTTCTACCTTCCTTCTAATCTTAGTTGCATTGGCTTTGTTTGTGCAAAACTTTTCAATTTAATGTAATCAAAATTATCCATTTTGCTTTTCGTAATGTTCTCCATCTCCTGTTTGGTCATGAATTCTTCTGTTCTCCATAAATGTGATAGGTAAACTATTGTTCTCCCAGTTTGCTTACAGTATTTATATTTAAATCATGAACCCATTTTGACTTTATTTTGGTATATGGTGTGAGATTTTGGTCTATGCCTAGTTTCTGCCATACTCTTTTCCAGTTTTCCCAGCAGTTTTTTCAAAGAGTGGGTTCTTATCCCAGAAGCTGGGTCTTTGGGTTTATCAAATAATAGATTACTATGTCATTGACTACTGTCTTGCATATTTAACCTATTCCACTGATCCACCTCTATTTCTTAGCCAGTACCAAGCAGTTTTGATGATTGCTGCTTTATAATACAATTTAAGATCTGCAATGGGTAGGCCGCCTTCCCCTGCATTTCTTTTCATTAGTTCCTTTGTTATTCTGGACCTTTTGTTCTTCCAAATGAATCTTGTTATTTTTTGGTAGTTTGATTGGTATGGCACTGAACAAGTAAATTAGCTTAGGTAGGATTGTCATTTTTATTATATTAGCTCAGCCTACCCATGAGCAACTGATGTTTTTCCAATTATTTAGATCTGATTTTATTTGTGTGAAAAGTGTTTTGTAATTGTGTTCATAGAGTTCCTGGGTTTGTTTTGGTAGGTAGACTCCTAAATATTTTATAATGTCTACAGTAAGTTTAAATGGATTTCTCTTTCTATCTCTTGCTGTTGGGCTTTGTTGGTAATATATAGAAATGCTGATGATTTATGTGGGTTTATTTTATAGCCTGCAACTTTGCTAAAGTTGTTTATTATTTCAAGTAGTTTTTTACTTGATTCTCTAGGATTTCTAAGTATATCATCATGTCATCTGCAAAGAGTGATAGCTTTGTTTCTTCTTTGCCTATTCTAATACCTTCAATTTCTTTTTCTTCTCTTATTGCTAAAGCTAATTTCCAGTACAATATTGAATAACAGTGGTGATAATGGACATCCTTGTTTCACCCCGATCTTATTGGAAATGCTTCTATGCTGTCCCCATTACATATAATGCTTGCTGAAGGTTTTAGATAGATGCTATTTATTATTTTAAGGAAGACTCCATTTATACCTATGCTTTCTAGTGTTTTTAATAGGAATGGGTGTTGTATTTTGTCAAAAGCTTTTTCTGCATCTATTGAGATGATCATGTGGTTTCTGTTGGTTTTGGTGTTGATATGCTCAATTATGCTGATAGTTTTCCTAATATTGAACCAAGCCTGCATTCCTGGTATAAATCCTACCTGGTCATAGTGTATTATTCTTGTGATAAGTTGCTGTAATCTATTTGCTAATATTTTTTTAAAATTTTTGCATCTATATTCATTAGGAAATTGGTCTATAATTTTCTTTTTCTGTTTTGACTCTTCCCATTTCAGGTATCAGCACCATATTTGTATCATAAAAAGAATTTGGTAAGACTCCTTCTTCACCTATTTTCCCAAATAGTGTATATAGTATTGGAATTAATTGTTCTTTAAATGTTTGATAGAATTTGCATGTAAATCCATCTGGCCCTGGAGCTTTTTTCCTAGGGAGTTCATCAATGGCTTGTTCAATTTCTTTTTCTGAGATGGGGTTATTTAAGTATTTTACTTCCTCTTCTGTTAATCTGGGCTATTTTTATTTTAGTAAATATTTATCCATTTCACTAAGATTGTCAAATTTATTGGCATATAGTTGGGCAAAATATTTCCTAATTATTGTTTTCTCTTCCTTGGTGGTGGATTCATCCTTTTCATTTTTGATACTGGTAATTTGGTTTTCTTCTTTCTTTTTTTTTAAATTAACCAAAGGTTTGTCTATTTTATTGTTTTTTTTTCATAAAATCAGCTCTTAGTATTGTAAATTATTTCAACTAGGTTTTTTTTTCAGTTGATTCTCTAGGATCTTTAAGTATACTATCATATCTCCTGCAACAAGCAATAGTTTCATTTCTTTATTGATTATTCTAATTCCTTCAGTTTCTTTTTGTTCTCTTATTGCTATAGCTAGCATATCTAGAACAATACTGAATTATAGCGGTGATAATGGGCATCCTTCCTTTACTCCTGATCTTATTGGAAAGGGTTCTAGCTCATTCCCATTACAGATAGTGTTTGCTAGTGGTTTTAGATAGACACCACTCATCATTTTAAGGGAAGCTCCATTTATTCCTATGCTTTTTTTAGTGTTTTTAATAGGAATGAGTCAAAAACTTTTTCTGCATCTATTGAGATAATATGATTTCTGTTGGTTTTGTTACCGATATGGTCAATTATGCTGATCATTTCCCTAATACTGAACCAGCTATACATTCTTGGTAAAAAATCCACCTGGTCATAGTGTATGATCTTTGTGATATATTGCTGTTATTTCCTTGCTAGTATTTTATTTTAAATTTGTGCATCAATATTCATTAGGGAAATTAGTCTATAGTTTTCTTTCTCTATTTTTGCTTTTCATGGTTTAGATATCAGCACCATATTTGTGTCATAAAATGTAGGACTCCTTCTTTGCTTATTTTTCCAAATAGTTTATATGGTATTGGACTCAATTGTCTTTAAATGTTTGGTAGGATTCATCTGTGAATCCATCTGGTCCTGGTGATTTTTTTCTTAGGGAGCTCATTGATGGCTTGTTCAATTTCTTTTTCTAAGATAGGATTAAGTATTTTATTTCCTCTTTTGTAAATCTAGGCAATTTATATTTTGGAAAATATTAATCCATTTATCTTAGATTGTTAGATCTATTGGCATATAATTGGGCAAAATAGCTCCTAAGCTCCTCATAACTGATCAAATTTCATCTTCATTGGTGCTGAATTCACCCTTTTTGTTTTTGATACCGATAATTTGGTTTTCTTCTTTTATTTAAATCAAATTAACCAATGGTTTGTCTATTTTTTTTCATAAAACTATCTCCTATTTTTATGTATTAGTTCAATTACTGTCTAACTTTCAATTTTATTAATCTCTCCTTAGATTTTCAGGATTTACAATTTGGTATTTAATTGGGGATTTTTAATTTGTTCTTTTTCCTAGTTTTAAAAAAAAATTGTATGCCAAGTTCAATGATCTGCTCTTTTTCTATTTTATTGATGTAAGCATTTAGAGACATCAAATTTCCCCTATGTACTACTTTGGCTGCATCCCATAAATTTTGGTTATGTTGTCTCATTGTTGTCATTCTTTTTAATGAAATTATGAATTATTTCTATGATTTGTTCTCTTACCCACTCATTTGTTAGGATCAGATTATTTAGTTCCCAATTAATTTTTAATCTATGTTTCCACAGTCTTTTATTTAATGTAGTTTTTATGGCATTATGATCTGGGAAAGGATGTATTTAATATTTTTGTTTTTCTGCATTTCATTGTGAGGTGTTCATGCCCTAATACATGGTCAGTTTTTGTGTAGGTGCCATGTACCACTGAGAAAAGAGGTACATTTTGTTCTATTCCCATTCAATTTTCTCCAGAGTTCTATCACATCTAACTTTTCCAATATTCTATTCATCTTATTCTTTCTTGTTTATATTTTTGGTTAGTAGTTTTGAGAGGGGCAAGTTGAGGTGCCCCACTAGCATAGTTTTACTGGCTGTTTTCTTCTATAACTCATTTAACTTTTCCTTTAAGAATCTGGATGCTATACCATTTGGTGCATATATGTTTAGTATTGATATTATTTCATTGTCTATGGTACCTATTAGCAAAGTGTGGTTTCCCAGCTTATCTCTTTTATTTAGATCTATTTTTGCTTTTGTTTTATCTGAGCTTATAATTACTACCCCTGCTTTTTTTACTTCAGCTGAAGCATAATAGATTCTGCTCCAGCCCCTTATTTTAACTCTGTGTGTGTCTGTTTCAAGTGTTTCTTGTAAGCAATATATTGTCAGATTCTGGTTTTTAATCTACTCTGCTATCCACTTCCATTTTATGTGTGAGTTTATCCCATTCACATTCATAGTTATGATTATTAACTGTGAATTTCCTTCCATCCTACTTTCTCTCCCTTTTTATCCTTCTATCTCCTTTTACCCTGTTCCTCCTCAAAAGTGTTTTGCTTCTGACCACTGCCTCCCCCAATTCACTCTCCTTTCTATCAGTCTTATATCCTCCTCCCCTCCTTCCCTGTATGATAAGATAGATTTTTATGCCCAACTGAGTGTGTATCTTATTCTATCTTTGATTCAGTTCCAATGAGAGTAAGGTTCAAGTGTTGGCTCTCTCCACCCCTACCCCCAGCTTCTCTCCCACTGTAAAAGCTCTTTCATGCCTCTTTTATGTGAGATAATTTACCCTCTTCTACTCTCCCTTCCCTCTTGTCCCAGGTCATCTATCTTTTGTACCCCTTAATTTTATTTTTTTAGATATCATTCCTTCATAGTCAACTCACACCTATGCCCTCTGTCTATGTATATTCCTTCTAACTGCCCTAATAATGATAAAGTTCCTAAGAGTACAAGTATCATCTTCCCACGTAGGAATGTAAACAATTTAGCCTTATTGAATACATCACTTTTTTTTCCTGTTCACCTTTTTATTCTTCTCTTTAGTTTAATATTTTAAAGTCAAATTTTCTATTCAGCTCCTTTATTTCATTAAATATCCATTTTCCCCCTGAAAAATTATATTCAATTTTGTTAGGTAGGTGATTCTTGGTTGTAATCCTAGCTCCTTTGCCTTCTAGAATACCATATTCCAAGCTCTCTGATATTTTAAATGGAAGCTGCTAAATCTTGTGTTATCCTGACTGTGGCTCCATAATATTTGAATTGTTTCTTTCTGGCAGCTTGAAATAGTTTCTCCTTGATTCTCTAGAATTTGGCTATAATATTCCTGGGTGTTTCCATTCTGGGGCCTCTTTCAAGAGGTGATCAGGAGATTCTTTCAATTTCTATTTTACTCTCTAATTCTAGGATATTAAGGTAGTTTTCCTTGATAATTTCTTGAAATGTACTGTCTAGGTTCTCTTTTGTTTAATCATAGCTTTCAGGTAGTCTGATAATTCTTAAATTATCTCTCCCTGATCTATTTTCCAGGTCAGTTGTTTTTCCAATGAGATATTTCACATTTTCTTCTCTTTTTTCATGCTTTTGATTTTGTTTTATTGTTTCTTGATATCTCATGGAGTCATTAGCTTCCACTTGCCCAATTCTAATTTTTAAGGAATTGTTTTATTCAGTGAGCTTTTATACCTCCTTTTCCATTTGACCAACTCTGCTTTTTAAGGAGTTCTTCTCTTAATGAATTTTTGTGCCTCTTTTGCCATTTGGCCTATTCTGTTTCTCAAGGTATTATTTTCTTTAGTATTTTTTTTGTACCATCTTTACCAAGTTGTTGACTCATTTTTCACGATTTTCTTGCAACACTCATTTATTTCCCCAATTTTCCTCTATCTCTCTTACTTGATCTTTAAAATCTTTTTTGAGCTCTTCCAGGAATTTTTTGGGGAGGGGGCTCTAGACCAATTCACACTTTTCTTTGGGGTTTGTATGTAGCTGTTTTGACATTGTTGTCTTCTTCTGAGTTTGTGTTTTGATCTTTCCTGTCGCCATAGTAACTTTCTATGGTCAGCCCTCTTGTTTGCTCATTTTTCCAGTCTATTTCTTGATTTTTGAAAATTAAACTTGTAATTTTATTCAGGTTTGATTTTTAACAAATGTGTCAGGAAGAAAACGGCAAGGAGTAAGGGCCCATGGGTGCTATGGGCCCTCCTGGATGCCTGAGGAGGGGAATAGAGCCCCCTCCCCATTCCTGTCCCTTCTCCCACTAAAGAGATTTGGGGTACATGGGGGCACAGGCAGATAGGGGGGTGGGGGGAGTTGGAGGAAGGAGTGGTACTAGATGAGGTATAGGGAACCAGGGGGCCAGACAGGATAGGTAGGGAGAGGGGGCAGAGGATTTTTGCCAGAATCCAGAATCCACAGCTTTCTGCTTCCAGATTGAATGATACAAAATAAAAAAACCTAAATCTCAAAGAGCCCCCATCCCCTCTCCCCCACTAGGGCTGTAGTGTGAAGTGGGGGAGAGAAGGAGACAGTTTTACCAAGGCCCTGCCCCGATCTTGTCCAAGGGGTTGGGGGAGGTAGGGCTGGACTAAAGGGGTGGGGGTTGGGGGAGCTCCCTGGATCAAGAGAAAACAAAACAAAACAAAACATCAAAGAAATAGAGTAGGCGTCTGCCAGCATGGGGCCAAAGCCTGACCAGGCTGGGGAGGAGAGGGAAGGCCTCTTCAGGCACTGATTGCTGCTGCTGCTGCTGCAGCCACCACCACCCTGGGGGCCAGTTATGTTGCTGTGGCCTTGATTGCAACAGCTGCTTCCCTCTGTCATGGCTGACAGCACTGTTATCAGGATCTCTTCTCCACAATCATACTTCTGCTCAATCTCCTTGCCAAGGTCACCCCTCAGGTAAAGGAAGGTCCTCCCTCACCTCCCCACTGTCCTGGAGCAGTGACAGGTAGCCATCCTGAATCCCAATCAGCTGGAAATCATTTCTCTTGAAATTGGGCACATCCATGTTGTGGGTTGAAGGGCAGATATCTTCATATTTCTTCCCAGTAAAGATATCGATACCAACCAGATGAACCTTGGCATGGCCCTGCTTTCTAGTCTTGGAGGTGGACCTCTCAACTATCTTACAGGGCCGGCCTTTGAGCACTACAAAGTCTTGCACAAGGCAGAGCACTGCATGGGAAAGGTAGCTGATGCCCTTGCATCCCTCGTCTCAAAGTCCAGGTCATCTGCCATTTTGAAAGACTTCTATTCCAACTCGTGCAAATGTACTGATTGGACCCCCATCCGCCCGCTGCATGTTCAACCATTACTGCCAAGCTTACTGCTGCCATTACCGCCGTTACCGCTGCCACTCTATTTCTTGATTTTTAACTTTAACAAAAGTTGGGCTCTACTCCTGGGTTAGAGGGGACACTGTTTTCAGCTTCAAGTTTTTCATGCTGCTATTTTCAGAGCTGGTTCTAGGGGTCTATAAGTTTTCAGTTCTTGCAGGGTGGTAAGATCTAAGGAGAGGTGTGGTGACTGCTCTCCTGGCCTGTACTGTGGTCTGTGAGTGACTATACACATTCTTTTCTGCCCTGTAACTCATTCTTGCTAGTTCTCCTCCTCACCCTGGGAGTGCAACCTGGAACCATGTATGAGCAATGCAACAGAGCCCTTCTCCTAGTTTCAGTAAAGAATCCCCTGTAATCTCCTTTTAACTGCTTGTCTGACCCCCTTACCATCTGTGAGCTGAGAGCTCTGGAAGTCACCACCTTCAATTTAGTCGCCTCCAAGGCCTCCTGTTGGCTGGTTGGGGTACAGTTTGTGCTGACATGGCCTATGCTGGACTGCATTCTACTCTCACCCAGTGAGACAGATCTTTATTGTTTCTAAGATGCCTTGGCCTGGAACGCCCCATCCTTTTGTTCTTCTGCTTCAGAATTTGTTTTGAGGCATTATTTTAACATTGTTTGAAGGGGACTTTGGGAGAGCCCAGGTGAGGGTCCCTGCCTTTATTCTGCTATGTTGGCTCTGCCCCTCCAGGGTATTTTTAAGATATAAGAATCCCAACCCTAGTAACCCTTAGTTTCCTTCAAGACTTAGTCCAAGTACTGCCTCTCATACAAAGCCTTTTCTGATGGCCTCAGTTCTTAATTCTTTCCTTTCTTCTTGCAAGAAAGCCATGAGGAAATAGGAGTGCACTGGGAAGATGTCAATTATCCTTGGAACTACAGATATCCTTGGATAAACACTATGGGGAGCAGGGAAGGCCAAGCTCAGTTTAGAAGCGGTTGGGCCTGGCAACAAGAGAGGATGTTCAGAGAGGCAGCCTGGCATAATAGAAAGAGGCTGAAAAGTCTTTTTTCTGCCTCTAATTCACTATGTGACACTGGGCAAGCTATTGTATTTCTCTGGGCCTATTTCCTCCTTTGTAGAATCTGAAGGTTTTGCTAGATGACCTCTAAGTTCACCTTCAGCTCTAATATTTTATGTGTCTTTGGGTTCAGGTTCTTAAATGAGAAACTCATCTAAAATAATAGCTTTCCTTATGGGACAGTGAAGGTAGAAGCACCTGCACTGTGTCTATACATTAATTTCACAGAGTAGAAGTAAACATAGTCCTGAGTGATGGATTTGCTAATTTCATGGACATTATCATTAAATAATATTTTTTTTGTTTATTTCAATACTTCCAATGAATAAATTCCCTTACTGATGTGCTTACTCTTTCCATTGAGGCAATTCTCCCACACACACACACATACCATCTCATTCTGGGATATTCTTATCCATGCATGTGCATAAATTTGCTATAGAGGATCTACCTAAGTAACCTGAAACCTTCATCCTTGTTATCTCTGAGATACCATTCTAGTGCTCAGGCTACAATCTGTTATCCTTCACTATCCTTGCATAGCTAGTTTACTGTTTGGCCTTCAAATCCCTTTACAGCCTGGCCCCTTCCTACCTTTCTAGGCTTCTTTCATCTAATTCCCCTTCATAGACTCTGTGATCCAGTGATATTGGCCTCCTTGCTGTTCCACGCAAACAACAGCACATCTCCTGACTCAAGGAATTTTTTTTTTTACTCCAGGAACTTTCACTGGCTGTCCCCATGCCTAGAACACTCTCTTCCCTCCTCTCTGCCTCCTAGCTTCCCAGGCTTTCTTCACATCTCAATTAAAGGCATACCTACTGCAAGAAGCCTTTCCTAGCCTTCCTAAATCTTAGTGCCTTCCCTCTGAGATCACCCTCAATTTAACTTTAGACAGCTAGGTGGTGCAGTGAACAGAACACTGGGCCTAGAGTATGTATGCCATAATCTTAGAAGCATGCATTCTTCATCCACTTGTTTTTTCCTGAATAGATGGCTAGCCAATCATGTTAGTGTTATTGTAGTATTCCTTGGCTCAGTGCAATCAGCCCAATGTCCTAGAAACAGGAACATCTGAAGAAACTCACTATCAATGGACGAACTTAATATACAGATGGGAACATATAATGTGTTTGTTATTTTATACTCTATAGACTATTGCCTAGCATATGCACATATATTAGAGACTGTGTTATATGCTCAGTCTACAGACGTAGGCTTACGTGATATTAAAGTTTTTTATTTCTTTTTTTGTCATTTGGGAGAGCTTGTTTTGCAAAGTCACTATGGGAGAAATAAGTATCTGAGTATGTTTAAATGATATTTTGAAGGAGGAAAGTAGGAACCAGAATTGGATTTGCTAAAACAATGAGCAGGTCAAAATTTCTAAACCACATCTTGACATCTATGTTTGACTGATCAAGATTAGTCTTTTTCTTCCCTTTTCCATTGGCTTCTCATGAATGGTGGTTACAAGGTATAAACCTCTTGGCTTCTCTCAGGAAAATGGAACTCTAAATTATTTTCATTGGATAGGATCTTATTCAAGGAGTATGCTATTTCCCAGGTCACTGAGGTCAAGGTGCTGTTCTTGTATAGTCTGATACTGCTACCACCCTACCATCAGGAGGATGTGAGATCTGAGCTGTTTTGGATTTTTTTTTTTGAAGTAGCAATGGTCTATGTTGACTGATCCATATACTCTCACCCAATCCTCCTTGTGACCAATGGCACACATTTGTAAGATGGCTGGCTGAGGATAAGGGGCTGTAGTCCTAGGAGGGAGTTTTTCTCCGCATGAAGCTAATTGGCCATACAGGATGGGAAGCCATGACCCTAGCCTCATTAGCCACATGCTTGGACCAGCTGAGCTAGCTGGCTCTAGGTCACTAGGGTACTATGTAGGAAATTACCATTCTAGTGCTCTACGCCACTCTAGTGACCTTAGTTAATGAATCTCCCATGGTGACTAATGGACTCTTGGGGAGTGTGTAACCCCACTGGCAGTATAAGACCCAATGATATATTGAAGCTTTAACACAGTGAAAGCCAATGGAGGCAATTAGGACTAAGGGGGCCTTGGAAGAAACTTTCCGAAAAGGTTAAGCTTCTAGAAACAGAATTGAAGTAGTCAACAGTCAATCCTACTCCCTTCCCCTAGACACTGGGCAATTTGCAAGGTCTAGAGTGAGAAGCAAGGTAGAGAGCTCTCCTTTATGGATACTTATATGTGGATATAAAGGCAGCACAGTCATGAAGTCATTGTGAGGAGTAACGAGCTAATGTCCATAAGACTCTTTGCAAAACTTCAAGTATTTTGTAACATCGGCATCCTTCTGCTCACTTGGGTCCACCATCTTGGAGTGTCCATTTAGATTCAAAGTCCTGTCATTTCTGTGTCCATGACATCTGCATCTGCTCCCTTCTTTCCAGTCATTGGTCACCATGCTAGTGCAGGCTCTCTTCACTTCTCTCCGAGACTATAGAAATACCTTCCTAACTGGTTTCCCCTGCTGTTTCCACTTCCCTTTCCAATTCACCCTCCACACAATTGCCAAATTGATACTGCTAAAATGCAGATCTGACCATGACATTTCCCTGCTCAGAAATCCTCAGCGTCTCCCTATTGTCTCTCTAGTCATCTTATACCTTATATTCTCCCTCCCACATACTTTGAAATCCAATGATACTGGCCTCTCTGTTGTTCCTCACATAAGACACTCCACATTTCTGACCCTGGGCATTTTCACTGCATGTCCCCCATGCCTGGAATTCTCTCCCTCCTCATCTTCATCTCCCCAGATGATTCAAGGTCCAGCTATATTCCCACCTTCTACTGAAAGCCTTTTTCCATCTCCCTTGAGGCTAGTGCCTTCCCTCTATTGATTATCTCCAGTTCATCCTGTGTGTGTGTGTGTGTGTGTGTGTGTGTGTGTGTACATAATCTTATTTGTGCATAGATCTTTGAATGCTATCCTCTCCATTAGACTGAGAGTTCCCTGAGATCAGGGCCGGTCTCTTGCCTTTCCTTCTCTCCTCAACACTTACTAAGTGTTGATACTAAGATACTAAGTACCTGGCACATAGATGCTAAATCAAGGTTACTGAATGACTAGGAAAAATTTCTCAATCTGTTACTCAAAGTCTTTCACAGTAGAGCTCTCATTTCATAATACCTCCCCACCACACTCTCCATTCCTGTCAACGTGACCTGTTATCTGTCCCCCGTATGCGATAGTACAAATAGTACATCCTTCTCCACCACGCCTCTGCACAGGCTACGGCCCTGCCTCCCTTCCTCCCAATCCCTGGCTTCACAAAGCATAGCTCAAGTTTCACCTCCTACACAAGGCCCCTCCTGATTCTCTCACTAATGAGGGCTCTTGACCTCTTAATAATAACTTGATGTTCTATTGCACATATTTCATACTTGCTTATCCCATGTCCATATCGTGTTCACCAGTAAAATACAAGCTCCTTAAGGACGCTGTCTCATTTTTGCTTTTGTATTCCCAGAACCTAGCACCAGCACCTTGCACACACGGCAGGCATGTAATATACATGTTTGATGAATTATAGAAGAAAGGCTATTCTATAGAGCGAGTCAGGAGAGTGGAATCCCCAATGCTGAGTTGGTGATTTGCTAGCTCTCTTTTCTTGGACAAGAAGGCACCTGTGACCCACAGACCTTGGACAGGGACAGCCACTCGGAAGTCCCTGTGGTAATCTGAGCCTCCATTTCTTCTTAGGTGGGGATAATAATGCTTGCACTATTTTCCTTTGGGGGAGGTCATTGTGAGAATCAAATGTGATTATGTATATGAAGCTTGACATAATACCATCAGACCCTTCAACAGGAGCATTAGCCCTATTTCCTGAGGTAGAAACCGATGCCAACCATCACACAATTCAGTCAGCAGCACAGCCTGGAGTCCTGTGTTATTCCCTAGATCCCTGGTTGTTTTTTCAGATCCACCCCCCCCCCACCCAGGAATACTGAAGCTGCACCAACATTATCTAACAGGTTTCACAAAAGAGAAAGAAACGCGTAGTAACAATAAGGTTCGGGTTGTTGCTGTTGCTCCAGATTGGTGATTTCTGATGAAAAAACTCCCTCTAGCAATGCAAATCTCAGACTTAGTCATCTCAAGGAGCTCTCTGGGGTACCAAGAGGCTGAGAGTTCAGGATCTCTCACTGAGTATGTGTCAGAGGTGAGATTTGAACCTACATCGTCCTAACTCCCAGACTTTCTACTCACCATGATGTCTCTCGATAATAGCAGTGACAGTGTATACATAGAGGCATATAATTTTATGTTTCTGAAATTACTTTCCTCACAACTGCACTGTGAAGGTGGTAGTACAAGCATTATTATCAGCATCATTTTTCAGATAAGGAAACTGAGGCTTAAAAAGGTTAAATGGTGCCTTTCCATGGTCACACACACAATTGTCAGAACTAAAAATTGAACCTGGGCCTCCTAGTTTCAAGTCCAGTGTTCTTGATGTCATGGCGTGTTCTCGTGCTTCTCTTGCTTTTTAGTACCCATGGAGATTAAGGAATGGAGCTAGACATACAGCTCCCTATTCACCATGTCTGGGTCCTCCCAAGAGCTCCTTCAACCAAATTAAGTTATTGTAAAGGGAGGGAAGGTAGAAGAGGAATATTGAGAGGATTATTTAAGGGAGTTAAGAATAATGGGGCAGCTAATAGGGAAGGTGGTGCAGTAGATAGAACACTGAACCTAGAGTCAAAAAGATTTGAGTTCAGATCTGCCTTCAGACACTTACTGTGTTACCCTGGGCAAGTCACTTAACCCTGTTTGCCTCAGTTCCTCATCTGTAAAATGAGGACAGAGAAGGAAATGGCAAACCACTCAGGTATCTTTGCCAAGAAGACCCCACGGACAAGTCTACGGGTCACGAAGAGACTGACATAACTGAACACAATGACAACAAAGAGTGGACTTTTAAAAAGCAGTATCTGGGAGAACTTTATTTTATCCCTAACTTACCTTTAAATAATTTAGACCTTGACCAATATGTTAATATCTACCTATAACTTTTAGTCTTAGAAAACTGCCTGAGACTAAAAAAAAGTAACCGTTGGTTCATGTTGACACAGCTAGTTTTAGAAGCGACGCTTGAAAGTCAGGTCTTCTTGCCTCCAAATCTAGCAAACTGTCCACTGCGCCATGTTTGCCGTTTACTTTAACCAATCACTTAGATTAATATGCTTTCAATGAGACAAACAGAATTATGTGGGAGGGGGGCAAGAGGTGGGAACGACTGTGTTCCTATCTCCCATTGCTCTCTGTTCTGCTCACTTTGTCATGTGTTTCTACGATAGCCCTGGGAAAGGGGGATGTGATGAATCAGAGAATGTTAGAAATGGGAGAAGGGATGTGCTGGAGCCAGCTTGTATCAGCTCAAGAGAGCTGATTGTTAAACTTTCAATATGAGCATGTACACTTCAGAAATCGGCAAAGGATTTATTATTTTGTTGATTGTCTGGAGTTAAGAAAGTGATGGAGAAAATGTTAAAAAGGCAGATTAAATTTTAAAATGTGTTGGGGGTAAAATTGGGGGTCAGTGATAGTCCTAAAAAATAAAAGAAAGTATCCATTTAAAAGTTTCATTTTAAAAAACACAGAAGATAGCAGAAGGAAGTTCAGAAGCAGATACAGACAAACAGGGGAGTATTGGTGCTATATGGCTGAATAGCATACGTACTTTAAAAAAGAGAAGCTGCATATAGTTAAGATTCACTGTTTCATTTATACCTTTTTTTCTGTTCTTTAGATATGGAAATGTTTGTATTTGTTGCTGCTTGTTAATGTCATAATAAAAAAAAGAAAACTTAGACCCCCCTGAGCTTGGACAGATCGAATTACGTGAGCTGCCATTGTCCAGAAAGGTGTTAAATGAGGGTCACCTTTATGTTCTGGTTTTGGTAAAATGTAAAGGGCTCATGTTGTCATAGGTGACCTAGTCCTCTTTTTCAGGTAACTGGAAAAGTATACTAACATTGGAAGAGATGGTTTTCCAAAAACTGAGATAAAGCAAACAGACTCACCCACCAGAATGTCTCTGCCTGTACTTCAAGGAGGAATGAAGGAATGAAGGGGGTGGGCAGTGAGTATAGACCAGCAAGAACCTCAGTTCTGGTCCCAGAAGAATCAAAAAATTGCAGGCTGTTTTGTTACCTGGTTCTGGACAATTTAAGCTCAGTGCAATAACTTTTTTAAAAAAATGAAGCAGTAAGTGAAAAATTCTGTCCTTAAGGCTTGTGTACTACTATGATCATCATTAATAGTTGATATTTATATAGCTTAAGGTTGGCAAAGTGATTTGCATGACACAGTTAAGTACGCTTACTCGTTTGGGATTCACAAGCCTGTGGGGTACCTATTACTTTATTTTGCAGATGAGAAAACTGAGGCTCAGAGAGATCATGACATACCTATGGTCACAGTTACTTGAACCCAGGCTTTTCCAACTCCAGCTTCAGTACTCTAATCAGCATGTCAAGCAAAGCCTCAGTTGAAAGAGCACTGAACTGATGGAACTGTTAGGCATGAAACTTGGGATCTTGCCCTGGTTCTTCCACGAACTGTGTGTGAAAGGTTGAGATGTTCACCTTAGGCAAGTCACTGCAGCTTATGGAACCTCAGTTTCTTTATCAGTAAGATGTGTGTTGCACTCAATCTTCTCTGAGGTGTCTCCTCAGAGGTCTCTGTGATTGCTTTAAAATCTGTTCTTATGACTCTATAGAAGGAGTGAGGCTAGCTAGTACCCTAAGAGAGGGACCCAGTGAAGGAAGGGTAAAACAATTCCTAGAAGAATTGTTCTCTGAGAAATCAATAGTTTCTTCCAAACACTTTCCTCCAGCAGCAAGTATATGCATACTGATTATGCATCAACTGATTAAGCCTGGCCTTGCCTTTGGCACTTAGCTGGCTTCCCTCTGCTTCAAATTAAGTAAGTTCAATATTGATAAGAAATGTTTATGCTGCCACTTGGGTTGATCATATCTTGTTTTTCCTTTATTGCCTCAGTCCAAGCTGGTAAATGTTCAGCAGTAAATAGCCGCAGTGGTTAGTCTAACCCAGACTCTATCACCTCTGGGACATCCCTTTAGTCATTACCCTTTAGCCAACTGCCACCTTGTGGTGATGGAGCAGATTTTAAAATGCTTTATTTGAAACAAACCATAGCTGGGTATATAAACAAAAGATACTTTCCTTCTATGGCTGTACCAGCTCAGTGAGAGAAGAAAAAGGGGCCAGTGTATTATGTTCCAGTTTTCTATATCATCATCCTTCCCTCTTTCTTTAAAGTAACACTGATGCCTCTTGTTTTTCCCACCACGGACATTTTCTAATATCCCTCTCAAGGTAAAGAGAACGTTCCCTTGTCACAAAGAAAAAGTTAAGTAATACCAACCAACATAATCACTGTCTCAGACAAAATACGCAACATTAAACACCCATGGTTCCCCATCTCTCTACCTAGAGAAGGGAGATAATATCTGATCATCTATACTGTGGGAGAAATATTGGTCACTGCCTTTTAGGCTGAATCCAGTGCTCATTTAATGTTTATCACATGCACCTTATTAGTTTGTTCTGCCACTCCCCATTAAACGGATACCCATTTTCATTCATCCATTTTGTTTTTACTACAATGCTCTTAAATTTGTCATATGTGGGACCTTGTGTTACAATTTTGACCCCCTTAGGGTACATAGCCTTTAACGGGATAGTTGGGTTAAAGGGTGTTGTTTTTCTAGCATTGTTCCAAACTGTTTTCCAGAATTATTAGACTAATCTACAGCCTCTCCAATACTGTATCCGTTTTTGGTGAGGGCAATTGGGCTTAAGTGACTTGTCCAGGATCACACAGCTGGAGAGTGTTATGTCGGACGCCGGATTTGAACTCAGGTCCTCCTGACTACACAGCCAGTGTTCTATCCCTGCGCTACCTAGTTGCCCCAACTGTATCCATCTTTTAAGAATTTCTTTTTGGCCATCTCATGTATAAAACGTCAAGCTTTCTCTTTTCTGTCGTTAGGAAAGACAAACGTCCATTTTCTACAGGACACCATGAAGTGAAGGCTTCATTTCCCCATCACTCCTACTGGGTGGTTATAAACTTCAACACTGACTAGCTGTGTGATCTTAGGCAAGTCAACTTTCCCGGGTCTGTTTTCTCATGTATAAAATGAGGAAGTTGGGCTGCACAATCTCTGTGTTGTTGTTCAGTCGTTTTCAGCTGTGTCCAACTCTTCGTGACCCCATTTGGGGTTTTCCTTGGTGAAGATGTTGAAGCGTTTTGCCATTTCCTTCTCCAGCTCATTTTACAGATGAGGAACTGAGGCAAGCAGGGTTAAACGACTTGCCCAAGGTCACCGAGCTAGTAAGTACCTGAGGCCAAGTCTTCTTGACTCCAGGCCTGGTACTCTATCTACTGTGCCACCTAGCTGCCTAGATAATCTCTCAGGTCTATCAATTCATATTAGAGCTAGATGAGACTTAAGAGTTTACCTTGTGCAATTCCCCTACTTAGAGATGAGGAAACTGAGGTCTAGAAAGGCTGAGGGACTCGCCTTCACCAAAAGAAGACTCCAGATCACAGTTAGCCCACTCTGGTAAAGCTAGGAACTAAATCCATGTCTCCTGTCTCCTAGTTCTAGTGTTCTGTCTGCACCCTTGCATGCCCACTCTAGAATTTTGACCCTGATCCTGCAGTTATGTCCCTGAAAAGCAGAGAATTGTTTTCCTAGTTTGTTTCTTGGTGAGGAGAGAAAAAAAACACCCCCAGTTTTAGGTACATCTGTCATTTGACTAGTAGCTTGGTTGTTGTTGAGTTATGTTTGAATCTTCATAACCTCACTTTAGGGAGCTTTCTTGGCAAAGATACTGGAGTCCTTTGCCATTTCCTTCAATTCATTTTACAGATGAGAAAACGGAGACAAACAAGGTTAAGTGACTTGCCCAGGGTCACACAGCTAGTGTCTGAAGGCAGATCTGAATTCAGGTCTTCCTGATTCCAGGTCTGGTACTCTATCCACTGTGTCACCCAGCTGCCCTTACTAGTGTCTTTACACTTTCTAACAGTGCTCTGAATGTGCACAGGAGACCGGAAATCGCCATAGCAAATCCTCTGGCTATTCTGGCTCATGGGTGATCAGATGGGCAACTCAATGACAAACTTTCAGGTTTCTTAAAACGTCTGGGAGCAGGGATGCAGGGGTTTCAGCAGAACAAAAAGGAAATAGGTTGATGATGCCAGTAAGCTACTACTTGTTGAACTTAGAGGGCGGCTGCCATAGCTTAAAGCTGACAAATGCTGGTTCAAATGTATTTGGTCAAAAGTAGGGGGTGGGAAAGCTGTACCAAGAGGAAGATCAAGATAATGTGTTTGGCAAAGAACAGGTAACAAGCAGCAACAGTGACACTACCGTAAACTACATGGTTTTCCTAACCTCAGGCAGGTGTTCGTGACCAGTATGGGATTTCTCCCCATGACAAAGATTTGCCAAAAATCAGCAGAAACCAAACAGCCAGTGTGTGATTAAAATCATATTTATTGCAGTTTCCAGACTTCATGTACAGTACTTGTAACTACATCACAACATTGCAGATTCACATTAAGGTTCTTAGCAGCAATTTGTCCCTAAAGAGTAACTGTCTGGGTGAACCTGACAGTTAGAAGCAATTTACAAAATAGATTCCAACTCATGGTTTTTCCCACTTTAGCTGGTATCTGAATAGTGCAAATAGAAATGCCTATGTTCACCCCAGTTTAGCTTTTTCTAGAAAAAGAGTAATAAGTCAGGGTGTAGATAAATATCCACAGAACCCCTGGGGGATAAGATACCAATGAGAAGGGTTCTTGAGATAGGTCTAAGAGGTAAATAACCTACTTTTCCCAACATCATCTGTTTGCTTTACTGTCATGACAACTAGATAATGGGTCCTAGCCCAGGGGGTGCCTCTGGGACTAGAACACTTGAGAATCAGGCAGCCAGTCCTACCTCAAATAATGCCCTTTTAAAAAGTTAAATATTTTCCCCAGATATAACAAGATGATAACACTAGCCATAGTTGCATGTTGTTCCAAAGCTATGAAAATCAAAAGCAAGTGCAAAAGTAATGGGACTGACTTTCATATCTTTCCTGAGAGACAATTCCCATCTTTTCAGAAGGGATTAAAAAAAAAAAAGCCAACCATAAGCTGATCAAATTATTCTTCAACCTAAGTGACAGACTGCAAGTCTCTGGTATACTTATTTTTCTCCCCTAGATCTCCTGAAACATCTTAAGCTGTTTTTTGACATGAATCTTTTCTATTAGCTGAAAAAAAGAGTCCTTCCAAACATGTTCAAAAAGACTCGAGCATAAAGAGCGAAGGAGTCTTAATCCTCCTTCTCCTTCTGTGCCCCTGGAACTCTGACCAGAACCCTCCAGTCTTACTGTCCAGTAATCAAATCAATTTGCCAGAAAAAAAAAAAGTTAGCCAGCTTTTCCAACATGAGCTAGATAGGTCAGGCTTTCCTTGCTTGGAACCACTGAAGAAATCCTTCTGGAAATCACTCTACCACAGTCACTTCTTGAACAAACACTTACTGAGTGCTGACTACGTACATGGTTGTGAGACACAGAGACTTAAGGCCAAATAAATGATTAAAGCCTTACTGTTTAAAAGGATTCCATTGAACTTTGTACCTGACCTACTATGAAATGACAAATTCCAAAGATTATGTATTTAGAGGTCATTATTACTCCTGTATCAACAGCTGTATCATGATAGAATTTGCCTTAAAAAAGGGGGGAGGGGTTGGGGGTAGCACCAGTGAATGGCTGAATGTCTTTGGATGCCTTCTTTCCTAAGTGGCAAACATTTAGGTGAATCTGACTTGTGGAAAAAATTTACAAAATACAGCCCAATGTATGATTTTCCATTGACAACTAGTATTAACAGTAGCTCAAAGAAATATCAATATTCACAATACACTTCGCCTTTTCTAGAAAGATAGGAATAGGCCAAAATCAACTAGCCCATGTAGATTCTGCACAGTTCTGTCTAGATAGGGGAGAATAGAGGAGCTCACTTGGGTTTGCCTGACTTTTCATGGCAACAATTTCTGCACAAGAAGGTCTCAATTAGTGCAAACAATGAATCCCCTGATGGGGCTGAATGTATTTGAATTTGCAATATTTGAAGTTATAACTATTTAAAATAATAGTTCCAGCCCAATAGAAATAGAGAATGCAAATTTGAATGTGATGACCCTTTTAGCTGGGCTCATTTGCATTAAATGAGACCCGGTTACGCTTCTAGCTTACAGTTTTGTGAATTTATTGTTCTGATTTGATGCACACAATCCGTGCAGAAAAGTGTTCAAAGTCTTAAGTTATACACACTGCAAACCCTGGCCAGCCAGACCGCACTTTTGTCCAAAAGGCAGAAAGGGTCAAAAAGGTCCAGATAATTCAGCAGCAATCTGTCCCTACTACTGGAAAAATAATATAAAGTGCATATCTTTTTAATGGTGGGTGAGTTTGTAGTAACAACTCTGTATGCACAGGATGGCTCCTGAAATTAATTTGGTAAACACATGAAGCTACCTATTTCCTTTCCTACCGACTCTAATAATCAATAACAGACTTCAGCTAATCCAAAGAAGTTTCAGCTCTTAAAACGTTTAAATGACGTATTACACATAATGGTCATTTTGCCAACATAACATGATACTGTCTATCTCAACCAGGTAGACTCCATACAGGCTATATTGTTTTAGGGTCTTTTTATTAGTTGAACCAGGCTGGATGCTTCTAAGAATCTTATTTTTCCCTTCCTTACCTTTTCCCTCACTCTGATGGTTATGACTTTAGCTACATTTATTGCAACCAATGTGAGTTTTCAAAGATTATATCTTTGAGCAACAGATGAATGCGTAAGGAGTGATTTTTCCCTTTCGAAATATTTCTTTAGGAATAAAGAAATAGTATTGTTTTTCTTTTCCAAGCGGCATAGATGAGCTATTTTAAAAAGACTGTTCTATTAAGTTTTCAACACAATACCATCTTGTAATTTATTTTTACTGTCTAGACAGTAATCATTGCAGAATTAACACTGAAGCCGCAGCCAAAAGACAGTCCTGATGTATAAGATCAAGTATGGTGAATCATACACAACTCATAAAAAGCATTTGGATGAACAAGGTTCTGAAACCGGATGGAAAAATGGTGAGCTCCTGTACGCTTTAGATGCAACCATGAAATTATCTGCCATTTTTTAAAAATTAGGCTAGGTCTAATGGAAACCAGTCGGCATAACTAGTGAAAATTAAACATGTTTTTCCTAAGTCCCTTTGTTATTTTCCTAGGATATGTTTTTCTGGGAAAGTGAGCATTCACTATAGTTTTTAGCCTGGAGGAAGAGGCGGAAAGAGCTAAAATGGCGATACTGTTAGTTGGGGCTGATGCCCATGGTGCCACATATACCCTCCCCAATAAAATTTCTGAAGACTTTCCTCTGTAGGAAAAATGTTTTAAGTATCACAAAACTGAATCCATTAATTTTTGTAAGTTTCAAAGGGGAATTTTCTAACTCTAGCATCTAAAATAGGTTCTAGAAGTAGTTTTTTAAAAATTATTTTAAAATTAAAGTAAAAAGCTCCCCATGATTTTCCTTTTGAAGTTGAGGCACTTTTAGGGACTTGTTCTTTTGTTGGCACTATAACCCCCTAGAATAGTCCAGGGCAGATTCTTTGTAAATACCAAAGGAAAAGACAAAGAACAGGGAGGGATAAGGAGCTAGTGATTCCCAAATTGGTAACGTCTTCACATTGGTGGTATTTTTCCTAAGGAATACAATCCTTAGAAGTTGAGAATGGAACACAGACCTTCCTAGAAAATGGTTCCTAAGAACCTGATCGTCTTTTGGTTTTAAAATTATGGGAAGATCACATATATCCCTAATGACAAATAATGACTAACTTATATAGCACCTGCCTTGACCACAAGATGATGAAACCTTAAAAATCTACTAGGGAAGAGTTAGTAAAACCATGCCTGGCACTTAAATAACACACTTTGTCTTCAAAATGCTTTTCAGGTTCTTCCCGATACCCCTGTGAGGTAGTTGTCTTATCTCCCCATTTGACTGATGGGGAAAACTGAGGCAGCAAGGGGTTACACTGACTTACCTATGGTCACAAGATGAAAAAGCAGCAGGACCCAAGTCAGCTTTCTATACCTGTGCTCCCCCTCTTTCTCTAAGGGTTTCTGCCACAAGTTACGCAGCACTTTTTCTTCCATATACTTGAGCAACTAACCACACAGTGAGCTTATTCTCATTCTGCACAAAAATTAACTCTTGCTGTAGGAAAAAAGAAAAAAAAAAAAAAGAAAACAGTCAACCCCAAAATAGTCAGGCATTGCCTAACAGTCTGTTTCAGGATGTAGCCTTTTCTGCACTGGCTGAGTTAAAGAGCAAAGAATCATCACAAGAGAAGCACAACAGGTTTGCTGGAAGCCACATTTCCACGGTGTTCTTGCTGCGCGTACCGTATTTTGGGCTGCCATGTCCCTCTGACATGAACGCTGCCTGTCATCATGGCTTGCGAAAGCCTCTCTGGCGTGAATCGAGGGGGGAAAACCTCCCCATTTCACATTAGAACCAAACTAAAAAGCACCCTTTGTCCCCCACTCCAGCAGAGGGAGCCGCAGCAGGTAAGGTGTGTATGTTACTTAAGCTAAATAAGCATAGCAATTTCCATGGCACCACAAATGCCACACAGCTCACAACAACTCACACTGCACTAGACGCCGTGCCGCACCAGCTCGTGCACCAACAGCATGCCACACGAGTCAGAGACAGGAAAAGGACAAGAAGACAGGACACAATTCTCATCTGGTCTGCCATATGCAGCAACGAACTCCATCAGGACAGTAAACCAATTAATCAAGCTACTGAATTCACAATGACAACAGGGACAACTGCGGGGTGTTTCCTGCTGGCTGTTTATAACACACCACTTGTATATATCCCACCCTAATATACGTTGGTGGGTTCCGTGGATGTTAAGAATGCTCAATAAAACTCATAAATTCTAGTCCCTGATCAGGAGAAAGTCCAGAAAGGTGAACAGTGTAACGTAAAATGCAGCAGTCAGTGCAGGGATGGCAACCCAATTCATACCACTATCTCTTAAAAAGAAATGCCATGAGCATTCCCCACAGATACCACACCATTGTAAGAATGGATTCCCTTTTCATGCTGTGGTATCTGTGGGGAATTATAGACACATCATGACCCTAGTGGAGTAAAAAAAGGCCATGATTTTTCTAGTTTATCTCAAGTATTGATAGTAACACATGAAACCACATCTAATTTATATCTATATATAAATGAATAGATCTATATTTTATAATGATGCCTTCTGCCTCTGAACAGCCACCCACTCTAAAAAGGGTCTGTCTTCTTCACGTGGTAGCATGCTGTCCCCATTTTTGTGGACAAACAGATATACCACAGGGTCCTAGACTCAGTTCCTTTCCCTCTCCATCCAAGATCAGAGGGAATCATTCCAAATCAGCTTTTCACTGAGATGCTAAGAAGCACAGTGCAAATACAATTCATGCGGTTTATTTCTAAAAATAAAATACTCCAAGCTCAGATGATCACTGGGCAAGGTGGACAAGTAGAACATTCTCTCCTCGGATAAATATCTGGTTAATGTGCCGTGTGAATACCTGTTGGTAATCCACTTTGGGCTTCTGCCTTTTCTTACGAGACCGGCCCCTTGAATTAGAACCCCCTGCACTAGAGCCCTCTGTCCGTGTAGTCCTGCCTGACAGGTCAGACCTGGAAACTTCCTTTCCAGCTGCCAGAAGCGAAGAAGGTGCTGAACGGGAACGTTTCTGTGATCCCCGATCCTCATCATCTCTCCCCCACACCGTGGCCATCTTCCAAGTAGATGTCTGTGAATATCGAGACAACGTGGAGTCCTCAACCATCGACCTGGAGTCAGTTTCCTTTTTGGAGGAATCCTGAAGTTTGAGCCGATCAAACAGCTACAAGGAAACAAGTCAAACGTTATCTGCTCTCTTGACATTCTATATCCCCCTTTAAAAACATGCATTCCTATCACTTTAAGGGCTGTGGCTTTACCTTTCTGAATCAGTCAACACCAATTTCTCCTATTCTAACCAGCAGTTAAGTCAATAAAGAGACAATAAAGATAAAAGTCACCTGCCATATTATGTGACATTATGTTATAATGACAAACAGGTTTATTTTTATATTGAACTAAAAGACCTTTCATCTTCAGGTGATGCAACTTGTTACACAGGTCACATATAGATCAGACTTAAATGGGGTGTATGGTAGAGAATAATCAAGATTCTACCACCATCATATCTTGTTTCCAGCAACTAAGGCTTTCATTAATTGGAAATATGGAGAATAGTGACACCAGTCCCTACACACCTTATCTCTGTCCTCCACCTTCCTCCCCCCACCCCATCCCAATACCTTATTTCCTAATATTGAAAGCATACTGGGTTGCTGGTAAGTAGGAGAAAACTTCTTACCCTGGTAAGAGTTAAAGGAGGCTCACGTTCAAATGCTTTGCCCAGAACTGGTTTTCTGTAAGTCTCGTCCACATCAGTAAGTGCCTTTGAAGAAAACAAAAAGAGAAAAATTGAAAGTGTTGTCAAAAATCATAGCAGATTCAATGCTTTCAAAAATAGCACTGTCATCACTGGGCAGCCACAACCATTAGCTATCTTGGTTCACAAGAAGAAGAAAATTAGTAGCACTGGTAACAAAAAACTAAAAGCAATCTTCATACTATTTCCAAATCACCTATGGTCAAAACTCAAAAAAAGCCTCAAAAGCTTACCTCTACTTGTGATCCTTATTCATTTCCCCCCCTGAAAATCCTCTGGCAACACCAAAATGTGACTCCTGGATTTCTCTCATTTCCATTTTGGGGGCCATTTCAAATACTCTCTAGGTTCCTTCCTCTTCTCTGCAATCTACATTAGTAACTAATAGGAAATGACTCATGTTACACACAAGCCATTAATGACTCCCTAGTCAATCAGATTTCATGACATCACTACTATCATGTATTCGTTATCACCTACCACCTTCCCTTTGATGGTATTTAAGAATAAGACATCACTTGTCAAATGTGTTTAGGAAAACGTATGTGGGGTGTGTTAAAGTGCACTGAATAACTTGGAAAAGTTGTAGGAGGAAGATAGCCACAACTGCTGGAGAAGAAACTCCAGAACGATGACACCTATATTTTACCTTGTGTTATAATTATTTGTGTACATGTCTTCTCTCCATTACTAGATTGTAAGTCCTGGAGGGCAGGTTCTTTGTCTTATATATCTTTGTGCCCCCCCTACAGTGTCCAGCACAGGGCTTTGCATATAATAGACGCTCAAAGAATCCCTGTTGAATGAATGGATGAGAGGACTGGATTTGGGGGTAAAGGAAGCAAGTGGAGCACACATCTTATGCCTGTTCCAGCAGAGCTCAAGGACACCAGCTTGTCTCCAACACAATTATCAGTACAGTCGTTATTCTAAAAAGGTTATATTGATTCCCTAATCAAATAAAGGGGTTAATTCCTATGAGATTTTTTCCCAGTCCCATAAAAAGAACTAATTACCATATTCCAGAACTTGTCAAATGCAACCAGGAAGCCAGAGCAGACGCCTCGAAGCCCCTTGAAAGTGCGAATGTGAACATTGACCTTCACCCCCTCTCGGATGCAGCGATGAAGTTCACCCAGTGGGCTGCCCTCATGCACTGGAATAAAAAGAGAACAACAGTCAGGGTAGCACAAGAATGTCTATGCCAAAAGTCATCGAGACAGAGCTCCTCACTAGAATGATCTACTGAATAAAATCCAATATATTTTCCATTTTCAATCTACCTTTGTAGCATAAAAACTTAGTTTTATGTATATCATGGTCTAGTAAAACTGGACCACTCCCTTTTCCATGAATATGCTCCATATATCACACTCTATTCTTCACAATGCAGCTCTGCCCAACCCTTCCCAACCCTCCCCTCCTCCTTCAACCACACAGGAGGAGGAACAACAGGCTTGGGGAGACACTCATCTAGGCAAGCTGGTGGAAGTAACTAAAGCCCTACTACACTCTTGGCCCTTGCCCAGCAACAACCCCCTGTCAAGATTGTGAGCATCATTATTCATCTGCCACCCACTAGTACCACTACAGCTAATAATCTGCCACTTTTTCCTCTCCCTATCCCTAGATTACTCAACTACCCACCACACAGGAACAAACTGTTCTCAATCTCCACCTCCCATTCTTATTCCCCATCCTCCTTAACCTCACTCTGCTCATCTCCTACCTCAACCCTGTCCACCGATTCCACTGTGCCCTCTGGAATTCCTATTCCATAGTGAACAAACTTCCTTTCATTCTGGACCTCTTCCTACTATTCTCCTATCTATTGACCTCATTAAGAAAGAGCTTCTCGGACAGCTAGGTGGTGCAGTGGATAGAGCACTGGCCCTGAAGTCAGGAGGACCTGAGTTCAAATCTGGCCTCAGACCAAATACTTGACACTTACTAGCTGTGTGACCCTGGGCAAGTCACTTAATCCTAACTACCTTTAAAAAAAAAAAGAGCTTCTCCCAGATGACTGCACCTGTGATTATTCTCTCCATCAGTACTCTAAACTGTGACACCCTGAAGGGAAATCAGAATACTCAATGCTCCCCCACTGTCTAGACTCTCCTGTTACTGATGTCACTCTACAACTTCTCCGCTTTTTAAATCACTCAGTTAAAAGTTTTCCACCTCACCCAGAAAATTCATAGTAGCTGGCCTCCAGGCCATTCTATCTCTTTTTAAAAGTAGGTCAGTATTTGGGCTCACCTTCTTCCATATCACTGCAAGTCCTAACCTTAAAGTTGGAGATTTCAAATACCCACACTGATCCTCCTCCAAATTACCCGACTTTCCAATTTTTTGGTCTCTTTCAAGACATATTCCTTAATTTTACCTAAGTAACACACAGGGATGGTTAGACCCTGGCTTTCACCATTACCTACACCTGTTCCACTTCTTTATTCAAAAACTCTGACATTCTTTGTCTCTTTCTCCTAGCATCCCATCTCTTCCTATGTCTCATCTCTCTTATGTCTACTCTTCACTTTGATTGGAACTTGCAATTCCCCTACCTTTCAATACATTTTTAGGCTATTACCTCTACTCTGGCTTCATGTTCTTCTTTTTCCAATCTTAGCTCCCTAAGTTCAGCAAACCAACTCCACACTGTGCTCCACTTCTACTAAGCCTACTTTGCCAAATCTCACACTTACACTCCTCCTTTTTTCCTCCTCTATTCCTATTCACATAATGCTGAAGGGAGCAAGAGGGAGTCACACAACAAGGCCAGCTGGATGCATGATACATTCCTTGTTATCCAACTTCAACTTTCCTTCGTCCCCGCAACAAAGCACCTTTTGTTCTTTCTTCTCCCCTTCTGTTCATCTCAAAACCTTTTGATACCATCTCCCACTCTTCCTCCTTTTTCTTAGTCTCTGACAAAGAGGTGGACCTTCTCTGTGCCAGGGCCAACCCTTCTATGTTCCCTTGATCACATCTCTTCCCATTTTGTTCCAGCAGATGGCGACCTTAACTACCAACCTCTTAATTTTCAACCTGCCTTATACACTGGTTCCTTCCCTACCATCTTCAAATATGTCCAAGTCTCTCTTCTAATGAAGTTAAAAAACAAAACAAAAAAACAAAAACCTTCACTAGAAACTACCATTTTCTCAAGCTATTGTTCCATATCTCCTTTCCATTTCTCAGCTAAAGTCCTACTAAAAAGAAAATGTCCATACTCACGGCCTCCACTTTCTCCCTTCTCCTCACTCCCTAACCCTTTGTAATCTGGGTACTGACCTCATCACTCTGCTAAAACTGTTCTTTCCAAAGTTGCCAGCAATGTCTTAATCAACAAATCTGATGGTTTTTTTCTCAGGCTTCTCAACCTACCTGCTGCATTTTATATTGTTGACCACTCTCTCTTAACAGAAGTTTTCTCCTCTCTCAGCCTTTGTGACACTACTTTCTTGGTTTTCACCTGACATGTCTAACTGTTCCTTCTCAGTCTCCTCTGTAGTTTCATTATTGATGTTCGGCCTTTAAATCTGGGTGTAGCCCAAGAGTCCTGGACTCTTTTCACTCTCTCTACACTCTTTTGGTGACCTCATCAGTTCCCACAGGTTTATCAGCACCTCTATGGAGATGACTATATCTTCATATCCAACCCTAGTTCTCTCCCCTAAGCATCAGTCCTGAATTGTCAATTAATTTACTGGGCATTTCAAACTGGATGTCCCACAAAAAAATCTCAAAACTCAACATGTCTAAAACAGAATTTACCATCTTTTCCCCAAAATGCACTTTTTTTCAAACATCCCTATTTCTGTTGAAGGCATCACCATTCTTCAGTTTTCCAAGTCCATGACCTTGGTATTACCTTCAGCTTCTCACTCCCCCTCAGCTAATTTTGGCATATCAATATGTTGACAAATCTTGCATTTCTTCCTCCACAATATCTCTTGAATTTAGCACCTTTCCTCTACTCACACAGCCACCTTAATTCAAGTCTTCATCAACTCTTGCCTAAGTATGCAATAGCATCCTAAATGGTTTTCTTGCCTGAAGTCTCACCTCATTCCAGTTCATCTTAGGCACTATTGCCAAACTGATTTTCCTTAAACACAGATCTAACCAAGTCACTCCATGCTCAATAAACTCCACTGGCTCACTTCTGCCTATAGGATAAAACGTCAACTCCTTTGGTTAAGTTTTTAAAGACTTTAACAACCTGGCTACAATCTCTCCTTGGCTGCGATCCAGCTAAACAGACCTTTATGTTCTTCAAACATGACATTCCATTTCTCATCTTCACGCTTTTGCACTGAAAATGCCAGGAATGTAGTTCTTCCTCACTTCCAAATAAAAGAATCCTTCTCTTTCTTCAAGACAAAGTTCTAGCACCACTTGCATGAAGCCTTTCTTCATCCTCTCCTCAACTGCCAGTGCCTTTCCTCCCCAGTTACCTCATATTTCTCTAATATTTCCTCCCTATCTCATCAGCTGGAATCCTACCCACCCTTGAAGAATGCTCTCTGAGCAATCCCAATCTAAAAGGGTCTTTCTCTCATCAAAAGCCTAATGGCACTAGGACTGTACTTGCTTATGCACTTACCATGCTCTCTTTTGCATATGGTTGTGTAGATAGCTTATTCCCCTAATCTACAGTAAACTCCTTAAGGGTAGAGTGTTGGTCTCTTCTATCTCTCAGAGTCCAGCAGAGCGCCCCACACACAAGAGGCATTTAATAAGTGGATGACGAATGAATTTTAAGCTCTGCCCAATCCCAGAAAAGAACAGTTTATGTTGTGACGTCTCATTGTTGCATTCCCCACACAAAGCAAAATGGCAAGTCCCCAAAATAACATAGCTGAACCACGTATGTATGAATGTATGTATGTACACACATATATAGATATGTAGATGTACATACATCATAATATACGTGATCTGCATCATCCACTAGGAAGAAGATTTTATTCCTACATTGGCTCATTCTATTAGTTATCACATCAAATCTAAACAGTCCGGTCTTCAAAGCCTTCTAACAAAAGATTCAGTCCCATTCACCTGAATATTTCCCATTCCCTTTGGCAAACTTTCTACTCAAGTCAATTTAATCTGTTTCCCACATAATCTGTTATATATAACTGTTCTTCTTAACTCTGTGCTGTAAGATACTGCTTTTAAGTAGGTTCTTCTTGAACTCCATTTCTATCTTGATTTATAAAAAGAACTCAACATGCACATGTTTAGAGGAATGAAAAACTTAATAATTTGCTCTAAATACCCATAATACTAAGACATCTACAAACAATGTCTGTATACAAGAGACAGGTCTACTGTACGTCTGGACTCCCTTCAATGAAAAACATTTCACTACACATTGTCTTCGTATCAGGAGAAATATTGGTTGTAACCAAGCTATGATGGTATAAAAGGCACATGCCATGCATCTGGATTCTATAAGACTGCAAATAGGTGTCATGTAAAAGTAACATTATGATTCAGGAGGAATTTGGGGACTATGAACTTCAGCTTTTACTGTTCAACTCAATGAGGGAGCCTTTTCTAAGTGCTTAGGGACAGTGTTGAATTTTATAAAAACTGTTATTATTTAATTTTAAGTACTCACAGTCTGCTAGCTGTACCAAAGATATACAAGGCAGAATCATTTAGAATGTACATGCCAAAGGCCTTTTCTGTTGACGTCTTACTCTCTGTTGTTGTTATAAAGAAAAATATTAGTCTCTGCTCTTGTTTAAATTTCTGGGTTCCTGTTTCTCCCTACTCTACTTATGGCTTGGTGTAGTCTAGACATGGATTAGTATTGGAAATTACTTTTTGAGGAAGTGGAGGAAAGAGGCTTGGTAGATGTGACATGGGAGGTTACTCCACCTTGAAAAGTCAACAGGAGAGAAAGTTTGGCACAAGTTCACTTCCAGCTCTAAGATTCTATGATTCTAAATAGGGACACTTATGGGAAATGTCTGAACCTTGCTTTAGTCTACCATCTCTCCCATAACATTATTTCTAATGATATGTAATAGTATTTAAAAAAGAATTGGAAGAGACTTCTGACTTTAAAATTCTACTTCACCCACACATTTTCAAATACACATGAGTCAAAAAGGTGAGTTTTAATTTTTGTAAGCATTATGAACTTGTAATATTGGCATTATTATATATTATTACTACTATATATATACACACACATGTATTTATATATGCACATATGTACATACATGTTTATATGTGTACACACACATACATGTGTGTGTATATACCTGCTAGAAAAACCTCTTTCTAACAATGTTAGCATCATCTTACTCTCCTGCTTTAAAATCTAGGGTGGGTCCCTACTTTTAGCAGAGCAGATCTATGCTTCAGTCTGGCCTATGAGATCCTCTACCAAAACAACCTTCTGCCTCCTACTCCTTATCTCAGAGTTCATTTCTCTTTGTGATAAATACCAGGTATCTTCTCCACCAGAGCAAATCTGCTTGTCAACCTTTGTACACGACTTGTTCATCTGCACCTTTATATATCTGCACATACCTTTCCACTTCTCTTTTCCAACCTCTGTCCTTTCCTTCCTTCACAGCCTAGAGTTCACTTCCTTTAGGGAACTATTGCCAGCCTAATGATTCTTATTTGGTGTTCATGTGCTCATTCTGCTCTAGGCATTATCACTGAAGTTCCTGCTTTGTGAATGCTAATAATTCTTTTTAAGCACATGTGTCATACATACCTATTTCCAGTGATAATGAGAGATTCTGTTTCCAGTACAAGTTTTCCAAGCACTCCAGGCATGATTTGGGGTGTGGGAGAGTTGACCCTGCAGTTTTTATCAATTCAAAGGACCTCAGAGCACTGCTTCCTAGAACTAATTGTTCCAAGAATGTTCTATGGTCTCACCAATGTTGCATCTTGGCAATAGTGCAACACAACTATGAAGATACTGGCCTTCTAATTAGTGTTACAATCTAAGACCTAGCTAGACCAGTCTAATTCACAGAGGAGATATAAGCCCTTATTGTTCTCATTTAGGAACAACTTATAGATATGCTATAGACAGGCAACATGAGCTGTAAATTCATGGAAGGAATCCTACGGCTCCATAAATCATTTACCTTATTACAGCTCTATATCTTGTCAGCGGAGATGTTCTTTTTCAATAAACAAGTCACTAAGAGAAACCTAAACATCACTCATTTAACACACTGGCTCATTTAAGAGGCATATTATAACAATTAAGCTATCGGGATACAGATGCTTTGAATGGTTAAGTAGGTCATTGTGTTCACTGGGCAGATGTCAGAACTGCCTGCCATATGACAAAGGTATAAGCCTGGCTTTGTTTATTACATTTATACAAGCCCCAAACTGCACATTCTAGCAATCTCTGTCTCCTACAATTGTCCTATCAGAATTATTAAGAGGTTCCCAGAAATTCCCTCATGCTATCTGAATCTCTGGAATTTAAAGAAACCCATAATTACAGTAATATGAATCTACACACACAGTTCATGCACCCAGAAGACAAAGTGTCTTCTCAGTGGCAGCCACTGCATGCCAAATTTCAGATCTTTTGATTAAACAGTGTATGTTTAAAGATTCTGGAGTCTACAGAAGACTCCTTACATCATCAGAGGGAAAGCTGGAAGAAAAGAGAGAGACTAAGACACTGCTAAGAGTAGGTGTTCTTTATGCTATCCACAAACCCCACCATAAAGACACTTAGCTGCAACTGCTGGCCCAGCTGACCTTCCAATCAACTATGTATGGCTCTTCCTCAAACCAGATCAAACAAAAACATTTCCTCAAATCAGCCAGGTACTCATTTCAAATCAACCACCAGACTATCCCCCACATCGGCCATGTCTTAGACCCTCCCCACATCACCTCATATCAGCCATGCAGACTCTCCCTAAATTCTCCTATAGCAGCAAGGAATATCCTCCCCATATCAGCGGCAAAGACCTTGTACAAATCTGCGTATGAACCACACCGACCCCCCCCCCAGTACCTCTCATATTAGCCATGCAGACCTTTCTCCCTATCAGTCATGCAGACCCCTCCCATTCCCAATATCAGGCACCAGACTCTTCCTAAAATTCCCCATTTCATCGGTACAGACACTTCCCGCATTTCCCTATCTCATGGGATCACAGGATTATAGGATCATAGATCTGGAACTGGAAGGGACCTCAGAGGCCATCAGACACATCTTCCTATTATTAGTCATGCAGACCCTCTCCGCAGATCCCCCATAACAAACATGCAAACCCTCTTTAAAACTTCTCTATCAGTCAAACAGACCCTTTCCATACGTCCCCCATATCAGCTACGGAAACCCTCTGCCTCATCCTCTCCAAGAAATCAAGCAAGACCATCCCCTCATATCAATAAAACTAGACACTTCTCCCTATATTAGCTCTGCAGACCCTCCTCACCGCCTCACATCAGCTATGCAGACCCTCCCCTCAATCCCCCATATCAGACATGCAGACCCTCCTTACACCATCAGCCGTGCAGACCCTCCCCTCATCCCATCAGCCGGGCAGACCCTCCTCACCCCCCCCCCCCCGCCCGTGCAGACCCTCCCCTCATGCCACCAGCCGCGCAGACCCTCCTCACCCCCTCCCCGCCCGTGCAGACCCTCCTCACTCTCCCGGGCCGCACACACCCTCCTCACTCTCCCCCCTCCCCGCCCTGCAGACCCTCCTCACTCTCCCCTCTCCCCGCCCGTGCAGACCCTCCTCACACCATCAGCCGTGCAGACCCTCCCCTCATCCCATCAGCCGGGCAGACCCTCCTCACCCTCACTCTCCCGGGCCGTGCAGACCCTCCTCACCCTCCCTCCCCGCCCGTGCAGACCCTCCCCATATCCCACCAGCCGCAGAGACGCTCCTTCCCCTCCCCCCCCGCCCGTGCAGACCCTCCTCACTCTCCCCCCTCCCCGCCCGTGCAGACCCTCCTCACTCTCCCCCCCCCGCCCGTGCAGACCCTCCTCACACCATCAGCCGTGCAGACCCTCCCCTCATCCCATCAGCCGGGCAGACCCTCCTCACCCTCCCTCCCCGCCCGTGCAGACCCTCCTCACCTCCTCCCGCCCGTGCAGACCCTCCTCACTCTCCCGGGCCGCACAGACCCTCCTCACTCTCCCCCCTCCCCGCCCGTGCAGACCCTCCCCTCGTCCCACCAGCCGCTCAGACGCTCTTCCCCCTCGCTCCCCCACACCCGCCCCACCCCGGGCCGCGCAGACCCCGGCCCGCCCGCCCGCACTCACGGGGCATCCTGGTGAGGACGTTGCGCGGCGCCTTCCTCCTGCGGCCGGGGCGCCCGCTGCTGCCCGGGCCGCCGGCCCCCGCGTCCGGCTCCTCCTTGGTCACCATGAGCCGGCGGAGCCGCTGGATGCGCTCGGGGTCCGGGGCCGGCGCTCCGCGGCGGCGGGAGGGCCGGCGCGCCGAGCCCGAGGCGGACGAGGCGGGGCCGGGGCCGGGCCGGGGACGCCCGCGGCCCCGGGGGCAGCCTGACCCCGCGTGCGGCCCCGGCCCCGGCCCCGGCCGCCCAGCCGGAGGAAGCTCTCGTACTCGGCCAGGTTGTTGAAGCAGGGCGCGTTGGGGTAGGGGATGGGCGGCAGGCGCGGCGCGTAGAGGGCCAGCAGCGGGTCGAAGCGGTCCGAGCTGACGTCCAGCCGCGGGCTGGGCGGGCTCCCGGGGCTCCCCGCCCTGCCCGGGGCCCCGCGCCGCTCCCGCTCCTCCATGTTTGAAACACCCGCAAGCGGAGGACGATGGGAAAAAGAACGCGTTCCCGCGGGGCGGCCGCAGTGCCCCGCGCCGCCACGAGGGGGCAGCAGCGCCCCGCGGCGGAGCAGTCCGGGATTGACAAGCGGGGAGGGGGGGTGCGGGGGGCGGAGGAGGAGCGAGCAGACACAGTGGCTTTGCCTGGGTCATTCCGGCAGGGAGCAGCGAAGCTGAGACGCTGCCGCTTGTCGGGAGGCGGGTTCTCCAGCTGAAATCCGTCGTACCCCCCCCCCACAGATGAGGCCCAGAGGAGCTGTCCGGACATAGTGCTGCTTAAACGTAGGTCCCTGAACCCACATCCGCTGGTGTTCACTGGAGCTGGAAGGAGCTTCAGTCCAACCTTGTCACTTTAGAGGAGGAAACCAAGACCCAGCAGATCAATGACACAAACGGTACGTACAGAGGCGGGACATGAAACCAGGCCCCCGGACTCCAATCCCGCGTCCCACGCCCGCGCTGCCTCTTAGAGCAAACATTCGTGTCGGGGCGATGTGCACTGTTGTTACTGAATTGATGTGCGTTATGGCCGGCTCCCTCTTCGACGATGTATGATTCGTGCGTGAAGGACAGAGCTGGCAAAGAGGGTTCTGAATAATCCGGTCTGTCCTGACTTACCGGCACTCCCCTGACTCACTCTGCAACAGCCCTGTCCATCGCAGATGTTCCAGGGAAATGAATTAAGTTACAATTAAGGCTGGGAAATAAATAATACTGATGGATGGACCCCAGCCATTGCTTTCCCACACTGAAGTGCACAGGCAGGCATCCTATTAGGATGCAATAGAAGACACAGCGATAAACAGGATACTGCGTTATTTAACACCCATTTAGGAAGCATTCCTGAGCAGCTGGATCTTTTAGCGAACATGTATCTAAGGAAATATTCTCTCAAGTGCTTAGATGAAGTGATAAAAGAAGATTCAAGGGGCCTTTAGCAAAAAAAAAAAATTTTTTTTTTAGGCAGACTAAGGAATTGAGTGAATTGGTGAACGGTCACCAAGGTGGAAAAACATAAATCACATACAGGGAACTCCAGAAATACAATATGGCTGGAATGTTAAGACTGTGTCCATGTAAATGTGAAATCAGGCTGGAAAGGTAGAGTGGAAGGTAGGAAACAAGCATTTATTAAGGGCCTACTGTGTGCCAGAAACTGTACTTAGGCATTTTACAAATATTTCATTTGATCCTCACAACAACTCTGGGAGGTAGGTGCTATTATTATTCCCATTCTACAGTTGAGGAAACTGAGGCAGACAGGTTAAACTTGCCCAGGATCACACAGCTAGGAAGTGTCTATTTGACAGATTTGAACTGAGGTCATTCTGACTCCAGCAGCTCTCTATCCATTGAGCTAGCTAGCTGCCCAGCTTGTGGCAGGCCTTTGAAACAGGAGAATCTTGAGAGCCTGGGGGTTGGGAGTTGAGAGAGCTTCTACAGTTTTAGGATAATGGGCTACCTGTTCCTGTAATGCTGTGTCATGATTCATGTGATGCTCTAATTTGGGGGATGTTCAATAGTCCTAATATAATAACGAAAGCTGGAAAATGTGGTTAAAGGCTCCAAAACCCACCAGCACTCCAGAGCCTTCCTAACAGTGAGATGGGTACTGCAACCAAGGCCTGTCCCAAATCGAGAGGGAGCTTTCTTGATAGATAGCATTTCTTCTGGGGTCAGAGGGAGAAGAATGTGGAGGCCCTGGACAAAATCATCGACTAGAGAATTAACCTAGGGAAATATTGTATATCAAGTTAGTGAACTATCCGATATGATTGCTGTGAAGTTATTTCAGATTGTCTTTTAAAAAAAATAAAGGAGAACCTTATTTACACACCAGTGTTTAGAGGTCAGTATGGGTCTTCTTTCCTCTCCTACCTCACCCCCCAAATCTGAGAGCGATGACAAGTCCTCTAAGTTTTAGGAGACTTTTTCACAAGTTACCACCACCAGACTGATGTATTATCTCATCACCTCTGCTAATGAACCTCTCCTATTACAGCTCTTAACAAGTAATTGGTTTTGCCTTGTCCTTGAAGCTTTTCTACCTTGGAAGGACCTATCAAAACCTCTCTGTACTCTGCTAGCATAGCTTTCAACAACTTGGGGTAATCTGCCAATCAAGATAAAGAATTAGGAGTAATTGGACCTTACTATGGTTACTTCTTCAGGTGCTCTTCCTTCCCGAATGTATGCCAAACACTGTGATAAGATAGTCCTTGCTTCCAAAGAGCTTATGTTTGAATAGGGGGATACAACATATATGAGAGTGGAGGCCAGGGACTTGTTTTGGTTTGGAAAGTCACAAAGATGGTGAGTGGAGCCACAGAGGGATCAATCACCAAGCCCTTTTCAGAAGTAGTGGAAGTTTTGGTTTGATTACTACTCTGAGGCGTAAGTGATTGTGGGGATACACACATGGGTTAGTGACAAAGGGATAGATTAGGTGGACAGTCAGATGGGATGCTTGAGGCTGGCTAGATACAATGGGACATGTGGACTGACTTGGGACAGGACAGACCCAGGACATCTGTTCCCAAGGTGAATGGATTATGTAATTTGGCAAGATCTCAGGAGGTCAAATGCTCCAGAGGGATCAGGAAAAATACATTAGTAGTCTAGAAAATAATAATGGGCTAAGGAGAGAAAGAAGGATTAAGGCAGCCAAATAGGGTGACTGTGAATACCTTTTGAGAGAATGCAGGGCCCCCAAATACAGCAGGCCAGAATGCTAAGTTCAAATTACTAGAATCTAAGTTACTTAAGGGCAGGGTTTCATTTCTGTGTCTGTACCCCCAGCTCATGGCACATGATATGCACTGACTAAATGCCTGGCTGGTTGATCGTTGGCTTATCTGACAAAGAAAATAAATATCCCAGAGAGCACAGCAGGCAGATAATCCTGAGCCAAAGTCACAGGATTCCCTGAGGGCAATTCTGGGGCAGAGAAGCTAGGGTCTGAGGATCATGGCTTATACACATATAAATGATACAAGACAGAATGAGGGTGAAGAAGAGTTCTAGTCAAAGAGTTTTAAGAGATCACTTTCAACTATGACAGGTTAAGGCTTCACAGTTGGACCATAAAAGTAGCTGATTGGTCCAACTCTGAAGCCTGAAAGACAGAGATGTTTAGGTAAGAGGCAGTAGAGTGGAGTTAGAGAAGGCATTCTAGTCATGGGAGATGGCCTACACAAATGCCCAGAAGGGTGCAGGACGGGAAGAGCTAGTAGTCCAGCTTGATTAGAAGGTAAAATGCATGCAGGGAAAAGGCATAAAGTAAGGCCAGAACAGTAGGATGGAACCACAATGTGCAGTGTTATAAATGCCAAGATAGATCTTGCATTTTACCCTATAGGCAGCTGTGAACCATTAAACAGTTTAAGCAAGAAAGTGACAGAAGAATGTATCTGGCAGGTGTGTGGTGTGAAGGAGGAGAACTTAAAAATCAGGGACCAGTTAGAATACTATTACTAGATGAATGCCTGAACTAGGGTGGAGGAGGCAGTTAGGAATAATTGAAGAGGTAGATTAGGAGAGGCAAAATGAGAGGTTTGGTAATTTAGGAAGAGGGAAACATCCAAGATGACTTAATAGCAACAGTGTTTCCCTGTGACCTACATGTCTTACATTAGCATTTCTAGCTAGGATAATACAGGATTCCAGAAAATTCCTAGGACAACAATTGGCCCCCTCTTGGAGGGCCAAACAAATTAAAATTAAAGTTCAGTACCTAGTACAGTGCCTTAACCACGATATGCACTTAACTTTAACTGAAAGGGATAGTCAAGGAACCCAAAGTTCAGGTATAAACCAGGGGTTGAGGAGACAAATCCTCGGAATTCAAAAAGCATTCTTTCTCCCCCAGAAAGCTGAGGTATCTCCAAATGATACTGTTTTCTGGCTGTAGTAATTAATATATTGCTATCAGTATACAGGACAAGCACAATTTAAATTCTTTAAAGTTGATGCAATATTGAGTTGTATCAAGAAATGGAAAATCATACCACACAGACTCATAAGCCTTTATTTCACCTTCAACAGGTTCACACAATTAACACCATAAATCAGCTATGTCTAACTCACAAAAGTTCCTGTTAGAATAGGAAGAGAGCCTGAAGTTGAACAGATGGGACGTCAACTAAGTTGGGGATGAGCCCAGACTTACACTTTGTAGTGATATATTTACTTCTTGGCGTTAAGCTTTACAAAAAAAAAACAGGATATGGGTTTCTTGAATGAGTTCCTGATGAATACATCAGGAATTTTTACTTCTTCAATTCACCTAATTATGTTTCATTCCCTCTCACTATGGATTCTAAGTAAACTGGTACCTTAACGTTAACAGTGATCCTGCCTGTTCTTGCCCTACCTATCTCTGTTCAGGCTAGCATCACCATCCCTAATTCAGAAGGAACAGTCCAGAACGACTATATTCAAGGGATTTTCTGCATCATTTTAAAATGAAAGCCCCTGTGATCCAATCATAAATACAAAGATCCATCTGCCCTTCAAAACCAGTCTGAGTCCCACAGCAAGAATCATTTACAGAGCCCTAAAAGAAAAAAAACTACATGAAACAGAACTGAACCAATTCACCTTTGCAAGTAGAAAAAGCTGTTCAGAAATTGGAAGATGAATGACTTTAAAATGCATAATTCTGTTATAATAAACAGCTCTCTGTGTTGGTATCTTTCTCTTGTGCTAAGCCCCTTGAGGAAGAACTATTACTTATACAAACTTTATCTCCAACACAGTAGGTATTTAATGCCTGTTGAAAAATGCAAGGAATTACTCAGGCCTGTTCCACTCCTCTATGCACCTCCTCTCCATACCCCTCTCTCATCCCCACAGAATGTATATTTCTTAGAAATTTGGATCTGAAATGCTACTCTTGGGAAGAAAGCTGAAAATAATAGCAGAGCCCATAAGAACAGAATGATTGCCCAATAATTCAGCCAACTGAAGTGTGCGCAGCTGGTCAATCTAGAGTTACCATAATTGAGAGATACAAAAACATATAACGCATAAACATGTTCGTGTTTATTTCCAGGTCTGCTAAGGAGAAATGTACACAGATCGATAAGAAGGGTGAGAATTTCAAGGTCACTATGTCCTAACTCTAAGCTAGTTAGGAGTAGGTGGCAGTTTTTAAAATGATTTATACCACAGTCTAAAAAGATTAATTATACAAGATATAGCTAACTGCTTTGCAAAAACAGTAACACAATTTTATTTGTGTTTTTGCAATGCAACCATGTTTCTATGGTACAAAAAAAGGTGCCCTGCTTTCAGAAGAGTAGGATGTGCTACCTCTTTCTCCCTCCCCCCAAAACTGCTCTTTCTTGCTGCTTACATACAATGTGTATTTCACAGAGCTCTAACTAATGTCAGAGTAGTTTAGCCAGCAAGAATCCGATGCCTGCATGGATAACCACAACAAAGGAAAAGACAAATAAGTCAGCTGTCATCTTCAAGGATCTCAGGATGCTCTTTCCAGAAGGCATCACCAATGATATCACAGTGTAAAGCAACTGGTTTAGTCCTTGTCCGTGTCACTTCAACTTTTTTTTCTTCTGTTTCTCCCGGAAGCTTGATTTCCTTTGATATAACTTCTTTAATCTACAAATAACAGTTTATTAAATTATAAGAGACTATCAAGAACCAGAAGGATACCACCAATCTCTCTCCCCAACCACTCCCTGGTATTAAAAAGTAGTCAGGATGACTGTTTCCATCTTCATGCCTGTAGTTAAAAAAACATTGCATTTTACTCCAGGGGGGTTTTGTTCAACAGCTTGTATTTTTAAAGTACTTTAAAGTTAACTTGCCCAAAAACACATACTAGTAACTGCCAAAGCTAGGACCTGACTCTGAATCTGTCTTCTGATTCCCACTGCAAACATTATAGAAATGTTTGGCTGACTCACAGATTTACATGAACATTGGGCAGAAGGCCTAGTTCTGCTTAGCCTTGGGACAGATTACTTCTCGGAGGCTTAATTTTCCTCAACTGTAAAATGAAGTTATTCCTCATGTCGCTTCTAGCTCTACATTGCATGAGATGGGTATTCCAATTCAGACTGAGTTTACAGGATACAGACTAGTCAGGTGCTGCAGTGGATAGAGCGCCGGCCCTGGAGTCAGGAGGACCTGAGTTCAAATCCAGCCTCAGACACCTGATACTTACTAGCTGTGTGACATTGGGCAAGCCACTTATAACCCCATTGCCTAGGCCCCCCCAAAAAAAATACAGACTGGTCAGCATCTTTTTTCTTATGAACACCATTTTATGTATTTACAGGTAGATTATAAAGAGAGGCCAAGAATTAGTAGCCAACAAGAAAGTCTTAAGCAGTTACTAATAGTTTATTAAAAATACAAGAGCTGATTGATCTGAAGCTGTAGTCATTCCTCTGTCCCGTCCCCTTTGCAATCATATTTCTTACCTTTTTCCATATGAGTACAGTTCCTTTCCTGTACATTGGTGGTTCATTATTGTAGTTAATGTTGTATTCAGAAAACAAAATTTCATTCTTATCTGCAGCAAGTGTTCCCTAGGATTAAAAAAAATACACAAGATTTTATATCCTCCTTAACCCTACCCCCAATCTAGGCCAATGAACCAGTAAAACAATAAGAGGAAGGGAAATAAAATTTTAAAATATTTTAAGGGCTTTTATCTGTAACTGTGAAATAGATTTGCATTTTAAAGAACAGTTCAAACCATTTCAGTTTCTAAAATCATAAAACTCTCCATCTGCCATCATCAAACCAGTGGCTTTACAAGCCAAAACAGTGACCTGAGGACGAAGACAATATAAATGGTAACCTTTCTCAATGGTGCAAGGGACAAGACTATCACTTACCTTATCAACAAGCACATATTAAACACCTGCTATCTGCTAGGCCCTATGTATGCTAGCTGCTGGGGGTACATACAAAGGCCAAGAATTAACAATCCTATACTTAAGAACCTTGTAAGCTAACCACATTATAACTGACTTTACTAGAGCTAGTCCTGCATTGACTTGATCATGAGATCATAGATTGAGAGCCAAAAGGATCTTTAACAGAGGCCATCTCATCCAACTCTCTCATTTCATCGATGAGGAAACTGAGGCCCAGAGGTTAAATGGCTTGCCCAAGATCACACAGAAAGTGTCCAAGCCAAGTGGTGAATCCAGGCACTCTGACTGCAAAGCTGCGGCGCCCTTCTCCACATTAGCTTGTGATGCAACAGAATGTGGATGCCATTGACCTGTGTTATAATGGCATTCTATAACGCGTCTTTTCAAATAACATATAACCTAGCAAAAATCCTCATTTAACAAATGTTAATTGGCTTTCAAAAACATATAGCATTCTCTATTATCTTGGAAGTATCTGTGGCATGGTGAAACGAGCACTGGCCTGTATGCCAGGAGACTTAGATAGTCCCAGCTTTATCCTTATGTGGCCTTGGCCTTCACTGGGCCTCTGTTTCCTAGTGTTTCAAATGAAGGGAGTAGACTAGATGACTTCTAGGTCCTATTTACCTTGACACTCTAATTTTCTGACCTATCAAAAAAAACAACTGCATTAAAGGATACAAGGTAAACTTTTGTAGGAAACATTTATACAAAATTAAATTAATGGGCAAAGAGTAAGACTGTAACATTTTCATACCTGTAATCTTTCTTGAGCTTGTGCTGGTGTTAATTTAGATCTCTGTATCAGCATCCAGAAAACCGTGTTATAAAGATTGTTAATGTGACCTGGACAGAAAAAGTTCAAAAATGTACATGCAACATTCACAGTCCAAAGGAATCACTTTCCTATCGATTCCTCTCCCCCACCCCCAACGATATCTTTCTACTTCAGATGGAGAGCTCAGAGACAATGAACCGTATGTATGTGCATTTATATTTTAAAATGTTACATAGTTTTAAAATAGACATATAAATATATATATTTTACAAGTTCAATGCACATGTGGAGTGCCTACTGTGTATAAGACAAGTGTTAATATCAGTGGACAAACCTTTGTTTTCAGTTACATTTATTACTATCCTTTTCACTCAGATTAATGCCAGTTGAAAAACACCTTAAGGGAACATTTCCAAAATTATGTGATTTAAATTCCTAATTTTGTCTAAGCTCCCCAGGAGCTAGTTAAATGAATAAAAAGTCAAAGACAGTTTGTATTAGATAGTACATATCCTTGGAATTTCATTGTTTTTAAAAATACTTACAGTCTGCTTGTCGCCAACTGAGATAGTCCTTTAAGGTCTGGTTGCTAGGATACACTACAACTCTTCCATCAAAGGCTGGAGGATATAGAAGGTCCTGGTCCTTAAAGTAATCCTTCCAATAGAAGACATAGCTGGAGGCAAACTGAGAGGCCACGTTGGTCATAAATTTACTTGTAAGCACAGAGAAAGGACAGAGACAGAAAACATGTCATGTTAATATTTACACAGCACAGGGATTACGGGGCACAACAAGGAATTTACAGCTATCGGCAACAATAACGGGAATACTTAGTTCCCAGGATTTCTAAGGAAAGTACCTCCCTTCAACAAAGAGCAGCTTCCTGAACTTAGGGGCACTTAATAATGTCCCGTAAACTGAACTATTAGTATTATTTCTCTCCCCAGTAATTTGATTCCAGCAAATGCATTTAGTATTTATTATGTGATAGGGCAGCTACATGGTGCAGCGGATAGATCAACAGGCCTGGACTGAGGAAGACCTAAATTCAAATCTGACCTCAGACGCCTACTAGCTGAGTGACCCTGGGCAAGTCGTTTAACCCTGTCTGCCTCAGTTTCCTCATCTGTAAAATGAGCTGGAGAAGGAAATGGCGAACCGATCTAGTATCTTTGCCAAGAAAACCCCAAATGGGGTCACAAAGACTCAACAACAACAACAAACGTAACAAGCACCGTGGTAGGCACTAAAAGACCAAAAGAATTTTTTTTTACAGTTCCTATACATACAAACATAAGGACATGCAAACTACATGGCAATACTTAGAGGAAACTAGCAACTGGTAAGATGGGTCTCATTTGGGAAGTGGCACTGAGCTGTATGTTGTAGGAAGCTCCACAGGTAAGATGGGGGAGCGCTCCTGACACAGGGAGTAACCTACACAAAAGTGCTGAGGTGGATACAGAAACAAGTAGGCCAAAGTGGAGGAACAAGCTTTACGGTATTTAGATGCCAGAGGAATTTGATATCATGGCAACAGTGCGCTCTCTGAACATTTAGTGACGTTTTCAGATCTGTGCTTCAGGGACATCAATTTGGCATCTGTGGAGGGTGGATTCGAAAGGGGAGAGATCAGAAGGAGGGACAATGAGGTTAGAGATCAAACGACAGTAGTAGTTTTATTCGAAGAGAGAAAAGGTAGAATGTGTTAAATCGAAGACTACTGAACTGGTAGAGCTCCTTTAGTTCAAACCTCTCATTTTCCAGAAGGAAACTGAAACCCAAAAGAGAAGTTAACTTAGCAAGGATATAGGGCTAATAAGTAAAAAAGACAGTGCTAGAACTAATTCGTAGGCTAGTACTTCCCTACTACATCATAATGTCTCTCTTAAAGGACTAATATGTTTTGAAAAGGAAAACTACTTTAGCTTTAAAAAGTCTATGTAACTGGCAATTTATTTGCTATGATGCTTTCACAACATTTTTATACCTCAAACCTCTAGCCCTTCCAAAGAAACACTGTTGTCTATGTAAGAGCTATGCGGAGCTCTTAATCAATTTCACAGATTCATTTCTAGTCCCTGAGGAATCTAGAATCCCAGGTCAAACCAGAAACCAAGACTCTAGGAGGAGAAGAAAAGACAAGGAATAAAAATAAAGAGATACTTGTAAGACTAAAGAGGAAATGTTGAAAAATCATGATGAAAGTAAAAGGGGTGACAACTGTCTAGAGGAAAACAGCTTGACCGGAAGAGATGGGAGATTCAAGAGAAATTACCTGGCTCTTCTTCTAAACCAATTACTCTTCCGTTTGAATACAAAGCTATATTCATCACTTTGTCCATATGCCATGACAATATCTTCTAGTTGTATCATTACAGTCTGGGCACATTGGGTCATCAATTCCAGGGCTCGGCTATCATTGGGTTTTGCAAAGTTGTGTTTTTCGGCAAAGCTTCATTGTGGGAAGGAGGAGAAACAAAGGTAAGTTTTCATGAAGGAAGTTAAGCAAAGAGAACATAACGTAAAAACAGGAACAGCAACACTGCAGAGGCCAAGTAGCATGCAGGGTTTACAGTCAGGAAGACTCTGGTTCAAGCTGTGTGACCAAGGAGAAGTCACCTAACATCTATGATTTGAGCAACATTTTAAATACCATGTTAAAGACTATCAAATAACAGTACTTTATTTCTTCACTTCTGTCTCCTCAAGGGCCTTTCCTGCTCTGACCAGGAGAAGGAAATTCAGGCTTTATTCCATGACTCTATCTTTCCTTCAATTCTACGCCACACTTATCTTCTCTTGCCCCTCTCTCCTTAGGTATTCTGGCACATCTGGACAATTTGTGGAAACCAGTTAAACTAAAACTCCGCAAGCATGGGTGTTTAATAAATATTAACGGATACAATAAACATTAGAAGCCATTTATTCTAACCTCCTCAGTTCAGAGGAGGAAAGCAACTTTCTAGAAGTCACTGGACCTCAAATAAAAGTAGTACAGGGCAGAGCCATACTCAGACTCTGCTTCTCTGCCTTTCAGAAAGGCATATTTTCTACATCCTGTGTACTGCCCCCCTCAAAATCCTAAACAGATTTTTTTTTGGATGCTCTTTAGATAATGTGGATACAGAGGGCCATTTAGTTAACCAGTTGCAAACCTGAGGGAAAAGATCTCATGGGAAGGGGATGTACTTTGCTATCAGTTCTCTGGGCTGCTGATAAATCACATCAAGTTCACTTTCAATCAAGCCCCAAGAGAGAATACATCTACAACTCCTGTTCCTACTGATAAAGTACTTTTAGGACACGCAAAGGCCTTTCTTCACAACACTCCCCAGTTCCTTTCCCAAGATGGCTAGTTAAAGAACTGTTGGACAAGCCCCCCTACCATCCCAAAAGGAAAAGACGGCTCAAAGTGGTTAAAATGACTTCCCCAAAACCACGCGGCACGTAACTGGCAGAACTAGGGCTGAAACCCAAAGCTTCTTGCTCTCTTCTACTGAGAGCTGAATCTTGCCCTCTTTGAACTTCAGTAATGGCCAGGCTCCTGTCCAGGCTTTCGGCTGCCTCTCCAGGGCGTGAAAGGGAGTGACGCTTTCTACCGCAAGCTCATTGGCTGCGGGGTTCCCCTGGTAACGGAGAAGGGGAAGTGGACGGCTAGGAGGGAAGGGCAAGAGAAGAGAGGGAGGGGGAAGTGCGGGGGGGGGGTTGAAAGGGGACCCGCCCCGGAAGCGCATGCGAGCCACGCGAGCTCCCGGGCAGCGCTCTCACCGATGGAAGTTCCTTCCGTCTAGCCGCACGACCACCCAACAGTGGGCCAGGCATGTGTCATCCATCTCGAAATCTCGTACATACTCGAATTTGCTCTTCGCCATAGCAACCCTGCTGCTAACGGCGACTCTACGGCAAGAGGGAGCAACAGCCAAACTCACACGAGAGGCGACTATGGCAGTGTTTATAACCCACATTTCCGGCCTGGAGAAAAGAAAACGCCCCGCCCCGGAAGCGTCTGTTCCCGACCTGGCTCCTCTAGCCCGCCTGGAGGACCTTCTTCTCGCTCTACCTTTCTGTTTCACTCCCGTCTCTGCTTCTCCAGTCTGGTCCCTGATCTCTCGCTAGGTATAATGGGGGGATTTCCATTTGCTCTGTCCGGGCTTTCTCACTAGCCACTTCAGTTTTCCGCAGAAACCACACTCACGAAAGTCTCTAATAGCTTCCTCTTGGCCAAGTTTCTCATCCTTTTTAGTCCAGTTTGTTAAGGGGTCCCCTGAACTTGTCTTTTTGAGTTGCCCTATTTTTCAGAAACACTGGACCCAGAGCATGCGGGAGGCCCTGAATGTGTCAAGGACGAAGCTCCCCTCGAGCTGACACAATTTGTTGTTGAGCCCCAAACTGGACTTCCTGTGCGTCCTTGAGAGGCAAGTCAGACTTTCCAGCCTGAGATAATGCTTGTGCAACTGGAGACTTTTGCAGATAAGCAGACCCTCCTATCTTCATAGCCTAACAGTTCCCAAGGGAAAATAATGAGGCATTTGCCATCACCTTGCTCCTCCCCACGGGGAGTGGTCTTGTTTTTTTCCCACCTTTGCTGCACTGTTCCCCCTTACCGGTATCCTCTCCTCCCTTTGTTCTGCTGTTATAAAAATGTAAGCTGTAAAGACTGGGAACTCTTTGGGTTCCACGTGCATGTTCATTTCTCTTGTAATAAACCTGGTTTTCACAATAAGTTCAACCTTTAAGTGTCTGTCTTGCACAGAATAGGGGATTGGAGTATTGGGCAACACAGAGAGGACACAGCCTCAGCCCATGGGAAATTTGTAGTTTAATGTCAGGGAAGGAAGCCAAGAGGCCTGGATCTGAATGTGCCTCAGACTCCAGCTATGGGATCCTGGACAAATCATAAACTTTCAGAAACCCAGTTTCCTTATCTGCCAAATGAGAGTAATAATACATACACTACATCCTTCATAGCATTGTGAAGAATAAGAGCTTAGAAAACATGAGTTATTATGTAGGTGAATGATACAAGGAGTATAGCAAGAGTCCGGCAAAGGGTTAATGAGTTATTTGAGTATATGCAAACTATATGACAATAATTAGGGGAAACTAGCAACTGGTAGGATGGGTCTCATTTGTGAAGTTAGAGTTGTTAAGGGAAGACTCCTTGGAGGAGGTGGCACCTGAGTTGGGTCTTGAAGAAAGGGAGGGGCTTTAACTAGCAGTGATAGGATGGGGGTAGGGAGGAAGTCATTAGTCCAGTTTACCTATGTGAGACAGCCTTGGAGATAGCAGGATAAGAAAGGGGATGGAGTATAGCTTGGTTTAACTGGAATGTAGAGAACATAGTAGGATCATAAATTTAGAGGTGGAAGGGACTTTTCTAGCCTTTTTCTAAAATAATTCTCTTATTTTACAGAGGGAGAAAATGAGACTTAGAAAACTTAAATGACTTGCCCTGCCGTACATCTGGTAATTGTGAGACAGGATTCAAACTCAAAGCTTTATGACTCCAACACTCTCTGTTGGACTCTATTTGCCACGTCTTCAGTTTAGAACTAAAATGGACCTTGGGGTTAGTGGCTTAGAGGCAGCATGGTTTTGGGAAAAGAGTACTGGATTCAAAATTAGGAGAAACCTGTGTTTGAATCCTACTCCTGACGGTGGGGTCATAGACAAGTCACAACCTTTATGAGCCTCATATTTCTATTTATAACATGGGGTTAACGCCTGTAGCACCTATCTTATATGGCTATTGTGAGGCTCAAAAGGGAGGATATGTATTAAAGTACATTGCCAACCTGAAAGTACTATATAAATGTCAGCTATTATCACCTAATCCAATCCTCTGGTTATAAAGAGGAAGAAGTAGAAGGAAAATGACAGGTGTCTTCTTCAACTCCCCACTCTCTCTCACTGCCCATAGCCAATCCGTTGCTATGGCCTGACTCTCCAATACAATCTTTTTTCTGCTCTGACATAGCCACTACTCTGGTACGAGCCCTCCTCACGTCACAGGGTGGACTATTGCAGTAGCCTACTGGTGTATCTGCCGGCTTCAAGTCTCTTCCCACTCCACTCTAGCCTCCATTCAGTCACTAAAGTGATTTTCCTAAAGTACAGGTTCAACCATGTCACCCCATACTCAATAAACTCCAGTGGTTTCCTATTGCCTCTAGGATCAAATACAAAATTCTCTGTTTGTCCTTCATAACTCAGTCCCCTTTTACCTTTCCAGTCTATTTATACCTTACTTCCCACTTCATACTTTTCAAGTCAGTGACACTGGCCTCCTTGCTGTTCCATGAACAAGACACTCTTCCCAACTCAGGAGTTTCCCATACCTGAAATGTTCTCCCTTTACATCTCTGCCTAGCTTCCCTAGCTTCCTTAAAGTTCCAACTAAAATCTCATCTTCTACAGGAAGCCTTTCCCAACCCTTCTTAAATCAAGTGCCTTCCCTTCTCTTAATTATTTCCTATTTATCCTGTACATAGCTTGTTTGTCCGTATTTGTTTACTTGTCCCCCTCATTAGATTGTGAGCTCTTTGAAGGCAGAGCCTGTCTTTTGCCTCTTTTTGTATTCTTAAAGCTTAGCACAACACCTGGCATATGTTGTTGATCAGTTGTGTCCAATTCCTTGTGACCCTGTATGGAGTTTTAGCAAAGATGTTGGAGTGGTTTGCCATTTCTTTCGTCAGTAGATGAAGGCAAACAGAGGTTAAATGACTTGCCCAGTCATACAGCTAGTGAGTGTCTGAGGCTGGATGTGAATTCAGGTCTTTCTGACCCAGCACTCTATCCACTGAGCCACCTAGCTGCCTCCAATATATAGTAGGTGCTTAATAAATATTTATTGACTGATTAACAAGTAGAAGAGCCAGGATTTTTGTCTAGGTCCTCTTGACTTTAAATACATTGCTCTTTCCACTGTACCAGTGCTCTCCAGGTTGTTAAAGGCCTAATTACCAGGATAGGGATCTTATTTATTACTTTGTTACCATCTATTTTGCCACTGCACCCTATGGACCATTTGGCCCTTCCATCTGACTTGTGGCTGAAAAATTCTGTATGAGCTGCCTCTCCCAATGAGCTTCTTGAGAACAGGGGCGGTCTTACATAGAATAAGCACTTAAGCCTTATTCATTCATTCATTCATTCACTATTTGATAGGCAATGGGGAATCGCCAATAATTTCTTTTTTAACCAAGGGTCTAATATGATCAGAACAGTACACTGCTTGGGCAACTTGGGAAGAATGAGCCAGATTGGAAATAAACTGGAAATTCATAACCTTTTTCCTTCTGTTCTTTTTCTTAGTGGAATGAAGTTGCTGTTACCAAAGGTTGTCACAAAATTGTGGATCTGAAATAGACCTAAGAGCTCATTGGGCCAATGCCCTTATTTTCTAGATAAGGAAACTCAAGTCTGGAAAGAAGTAACTTGTCCAAATGCACAGCTAAGTAGCTGAGATTAGAAGCCAGATTCCTTGGTTTCTATCCCAAGGCTCTTTTTCATCCCTACCTCTCCCTCCATGGACATTGAGTTACTCAGAAATCCTTTAATAATTCCATGAATTTTAAAAAATAATTCCTTCTTCTACTATCTTGGCTCACTAGTTCCCCTAGAGCTACAGTGTCTTGTGGATCCTGAATTTTCTGATATAATCCTGATTTCAAAAGAAGATATATTTTTTAAAATAAATTTTGATAGCTTTTGTTTTTACATTGTCAACATTTCTCCCAGTATTTCCTCCCCCCTTCCTCCTCCCAGAGAGTTCTCCCATATATGCCATATATACCATATAATGATTGGGGTTTTTTTTAAAGAAAAGAGGAAGAAAAATGCTTATTGACTGACTGATGGCAACTTTTTTCTCTTGATGACTTCCTTGGGGTAAAAAGATGTACAGGATGTCCCAAAGACACTTCCCAAACTCCCATGTCTTTGGTCTCAGTGCTTAGACTTCTGGGACACCCTGTAGTTTTAATTAGGCTTTGAACAACTAGCATCCTTTGTCAGACAATCTATCCCATTTTTCTGAAAATACAGTCACTGTAGCTATAGAGCTTATACCACTCATTTGACACTTGCACTGCCTTATATTTGTAGTATAATTTTAGCACTTTCTGTGGTTCTATGACCTTATGAATGTGGGGCCTTTTTCTAATAGTGCAGATTGCCACTTATTTACACCTTTTCAACCTGTGAGATTCTTATCTATATCCTCTAGCAAATCCTCCAAGTTTGAGGCCTTCCTCCAAGTCTTTTAATTTTCTGTGAGTACTGATGCAAACTATCCTTCTGTTATTCCTTCTTACACCTCATAACTGTCTAGTTCACCTCATCTCCTTTCTTCATCATACATTCAACATTCATTAATGAAGACCATACCATGTGCCAGGCTCCATGCTTGACCTTGGGCATACAAAACCAAAAATGAAACAGTCTCTGTTCTCAAGAAGCTTATAGTCTATTGAGGTAAAACAAAGAGTATACAAAAAATTAAATATGAAACATACAAAGCAAATACCAAGGAACTTCTGGGAAGGACTCTAACATTAGGGGGAATCAGACAAGCTTCTTGTAGGATATGAGCTGATCCATAGGAGGCATGGATTCTGTGAGGTGAGGTGAGAAGGGAACTCATTCCAGGAATGGAGGCAGTCTATGCAAAGGAATGAAGATGGGAAATAGAACATCTGAGGTGATGGACACCAATTTGGCTGGACTACAGAGATGATGGAGAACAATGTGACATAAGCCTAGAAAGACAGGCTGAAGCCAGATTATGAAGTGCCCATGAAGACATGCCCACCAAAGGAGTTTGTGTTTTATCCTAGACTTAGCAAGAGGGAGTCAGCAGAACCTCTTTGCTAATCTCTTCAGTGGTATCTCTTGTGCTGCCTCTCATGGGTAACATGATGGGACTTATGTTACATCCTACTTATACCCACCTTGTATCTTTTTCCATTGTCCCATAACTTGGGTTATTTTCAGAGCTTATAGCACTGCTATTTTATGATTGACAGCATCAGAAGGATATGGATGAAGGACAGTTAGGTGATGCAGTGGATAGAGCATTAGCCCTAGAGTCAGGACCACTTGAGTTCAAATACGGTTTCAGACACTTACTAGCTGTGTGAGCCTGGGCAAGTTACTTAACCCTGATTGCCTCAAAAAAAGAAGAAAAGAAGGATACGAATGTTAAATAAGGCGAGTTTTGTGCCAGGGAACCCCCTGAGGTCTTTGAAAGTGCTACATAATCTCCTAAATGCAATCCACATTGTTCTCTTCCTTGTATTCAATTGCCTATCTGCAGTTCTAGTCCCAGGTGTACAGACTGATGAATTAACTTAGTGGCTACCCGTTCAGCTACGTAATAATATGGAAAATAGGTGCACTTAATCTGTTTAGTTTAACTAGAGATCACGTTGAGAGATACAATGGTAGAGGTTTCTCTACTCAACAAACCTGGTATTATCAATGTTAGACTACTATGAAGTGATTATATATGCTTGACAGAAATGTCATTATGAAGAAGTTTCCCAAAAATCACAAAACAAGAAGAATTAAAAGCCTGATGATAACATTAACAATGTCGTAGATTAAAAAAAAAATAACACAAACCTTCTTGCCAGTCAAATAAAATCAATTCAGTTGAATACGTTTTTGAATCTTACATTGCAAATCACTCAATCCATCTATCAATGTTGTATTCTATACTAAATGCATTTAAAAATCAGAATAGAATTCATCTTCATGTATTTTCTAAGGATATTGTCTTAATGTCAAATATCAAGTGTATTTCATATTAAGGTCTGATCTACCTGTAGACAGTCAAACATCAGAATTATATAACTTTAAATGAGACTGCATTAGAATTTAGTTTCAGGATAAACTCAATCAAGTCAAATCTGAATTATACTCACTAATAGTATCATTCAAAACCTCATTGTTCCTAAGGGCCATTAGCTGCCAGCACCTCAAATTATAGAACCCCCCTGTTTTCCGTCAGCTTAGTTACAAAGATTTATGGGAGTAGTCTCACATTCTTATCTCCTTCTTAAAATATTTCAGCATTTAAAAAACAAACTTCAAACCATAATTTGGAAATTTACAGCAAACAGATTACATTTCAGTTGCAGATTTAGTCTCTAGATTTAGTTAATAAGGCCATAAATTTCTACCAATTAGGAAAAAGATTTCCTGGAAAGAAAGGCAATCTTTGCTTGTCTGTTTTTATCTCTGTAACCTCAAGCTGGCCAGAGTTAAAATGACAGAACGTTTTTAAAATTTTTTTTCCTTTTTTTTCCTTCTAAAACTTTATCTCCTGATGGAAGTCTGAAATGGGTGTAAATTCCTGCTTACTGGCAAAGAGAATTTAGCAACAGATTACAGAAATCTGGGAGAACTGTTTCAAATGTGAAACTTCATTAATCTCTCCTACGATTCTAAACTTCCTTTTTGCAATTTTTAAAATCACAATCTTTATGGCTATGGTTAGTTATGTAGAAATTATCAAAGGCAGCAGAATTTACAAACACTAAACAAACAGTGGTTTTCCTTAGAAGTTTGTAGGGATGGTAAAGAGGGAGAAAAAGGCATTCCTCATTGTTGGGATAGGAGTGTTTAGCCCATGCCCAACCCTAGAAAAGTTTCTATAAATAATACACATTCGAGCTCCCCTCATTAACCTGGGTAGTCCCAAGTGAACAGATGTAGGGCTGATGTTAGGTGATCAGTTTGTCAGACAACTGTATCAGAACAAGGCAAAGCATAGCACAAATATCTGATAAAGGAATCCCTCCCTGCAGGTCCTGTAGTTGAACTGTCTACCTTTGCATTTGAGTCACAGATCAGGTGCCATACTCACCAAGATATCAGAGCAGCTGTTCCCAATATATAGTCACAGATACAGGTGTCTGTTTTTTTCTAATCAACAGAGGAGAGTTGAGGAGGTACAAGAAGAGGAGAGAGGCAAGCAGAGACAAAGACAAAGATATCTGCCAAACGACTCATAGCCAAATTTAACAGATGACAGCACTGTCTCCTAGAATTCTTGGGTGATCATCCTCAAGAATTCTACTATTCTAACAACAAAGCTGGCAAGGCTAGTTCTAACTCTACCAAGAGTAATTCCCTGGGTCAAGGTGTCACACATTCCCCTATGTTATACAGAGTTCAAACAAAAGAGTAAGACCGTGTTTCACCTGAATCCTTAGGTACTCACCCTTCAGATTGATCTCCTGTAGGTGAGCCCCACCTGCCCCTTCGGTCAATCATCAGAGACCCTGCTGGTAATTAAAAAATTCATACCAAGGGGCAGCTAGGTGGCACAGTAGATAGATCTCTGGCCTTGGAGTCAGGAGGACCTGAGTTCAAATCCATCCTCAGACACTTGACACTTACTGTGTGACCCTGGGCAAGTCACTTAATCCTGATTACCTCACCAAAAAGCAAAAAAAAAAAAATTCAACCCAGAGGACGATGCAATTGTATCATTAGAAAACAAACTTTTCTTCGTTAGACCGTTGTCCTTATGGTTAAAACAAACTATCAAGTATTTAATTGGGTAAATTTTGTTTGAAATAATAATTATTATTTACTATTTGGGAAAGTACCATAGATCTTGGAAAGCTCTTGGAACTCTCTGAAATTCTTTGGGGACTTGCCAGATTATCAGTCCCCTATCTCCACTCCTGGTGAGGTCATAAAATTTTATTAACTCTGTGAGATATGTTGTTGAAAGAATGTTGTGAAGTTCTAAAATAATGAAGTGGTTTAATGAAAAACTAGGATTTTTTACAGCTAAAATAAAAGGGCTTACAAATACATTTTATAAAGAATGATTTTTATTTGATAGATTGTTTGACCATTACTCATGAAAATTATGAAAGTGCACCTGAAATAACATATATTGAAGTCAAATCCTCAAGCCAACTTAGAATCAATAGATCCTAGATTTAAAGATTTTATTTTCCGCCGGCTTCAAGGCTTACAGCAGCCAGTGTTTTTCTGGGTTTTGAGTAAACTATCATGTATTCACTATATGTGTGTGTAATCATAGAATGTGATTGTTTTCTTAATTTCTAATGATTAATCTCTACTCCAGCATGGATTTGAACAAGAAAGGACAAATAAGATAAGGCTTGTATGTGTTTATTGTTAACTGTTATTGCAATATTAGTAGGAAAAAACTCTTGGGACTGTGATTTGATAGTGTTCTGAGTTTTGATTTCAGGTATGTTGTCTGAATTGTTATTAAGCAAATAATCTGCCATTCAAGAGAAATGGCAAGGGCTTGTCAAAGGGAGTGTAATCTGAGAACTGCTACAGGTAGATGTGTGTCTAGAAAAGTTGAGAGAATAACCCTACAAATGTGATGGTAGGATCCTCTTGACTCAGTTTCCACACTGTGCTGTTTTCTTTCTTTTTCTTTTTTTCTTTTTCTTTTTTTGTAAGGCAGCTGGGGTTAAGTGACTTGCCCAGGGTCACACAGCTAGTAAGTGTCAAGTGTTTGGTCTGAGACCGGATTTGAACTCAGGCACTCCTGACTTCAGGGCCGGTGCTCTATCCGCTGCGCCACCTAGCTGCCCTTCGCTATTTTCTTTCTGAACAGGAAAATTTCCCACCTGGTTTATTCTGAGCTTGGCTATTATACCTTGTGAATAATGTAGAACTTTGCTACGTGATTGACTGTTCCAAAATAAAAGTTAATTTTGACTCTTACCTGAAATCAAACAGAGCTAACGAAGCTTTGTCCTGTTATGATTATATCAGATCAGTCTGTGCCCTTAAAGGGACATTCTTGATATTGTTATAACTATATCCCTGCTTTTTCATTTCATAGCAAATTTCTATAATAAGGGTAGGTGAATTGTAAAAGTTTATATCTTTAATGAATCCAATTGTTACAATACTCAACATATCTGAGTTATTATAATGGGATGCAAGTGTGAGAGATCTTACTGTCTTTAATTTTCTATTCTGAATTTGTGGCCACTAATAGTTATATATTCTTGTATAAAATTAAGTTCTTAAAATATTTCTTTCTTCCTAGATGACTTAAGATAACATATATCCTTAAATGGTGTGTGCGTGTGGGGGGCGGGTAGGATAAAGGAATAGGACAAAGATCTCATAAGGTAAAGTTTTAAATTTTAATGGAGTAGTAAACCACCTCGAGAAAAGATTGTTTTCTCTAAGAATGAGAGAGAGAGAGAGAGAGAGAGAGAGAGAGAGAGAGAGAGAGAGAAATGGCTTTCAAATGCTTCTATTAAGAACAATGACAAACCGACAAGTATAAGTTAGCTCTATAAGGTCTGAACTGGTTTTTACCTCATGAGCTAGTTACTAGAAAAACAAATGTAAGATGAACAGCCCTCCAGAACTGCCTTGGGAAGAGTTATTCCAGAATCTTCAAGGAAAATGTTTCTATGGATCATATCGCTACATGGATCAGCTAAGACCTAAGATGAAATAAATTGAGTGTAGTTTAATCTGTAACCTGACTTAGTTTACTTGTAGAGACTGTTTAACCAGGTTTGTTTCCTTAAGGGATGTATTAAATTAATGACTCTAAGTTTAACTTTCATGGCACTGAAAGAAGTATGGGATTGTGCTTTTGCCATTTTTTCCTTAACATCGATGACATATGTGGCCACGTGTGTTCCTTTAATGACTGGAAAATTTCCCTTTATTGGGCAATGCACTTGTTTCCTAGTGCAAATCTAAGTCCCCTAACTTATAGCCCCTGATGCTAACTCAGTATGATACCTATGACTATGAGGTATTGGGAAAAGTTTGCCACCAATCTGGTCCCTAACATTCCTTAAGGAATTCTATCAACCTCATGATAAGATGAGCAGTAAAGGAGATGCCTCTGCTGACTAAGGTTATTTCTTTTTAAAAAAAAATTATTTATTTATTTTTAGTTTTCAACACTCACTTCCATAAGATTTTGAGTTTTAAAATTTTCTCCCCCTCCATCTCCTCTCCCCTCCCCAAAACGGCATGCAATCTGATATAGGATCTACCTATACATTCATATTAAGCATATTTTCCCATTAGTCATGATGTACAGGAGAATTAGAATTAATGGGAGGAACCACAAGAATGAAGCAACAAAACAAAACAACAAAAGAAAAGGAGAGCAAATAGTATGCTTCCATGGGAATTCAGACTCCATAGTTCTTTCTTTGGGTGTAGATATCATTTTCCATTGTGAGTCTTTTGGAATTGTCTTAGATCCTTGCATTGCTGAGAAAAGCCAAGCTGATCGAAGTTAGTCATTGCACAATGTGGCTGTATATAACATTCTCCTGGTTCTGTTCATTTCACTCAGCATCAGACCATATAAGTCTTTCCAGGTTTTTCTGAAGTCTGCCTGCTCATCATTTCTTATAGCACAGTAATATTCCATTACGTTCATATGCCACAACTTGTTCAGCCATTCCCCAATTGTTGGGCATCTCCTCAATTTCCAATTCTTTTTCACTATAGAAAGAACTGCTATAAATATTTTTGTACTTGTAGGTCCTTTTCCCATTTTTATGATCTCTTTGGGATACAGCCATAGAAGTGGTATTCCTGGATCAAAGGGTATGCACAATTTTATACCCCTTTGGGCACTTACTAGGATTATTTCAAAGACCTTCCTTTTGAAACCTTAACCTAGTTCATTGCTTCTGTGATTGTGCTTATGCTAGTATAGGTATGTTGGACTTTAAAGCCCCTACAAGGGAAACTATAGGAAAACTTTATTGCATTGTTTGAATGTAGTCCTGCCTGGCTGAGAAACCAGTCCTGTTGCTCAGAGTCCAGCTTTGTTTAATGCTTAATTCATAACTCCAGCTTATGCTGACTGCCACCAAAACCTTCCACAGGAGTCAAAGATGGAAACTGCCTCCATGCTGGCCAGTAAGATGACTGTTTCCTTGTTCCTTTGTTTGAATCCAATATAATACATAATTTACACAGGCTGAGGGGAGTGGGCCACCCCTTTTCTCAGCTTTCCCCTTCTAATGATTTAATAAACATCTTTCTAAATTATTTCAGTTCTGGATTTGTTCACACTGTCTATTCTCAAAAGTGTTTTGCTTCTGGATTTTGCCTCTGCCAATCTTCCTTCCCTTCTATCAGTAAACCCCCGACTCTTTTCTTATCATCTTCCTCTCCTACTTTCCCATATGGTAAGAAAGATTTCTACATTCAACTGCGCGTGTATGTTTTTTCCATCTTTGAGCCAATTTTTATAAGAACAAGGTTCATGCACTTCCCCCACCTCTCCCATCTTCCCCTCCCCTGTAATATCTCTTTCAGGCCTCTTTCATGTCAGATATTTTACCTCATTCTACCTCTCCCTTTCATCTTCTCCCAGTCCATTCTTCTTTCTCACCTATTAATTTTATTTTTAAAAATAATCATCCTGAGGGGCAGCTAGGTGGTGAAGTAGATAGAGCACCAGCCCTGGATTCAGGAGGATCTGAGTTCAAATCCGGCCTCAGACACATAACACTTACTAGCTGTGTGACCCTGGGCAAGTTACTTAACCCCATTGCCTAGCCAAAAAAAAAAAATAATCATCCTGTCACATTCAACTCACACCTGTGCTTTCTGTCTATGTCTATTCCTTCTAATTGCCCTAATAATGAGAAAGTTTTTAGGAATTACAGGTTATCATTTTCCCATGTAGAAATGTAAACAGTTTAACCTTCTTGAATTCCTTTTGATTTCTCTTTCCTATTTACCTTTTTATGCTTCTTTTGAGTCTTATATTTGAAAGTCAAATTTTCTCTTCAGCTCTGGTCTTTTCATCAGGAATTCTTGAAAGTCCTCTATTTCATTAAATATCCATTTTTTTCTCCTGAAGCATTATACTTAGTTTTTCTGGGTAGGTGATTCTTTGTTATAATTGTAGCTCTGGAATATCATATTCCAAGCCCTATCTTGTGTTATCCTGATTGTGGTTCCTCTATATTTGAATTGTTTCTTTTTGTCTGCTTGCAATATTTTCTCCTTGTCCTGGAAGCTCTGAAATTTGGCTATAGTATTCCTATGAGTTTTCATTTTGGGATCTCTTTCAGGAGGTGATCATGGATTCTTTCAATTTCTATTTTATCTCTGGTTCTAGAATATCAGAGCAGTTTTCCTTGATAATTTCCTGAAAGATGATGTCTAGTCTTTTGATTGTGGCTTTCAGGTAGTCCAATAATTCTTAAATTATCTTTCCTGGATCTATTTTCCAGGTCATTTGTTTTCCAATAAGGCATTTCACATTTTTTCTATTTTTTTCATTTTTTAAAATTTTGTTTTATTGTTTGTTGATGTCTCATAAAGTCATTAACTTCTACTTGCCCAATTCCAATTTTGAAAAGAATTATTTTCTTCAATGAGTTTTTGTACCTTCTTTTCCATTTGGCGAATTCTGCTTTCTAAGGAGTTCTTCTCTTCAGTGAATTTTTGTGCCTCTTTTTCCATTTGGCCAGTTCTGCTTTCTAATGCATTCTTCTCTTGGATTTTTGTGACTCTTTTGCCATTTGGCCCATTCTGTTTTTAAGGTGTTGTTTTCCTTCAGTATTTTTTTGTGCCTCCCTTACCAAACTGTTGACTTTTTTCATGATTTTCTTAAATCACTCTCATTTCTCTTCCCAATTTTCTTCTATCTCTCTTACTTGATTTTTTAATAATCCTTTTTGAGCTTTTCCATTGCCTGGGGAAATTCATATTTTTCTTTGAGCTTTGGATACAGGAGTTTTGAATTTGTTGTCTTCTGAGTTTGTGTTTTCATCTTCCGTATCACTATAGTAACTTTCTATAGTCAGGTTCTTTTTCTGCTGTTTGCTCATTTCCCAGTCTATTTCTTGACTTTTAACTTTATGCTAAGTTCCAGGTTTTTTGTGCAGCTGTTTTCAGAGGGAATTCTGGGGATCTACAAGTTTTTGGTTCTTCCAAGGTGGTATGATCTAGGGAAAGGTGTGTTTACTACTCTCCTGGCCTGTGCACTGGTCTGTGAATGACCAAAAACACTCTTTTCTGCCCTGAATTGTAACCAAGGTCCCCACTCCCCTGGGGCTGCAAGCTCTGATATGCTAGTGTTCTTCCTTGCCTGGGATTGAGACCCAGGATTGAGACCCAGGACTGTGACCCAGTTCCAAGTAAGGGCAATGCAACAGAGTCCTGCCCCTGCTTCCTGCAAAGGGACCCTTGTAATGTCTTTCTGACCAGTTGTCCTACCCCCTTTACAGTCTGTGGGCTGAGAGGTCCAGAAACCACCACTGCCACCAGTGATTCAGGATACAAGAGTTTTGAATTTGTTGTCTTCTCCTGAGTTTGTGTGAATTGGATTTCCCACAGACATCACAAACTCAACAGTCCAAAACAGATTTTTTTATCTACCCCACCCTACCCCACAACCCTATTCTGAACTTCTCTACTTCTACTAAGGACATCACCATCATTTAAAGTTGCCCAGATTCACATCAATGTCATCCTTGGGCCTTACCACACATAGCAAATCAATGACCAAGTCTTGTTTATTCTACTTCCACAACATCTCATATTTATCCACTTCTCTCCATTTACACATCGCTGCCCTAGTCCAAGTCCTTATCACCTCTCTCCTAGGTGCTATTACAATAGTCTCTTAATGGGTCTCCCTGCATCTCAGTCTTTCTCCTTTCCATCCATTTTCCACACAGCTGCCAAAGTGATATTCCTAAAGTACAGATCTCACTGTGGCATTGCCCTGTTCAACAAACTATTGATTCCTTTCTACCTCTAAGATCAAATACAGACTCCTCTGTTTGATATTTAAAGCTCTTCACAACTTGGCTTTAAAATTCCTTCCCAGGTACATTATATGTCATTTCCCTTTTCCTCAGCTAAACTGGCTTTCTTTCTTTTTTTTTTTTAGATAAGGTTTATTAGAACATTCATCATATTGTCTAGACTCTTCAGGAGTTTGAACATTAGTGAGCTATTGTCTAGATTGTAAGAATCTGAGCCTAAACTGGCTTTCTTGCTTGCCCACTTTTACATTGTGAGAATTAGCACCAGGAATCTGGAGGGAGGGACCAAGCCATAGTGTTCATAGCATAAGCTATAATTTGGGGGACCTTTGCTTTAGCTTTTGTAGTAGGCAAACTGATGGACTAAAAGCAGCAGTAGAGGAGAATGGTATTGAGCACACCTAAGATCTACCAGGGTGACCCCATTTTCATCCACAGAGGAGCATACAGTAGAGCATTAAACAAGGTATAAGACATCCCCCTTATTACTGGTGAATTTTTTTCTAAGAATCCAAGCACCTAAGTAGGTGCCCCCTTCTCCTTTTCCATATGTACAACTTCTTTTCCATTGGAAAAGATAGCTATCTACCTGCAGACTTTTCTGTTCCTTTTAAGCTGCTTATCTGTGGGGTTTAAGTAGTACTTCAAAGCTGCCTTTCTCTAAATAAAGATAACATATATCTTAAATGCTTTTGATGTGCATCTATCTTATTTAAAGACATAAAGTACAAATTGGGGAATACTAATGGCCAACCTGCACAAAAAGAATTTAAACAGACAGCTATATCTCTGACCAACAGTTAGGGGTTTCCATAACTTAAGTCTTGGTCAGCTATGTCTACACAATAAGATTTTACGGTACTAATTCCTATTAATAACCTGTATCAATAAGGTATTGAAAATATCAGAGAAAAGAATCTACCTGGATTTGAGTCAACTTGCCCCTAGGTTAAAACCATGAGCTCTTTTTTTTTAAGTTTTCATTATTCAACATTCACTTTTAAAAAATTTTGAGTTCTAAATTTTTCTCCCTCACTCCCTTCCCCACTTCCCAAGACAACATGCAATATGATGTAGGTTATACATATACAATCGTGTTACACATATTTCCACATTAGTCATGTTGTGAAAACCTTTCTTTGTATATAGTCAAACTGGGTCACTTTAAATGCAAGTGCCATGGACAAAATCCAGCTTTCATGGAAAGGTAAGGGTTGAGGAGAAGAGGGCAGTAACCAAAGGAAAGATAACACTCTGAGCTGACCCACTGGAAGGAGAAAAATGTGGTCTGGGAGAGCTATATCATCTTCTGTTGAGTTGGGAAAAGAGAAAGCCTTGATCAGACAATGTTTCACAGCAACACTTACATTTGTATATCTCATTTCCTCCAATAGAATATAAGCTATCTGAGGTTAGAGATGTTTTCATTTTGTCTCTGTATCCCTGGTGCCTGGCAAGTAATGAATTTTTGTTGATTGGTTGAATTTTTTTTCAGTCTTTTAAAAAAAAACTTTTTTTTTGCAAGTGGGGTTAAGTGACTTGCCCAGGGTGACACAGCTAGGAAGTGTTTGGTCTGAGGCCAGATTTGAACTCAGGTCCTCCTGACTTCAGGGCTGGTGCTCTATCCACTGCGCCACCTAGCTGCCTGATTGGTTGAATTTTAGATGTGAAATCATAGAATCATATAATTTTGGAGTTGGGAAGGATACATATAAGAACATTTAGCTGAACCCTCATATTTTGTATATACAAGTAAATAAAGACCCAAAGAGGATAACTTTCACAAAATCACACATAGAGCCAGTGGCAGGATGAGGATTAGGATTCTTGTCTCCTGACTTCCAGACCAGTAGTTTCTCCACTTGATCACACTGACCTTTTTACTCAGTGTGCTTTAACAGATATTATCTCATTTGAGTCTTGCTCTGAAAAAAAAAATACAGTAGAAATCATCTCCATTTGACACATGAGAAAATACAAAGAAGTTAAATTCATTGTCCAAGTGCATACAAAAATTAGTGTTAATCCTTGGATTAGAATCCAAATCTCCCAATTCCTGTTTTGGGGATTTAAGAGAAGGAACTACCTAAACTGGAGGAGCCTGAAAAAAATGAGGACTGCTGGCATGACAGAGATGCCACAGTTTTCTATCATTTGACATAACAAAGAGGAGAGTAGCCCCCCCCCAAAAAAAATCCACCACTACCAACAAAACAAAACAAAAACCCAGATATTTCTCTTTCTCCCTCACTTGGAGAAGTGGCCACCCTGTTTGCCATTAATATCTTGGTATTCTATAACCTGTAGAAAGTGTGGAATATAATTTTTAAAAATTGCTGAATTTCCATTGGGCATTGAATCCATTTGTTATCTAATCAATGGTTGCCTTTGAGAAAAAACAACACAAAACAAAACAAGCTCCTAAACTCAGAACAACTTTCTACTGAAAGCTGTCAAGTAGAAAACAAATTATATTTTGATTGGAGGTCATTTTTCCAACTGTTCTCTGTTGCTGACTCATCTCATTTCCACTAATAAGACTCCATCATGTAAATTAAATTGGGTTGGGGATGTTGTTCCAGTCAGAAGAGGAAATTATTTGTCTCTAAAACCCCAGTCATTCCACTCAACTACCACATGGTCATTTCTTACTTACAAATAATTTATGTGCTTCTAGTAAGACTATCTTATTCCTTTTCAGTTATTGGAACCTTGAGCTATTCAAGGTTTTGAAACTAAGACAATCTTGGTTAACTAAATTATCACAGAAACTTAATTTACGAAAATTTATATGTTTTCCATATTTCAGATTTTACTAGTAAACTATGATGAAGGAACTGGCTTATAGATTATTGCTCTATTTTCTGGCATTGCCAGAATTAGCAACTGAGTGCTCTAAATTGGCATATACATTCAGCCACTCATTGTCCTGACAGCATGAGTTCTAGGAATCAATGAGGACTCTTTTTGTTGAAGTTCTTATTAGAAATGATGATAAAGCTAACAAAAAGGGAAATCAAAGATTTAGTGTTCCCTATTCTGTATTCTCTATCCCTATTTCCTATTCCCTGTTGATGAAGCTCTAAACAGAGATGATGATAAAGCATACAAAAAAGGAAATCAAAGACTTTCTGTTTCCTACTGTATTTGACTCATGAAATTATAATTATATATGAGAAACATAAGAATATTTTGGGTCCTGGAATTCTAAAAATGCTAAACACTTGAACAAAACTTTTTTGTATACAATTTTGGAAAGTAAAAGTATAAAGAATAACTCAGAGCTACTGTTTAATAGACTAACCAATCAATCACCACCTATTAAATACCCACAATATGCAAAGAATTGTATGTATATATGTATCCTGAGTTAAATAAAACAAGGAACATAAAGTCTTTGATTTTTTAAAATAAGATTCTAGTATCTTTTTTCAACTAAGAATTAGAACAATTATATATTTGGGTATATGTATGTATTATAAACACATAAGTAATGGGGACATTGGTACATGTGTATATATGCATGTCTACCTCTCAAATTTTTTAACTACAGTATTATTATACCGCAGATATGTATAGTGATATAGCATTTAGAATTTTTATTCACACATATCTCACAACAATCTTGTAAACCCAACTGAGTAGGGCTTATTATCAATATTTTAACAATAAGGAAGCTGAGTCTCAAAGAAGTTAAGTGACTTGTCCAAAGTCATATGCCTGACTGAAGGAAACCTAAAACTTAGGTCTTTTGAGTTTTATACTGGAGATATGTTCACTATAAAATAGACAATAGGTCACGTAACCTTCAAGTAGGAGTTACCCTATCTACCAAGACATGGCCCTTAAATTTTAGGGAGTTATATAGTTACACAGAAATTTTATATCTATTACAGATATATATATATATATATATATATATATATATATATATATATAGAGAGAGAGAGAGAGAGAGAGAGAGAGAGATATCTATAGAAATTATATATATGCATACATATATAGAAATTATGTGTATATACATATACACATAGCAAGATAACTAGCAATACAAAGCAATATATGATAAATACCAAGTGAATAATACAGACCATGAAGCTATTATAATTAAAAAGAGACGTTTGAACCGTGGGCCAGAGTGATCAGGGTCTCCCCTGAGAGATGAGAAGGCCTTGACAGATGACTAGGACTTACGTGTAAGTAAAGAAGAGGAGAGAGTTCATTTCATGTGGTAGAAATGGAATAAATAAAAGCAAAGAGACAGGAGTTCACTGGGCATATTCTGTAGGAGAGTGAATAGACCAGTTTTATTGGAATAGAATATTTAGGTAGGGTGTTAGTAGAAGAGAAAGTTGAAAAGGTAGAGGCAAACCAAATTGTGAAGGTGTTTTAATGTGAAGTTAAAGTATTTGAATTTGACCCTATCGGCAATAGTGAGCCATAAGAGGCTTTCTGATAAGGAGTGTAACGTGATGATGGAGGTAATTTCTGAAGTCTGATTGTGGCCTACATGATAGATCAGAGTATAGCATATCCAGGAAGGAGATATTACAATCCTTGTGGTATAAGGTGACAAGAGTTTAGAGTAATATTATAGTAGTGGGATTAGAAAAAACTATAGTACATGAAGAACACTATAATTTGTCTTATAATATGTTTTGAAAGCTTCACTATATCCGGTTTAATCTAGTGAACATCATCGTAGTCGTGAATAGTAATGTTAGCTAAATAAAATGTCCCATCACCACAGAAGGGGTTTGTTGTTGTTGTCAGTCCTCATTTTCAAAGAGGACCGGATGACATCACAGGGTGATGTCTTGACTTTCAAGAACTGGATTTAAATGAGGCAGAGTTATGCAAAGTCATCAGCCTCACTCTGTCTTCCTGAGTCATTACAGTCGAGTGGCAGTACAAAAGTTGAGAAGACTGGGGATGGCCCAGGATGCACCGGATGACCTTAGCATCTTTGATGCCTAACCAAACTCTAAGGGCTCCACAGTGCCTTCACATGCTGTTTAAGGGCCTGGAGTGAAACGATAAATGATTCTTCAACCAATTTTTCACAAGGCCATCAGCTAGTAAAAAGATTCAATATCACAGTTTAATTTGGTCAAGTGGGGAAAATGTTTTACTGAATAAATTAATTAAAAATCCTTCTCCTGAATGTACCCCTCTTCCTAACTTCCTTAATCCTATTGAGAGTACCACCATTCAACCAGTCAATATGTTTGAAACCTAGGAGTCATCCTTTACTCACATACCTACGATTCATTCTAACAGCCATTCTCTAATTCATTGCCAAGTCTTGTTGATTCAATCTCTTCAGCATCTCTCACATCCATCCTCTTCTATTCAGGTACCACCCAGTTATATCCTGTTTATTCAAGGTTGTCTCCTCTCAGCTGGATCGGTGCAGTAGCCTTCTAATTGGTCTCCCTGCATCCAGTTTCTTCCCTTTCCAACCCATCGTCCATAGTTCCCAAACTGATATTTCTAAAGCATAAGTCTGACATGTTATTCTTCCACATCCAAAAATTCAGTGGCTTCCCATTGTTTTTAGGTTAAAACACAATCATCTCTGTTTGGCCTTTGAAGCCCTACACAATCATACATTGACTAGAGCAGGATAACAGCATTAAGACTTGGATATTTCAGCGCTCTGAGGTCCCTCACACTCTATCCTGAAGCACTATAGAGGGCCATGAAGAACCAATGTTCTGAATTTCAAAGATGCAGGTGGGCTTAAACTTTGGAGAGTAAGGTCAGCTCAGGGAGATGGGTGACCCAGGTGGTGATTAAGCAAGGCCACTAACCCCATCCAAAAGCACAGCAGAACGTAAACCCTGGCCCTTGAACTAAATGCTAGTTTGGAAACTAAAACTGGAGAGATGAGTAAACCAAAGAAGACATCAACCACTCTAAAGAATTCTTGTAGATTCAGTGATTCCCAAGAATCTAACCTAAAAGGAGAACAAATTACAATATCAAGTATAAGCAGATGGAGTAGCTAGGAGGCCCAGTAGATATAGCATTGTCATCTTTATGAGTTCAAATTTGGCCTCAGAAACTTACTAGCTGTGTGGCCCTGGGGGAGTCACTTAACCTTGTTTGCTTCAGTTTCCTTATCTGTCAAATAAGAAGGAGATGGTAAACCATTCCAGTATCTTTGCCAAGAAAACTCCAAATGGAGTCATGAAGACAGCTAAACAACAACAAAATTAAACAGATACTCAAAGAGAAAAACAGATTTTCCACAAAGACTAAATAAATGCCTAGAGGAAATAAAGCACGAGATTGAAAAATGAAATAAAGGTGCTAGAGGAAAAATGAGAAGAATAGCTTGTGACAGAAAGTGGTTAAAAAGCTTACCCAGGCAATAGACTCCTTGAAAATGAGACTATAGCAAACAAAAATCAATGATTCCATGAGACAGAAAGAAATACTAGAATAAAGTCAAAAGACTGAAAAAAAATAGAAGATTTAAGGTAGAACAACTAACCTAGAAAATACATCAAGGAGAGTTGATTTAATAAACGTTGGATTTCCTGAACAGGTGCATTAATGCACAAATTATTGGAACTTCAAACTGGTTCAACCATTCTAGAAAAGTTTGCAATTATGCCCCCAAAGCTATTAAAATGCACACTCTTTGAATCAGTGATATTACTATTAAGTCTATACCCCAAAGAGATCAAAGAAAGAGGGAAAAGACCTATATATTTTGAAATTTTTTGTGGAGGTGAAGACCTGGAAACAGGGAATACACATCTATTGGGGAATGAACAAGTTATGACATATGAATGTAATAGAATACTCTTGTGCTGTAAGAAATGATGAAATGGATGGTTTCAGAGAAACCCAGAAAGTCTTGTAGGAACTGATACAAAGCAAAATGAGAAGAAACAGGGGAACAATTCATATAATAACATTGTAATGACAAACAACTTTGAAAGACGTTCTGATTAGCACAATGACCAGTTACAATTCTAAAGGACTCGTCAGAGTAAAGACTGAGACTCTTTTGGGGGCACATAGCCAAAGTGGGAATTTGTTTTGACTATACATGCTTATAACAGATTTTTTGTTTTTTCTAGCTTTCCTGTGGTAGGTGGGGGGAGGGAGTGAGGAAGAAAGGAAGGACATGGGAGGGAAAGAATGGGGACCTGAAAATAAAATAAAATTAATTTAAAAAAATCTTTGGACTCTCTGAAAAACAGGATCCCCCATTGGTAGATGCAAGTTATTTCAGTTCATTTAATAAGCAAGTATTGCTTAAAAGCTGCAATGTGCAAAGTCTCACCTGGCACGTAATAAATGTTTGTTGATTGATTGAGATGAATTGGTATCTGTTGAGCCTTATTTTTTTTTCCTCTGGGAAAACTCCTAAATGAAATTTCATCATCTGATTCATAAATTTATTAAATAATCAGCAGCCATTCTCATTTGTTTATCTGAAACAACCTAATCCAAACAATTCTTGCTACAACCCTATGAGCTAATCAGATCAGTAGGGTAACTCCCTTATTCAACACAAGTTCCTGAAGGTCAAGAAGTTCTCCCTTTTGTTTTTGTATCTCCTAATAGTACAGTATTACATATATTGCGGCTCTTAAATGCTTACATATTGTATGAATACCACAGGACTGAAACAGTTTGTATCTGTGGCCTTTAGAGAGATTCCTCCTATGTGACTTTAAATACAATTTTATGTTCTTAAGTGCTAGGCACTTGATAAATAAATATTTGTTGCTTGATTAACTGAAATGAATTGGTTAGCCATTGAGCCTTACTTTTTCTATAAAGTCTTACATATTCACCACCTGATAAGTTCTTTAAGCTATAAAGGCACCCAGTTGATTAACCACCTAAAATGGGTGCAATAATTTTATGCATTCATGTTCAAGGGAACATTTCAATTCCCCCAATTAATAAGAAAAATGAATATTATTAAAGAGTAATTTTTGTCAGTGTATCCTCCCCCATTATGAAAAAGGTTCTTGTTGGACAAAGTAACACTTTTAGTGCAAGAATAGCAATATTAAAAGTTAGTATTCACATAGTGCTTTAAGGTTTAGCAACACTCTTTGCAAATACTGTCTCATTTTATCCTCATAATAACTCTGTAAAGTAGATGCTATTACTATCCTCATTTTCCAGATGAGGAAACTGAGGCAAATAGAGGGTAAGTGACTTGCTGGAGTCACACAGCTAGTAAGAATCTATTGTATTTTAACTCAGGTCTTCCTAACTCCAAGGCTAATGCTCTATCAACTGCACCACATAGTTGCCTGTTACAACCTTTCCTTGCATAGTCTCAAACTGATACCCAGAAAGGTTGGACCACTTCAGTTTCACCAATAGTATATTATGGTGCCTGTCTTTACACAGCTTGCAGCCCCCTCCCTCCATTAACTGTTCCCAGTTTTTGGTCACCTCTTCCAATTTAAAGGACATAGAACTTGAGAGTTACATTTCTTTTACTTTTAGTAATTTGGGAAGAGGAGGAGGAGAAAGAGAGGAAGAACAAGACAGAAGAGGAGTAGACCAGGGGTAGGGAACCGGCAGCCTCTAGGCCACAAGTGTCCCTCCAGGTCCTCAAGTTTGGCCTTTTGACTGAATCCAAACTTCACAGAACAAAGCCCCTAATAAAGAATTTGTTTCGTAAAACTTGGACTCAGTCAAAAAACCGAGCCCAAGGACCTAGAAGGCTACATGTGGACTCGAGGTCACAGGTTCCCCACTCTTATGACCAGTCAAGGTCATAGCATTTATTAATTGCTTACTACATGCTAGCACTGTGCTAAGTAGTGGGAATACAAAGAAAGGGAGAGGTGGAAACAGTCTCTGCCCTCAAGGAGCTCATTCTAAGTAGGAGACACTTGTAAACAACCACTCCATACATGATATTTACAGTGTAAATGGGAAGTTAAAAAGGATTCACTCTGTCATTTCAATTACAAAAAATAAAAACAAACCAGTTTCTGCTCTGAAAGATCTTATTTTTTGAGGGGAATATAATTTGGGATTTCCAAGCTGGAAATAATAACAGCAAACACGTATATCTCCATCAGGTTTACGAAGCATTTATTACACATTATCACACTTAATTTTCACAACAGTTTTGTGAGGTAGACAACACAGATATTATTATCCCCATTTTAATGAAGAGAAAACTGAGGCTCAGGGAGACTAAGGGGTCCTTGCTTGTACAGCTAGTTTTGGAGGCAGCATTTGAACTCAGCTCTCTTCTGATTCCAACTATGATACACTTTCCATTATGCCTTGCTGTTACTTACAAAACAATAACGAAACTTACTCCCATCCCCTAGTTAGAATTGTTAATGTATTTGTACATTATAAAAAGTAGTCACAGAACTTATAAAGATTCAATAAGTATAGCATAAGCCAGAGGGTCTAATTGTAATGGAGGAGGAATACAAAAATGGAATTAGATACCATCTCTGCCTTTGAGGAGTTTACAATCTACTCAGGTGGGCAACAAGCTACATTTTTACAATGTCTTAAATGCTGGCAAAGTGCTTCCCTGACAACAGTCTTATGAGATCGTGCCAAATACAATAGTGGCTGAAGAGGAAAACAATCTATTCCCCCTCTCTGGCATTTCCCTTTACAGTGATGGAGCCACCTTTCCCAGCTCCCCCCTTCAGGGATCTGAACCCCTAACTCAGCCTTTCACTTCTTTACTGACCTCCTCAGTGGACACCCCTCAGAGTCTCAGTGAAGGTTGATGTTCTTTTTACCTGGCTGAGGCAGTGCAATAGAAAGCAATTTTGGCCTGAGGCTAGCAGCCTCAAATGGAGCTTAGAAAGGAAGCTTTCTCTTACCAAGGTTCCTTGCAGCCAGAACACTCCCGCTTAGTTCATTTATTGACTACATCTGGATTCACTCAGGCATCTCTGTTTTGGGGGGACTTAGTAATATGCTTTGTCCATTGGTTTGTGTCAGGTACTCATCCAGACATCTCTGGGAAGTGAAAAGAGAATTTTTCTTTCTTTATCCTTTCCCAGAAGGATCATAGCCCCTTGCTGCACCCAATCCTTTTAATTCCTACAAAGACTAATCTCTCCTCTGCCCCCACCCCACCTGACCCCGACTCTCCGCATGCCACCTACCTCCCAATCCTTTGCTCCATGGTATTTCACATTTAACATGTTGGACTTTGAACCCACTCTTTGAGAGTTTTTTATATTTAACTATCTCCTCAGTGTTCTCACCTATCTTAAGGGAGTTAAAATTGTCTCTTTTCTGCCACTGGCTCAGGTCCTCTTTTGTGAACCTTTGTATTTTATTTAATGCATTAAAAAAAAAAAAATCTCCCGGGGTGGGGGAGGGGCAAGATGGTGCAGAGAGAAGTATGCCTCCAATGTGTTTTGTGTGTTTGTTCTTGCAATATTTTTTGAATTAAAAATGAAAGCTAATCCAACATTAAGCTGTTAAATGGAACTGAGATACTAGTCAAATTGACTCTTTTAAAAGAGAGTAGGATAAACTCAAGAGGGGATAGAAATCCTTTGTTGTGAGGGGCTACACTCATATATTGTCATTTTAGCTGCTTTTGACTTCATGTCCTTCTTCCCTCTTGGGGAAGAAGTCTGGTTTAACCAGCTTACATCACCATCCTACCCACTGATATGAGGTTAACTGTCTGAAAGCATATTTATGATCATATAATTGTTGCACAAAGTAAAATGTTCTTCCCACATAGTGAAAACTGGATGTTCACTGTTCCCCTATACACCCCAAACTTTCTTGCCTCTTAAAAGGCTCAACTTTCTACCTTTGTTGCTTCCCCTCTTCCCCTAAGATGTTGCCTCCTCCATGAAACCTTCCTTGATCCCCCACCAGATGTGATCTCTCCCTCCAGTGAACAATTCCTTTTGTATTTCTATTACAGCATTTCCCACATCAAACTTTGTAGTAGAGTTACTTTTAGGGATAGCTAGGTGGTGTAGTGGATAGACTGCCTGGCCTGAAGTCAGGAAGATTCATCTTTATGAGTTCAAATCTGGCATCAGACACTTACTAACTGTGTGACCCTGGGCAAGTCCTGCTTTGCTTCAGTTCCCTCATCTGTAAAATAAGCTGGAGGAGGGAATGGCAAACTTCTCCAGTATCTTTGCCAAGAAAACCCCAAATGGGGTCACGAAGAGTCAGGCAAGCCTATAAAATGACCCAACAATAGTTGTTTTTATATAGGTCAAGAGGCACCTTGTTGCAGAGCGGGGGTTTTGACCCTTTTCAGCATACTGGTGAAGCTTTTAGAACCCTTTTTGCCGTTAACAACAATGCCCCCTTTTCTTGCCTCACCTACCTCTGCTTAGGTTGGCACATTTATAGTCCTTAATTCAGAGTGAACAGTTCAGACTGACAATATCAGAGGACTTTCTACTTCAACCTAAAGGGAAAGCCTTTCAGATCCAAATCATAAATACAAAGATCATCTTCTAGTTGAGAAGGATCTGGGCCATTTCCCCAGAGTATGTGAGCCTTCTGATGGGGCAAAGGCCTTGAAATCCAGACAACTTTGTACTTCAGAAAAAAATAAGGTAGCACTAGAGATAGTCAAATGCAACAATGTACAAAAGTAGTCTATTTTTAAATGTCTTCCCAGGGGCTGGACATGAGAATCTTCTGGAATGGAGAGCGGTTAATTGTTTTGGACATGGCTACTGGGAGATGGGACAACCTACCCTGGGAGTCTAGGACATTATGACAAAGTTGTTATTTAACAGGGGCAAAACGTGCAGTGCCATGGGGAAAGAGGGTTGATTTGAAGGCATGAATGGAAAAGCATTTATTAAGCACTTGCTATGTGCAAAGTAGATTGAGGACTCCTTGAGGTAGATAGGCAAGAGGAGTCCCACTGGCAGAAGCAGCTGCCTTATCAACAGTTAGAGGGGTTATATGGACCTGTGCTCCCCACAACACGGTATCATAACTTCTATGCACAAAGTGGCAATAGTTCTACTTCCCAACCTCTGCTGCTCTTGGGTTTTTTTGTTTGTTTGTTGGGGATATTTTTGGGGCAGGAAGTTTTCCTTTCTCTTCCAACTTGGAAGTGCAACAGTCACTCATAGGTCCCATTTTTGTCTGTTGCAGAAGCTTGGGGCCAGTTTGCCCATCTTTTGCAAGCCTGGTATGCCCCTCCCACCCCTCTCCCAGGGGCTTAACACATTGGTACCGATTTAGTATGGACACCTGATGGATTTTAGCCCTTCTACAATTCAGAACTCCTGAACTCAAGAGGTCCATCAGCTTCAGCTTCTCAGTAGCATGGATTATAGGTATACATCATCACGCTTAGCCTCATCTGTTCTTGGAAGGGCACCTACACGATTGTTTGGTTCAGTAGGAGGTACTGGTAGAACCTCTACATTGGTCTTCACCAATGCATGGGAAGTACCTTTGATTGGCCAGTCCTATTCTCCCCAGATGCCAGATTAGTCGGCTAGATCCGTGGCCACTACTCTGGAATCGGGGTACTTGAAGATCTTCTCTACACTTCTATTTTCTCCTACAGCAGCCAAGCAGATCACAATTCAGCCCACTTGGAGGACCTAAAGGGATCCTCCTCCCTCATAACATTCCTATTTAATGGATTAATGGCTTTAGAAGTTACATGTGCCTCTCTCACTGCAGGCGGTACCTTCAGCCAACAAGGCAAAACAGTCCTCCTTAGTTACCAGTCTTTGTAGATGAGGGCCCATTGGACTGGAGCTGTGACCAGAAACCTTAGCTTCTGGCAGAGTTAAAACCTGCGCTATAGAGTGCTAATCCAGAGGGACCTAGTGAAATCTTGACTATACCACTTTTATTTAACTATATCATACCTACTCAGCATACCACTCAAGGAAGCCTCTGGGCTTCCTTTTCAGTCTGTGGAGAAGTGAGTGTTCATAGCTTTTGGAGAACTATGTCTATAATTATCTGGGTTTTCTCCATCAACTGTATTCCCCTAAACTTGACAGTGAGCTAGACCCAGGAATTTTTTAGGATTGTTATCTTACACCTTGTACTAAAAAAAGAGAGGCATTGTCAATCCTAGTTTATGGGTTATTGCCCTGGTTAAAAAGAACCCTGTAGCACTCTAGCTGAATAGAACACAGTAACACCCAACCAAGCCATCGGCTGAAAGTAGTGAAAGACTTTAGCTGCCAATTACAGAGCAAGTCCAGGGAGTGCAGTCGATCCACCTGTCTGATGGAGATGTCATACCCTGTAAAAATGGCTCAGCAGTCCAGCAGTGTGCCTGACCCAGGCTGGCAGCAGCTAGCCACTTGGCAATAGAGAGTCATCTACTTAGTCCAATCTAACAGCAGTCCAATGGCTACATGATTTGCCTGGTTCAGCCCAGAAGGAGAAGTCTCTAGCGGCCAACCAACCTCTAGTTCCAGCCCATCAACAGTCAAGCATGGTGAGGATCAGGTTGAGTGACTTGTTGGACCAGCCCAGTAATGAATTATTTCATCTGACTGACTCTCCAAAACATCCAGCGAAGAGACTCATTTCACTGAGGCGCCTCGCCTTTGGAGAAAACAGCTCATATGAGCTCTGGCTCCATCACCAAACATCCCATCCTAAAGTGAACTTTGTGATGACTTTCTGGAGAGAGAACGTTGAGGCCCTGTAGTTCTGGAATTGTGAATTCCCTTAGCCCTGTTTATTCCCTAGGTGTGGGTCTTATTACCACCGCACTTTAAGTCTGTGTCAGCTGTTTCATCCCCACAGGCTCTGTGTATATTTGTGGGAGAATGTACCTCTGGTTTTGAGGGAAATGCTTTGTAACTTCTCTTCATTTTATGACGTTTGACTGGATTCCTTTGCTAAAGAACTACCGAGTCTGCTGGGGGGTTTGCTGCACACCAATGGGGGCTCATAGGCTGGAAGATAAGGAAGAGAGCTACCAAAAAAGGGTTATCTTAAGAATCTTGAAAATAGTAATAGCTACCCTTCTGGGGCTATCTCAGTAGAAAAAGGGAGCTAGAGTCTATAGACCTTTTCCCTTTTGGGCCAGTCTGGATTTCCTAGGTATAGTTGAATTTCCCAGAGAGGACAGAGTGGGACCCAAAGGTGGGTGTGAGAGGAAAACAAATGACTTCTTATATGTGAATGAGTGTTCTGTCTGTAGTATGTATGCTATTAATAAGCTCTGTAGCTAAATTAGAGGTGATCATGACTGCGTCTCTGTTCCTTGAAATCCACAACCACCATCAGCACTGATTGATTAGGTGGGAGTGGAGATATAAAGAGGATGCTGGTGTTGAAGAAACCATTTAGAACATTAATGCACTGAATTAATTAGTTAATTAGTTTATACAAAAGATGTTGATAGCTTGCCATAGGCTTGTAGTACTGAGAACAGGAAGAAAGGGATGGATTTACAAGACATTGTAGAGATAGAATTAGAGGCAAAACAAACAGGATCTGAGTACCTGCTATTAATAAATGAATAGCTTTAGGTTGCTAAGGTTGAACTTGAGTTCAATTACTGTGTATCTGAAAGTGATTGCATTTTACTCTATTAAGGAATATTTCATTGAAGCCCTCTTTTTGTATCTCTGTATGGGGTATAAGTAAACTCGAACTCTCAAACATCGTCAGTGTAGTAGATAGTAGGTAGGTCCTACCAAGTTGGAAAAGCTTTGAATACAGACATGAAGATGGACCGCGTGTGTTTGGTTTTTTGAGGACTGGTCTAACTAACTTCAGAAAGGCTCATTTGTAAGGCCAGTCAGCAGCTTATGATTTTGGTCACTGCAAGTCACAAAGACCATCTACTGAGACACAGAGGGATTGTCATCTACTTGGCAGAAGAATGAAATCACAAATCTTTGGAGTAATGAAGTATGTGTCTTGAATATTTTAAAAAACTAAATGGTTTTAATTATCAAATAATAAAGCATTCATACTGATGAGATCTGGATGGGAACACGTAATGTTAGAACTGAAAGGACTTGAGAGATCATCTACTACAACTCTTATTTTTGCAGATGAGAAAACTGAAAAATGGTGAAGTGAAGTGAGCTTTCTAAGGTCATATTTAGTAAACGGTAGAGGCAGGAGTTAAACCAACTTCAAATATAGTGGTCTTTTCACTATACCATATTTTGTCATGGAGACACTGAAATACTGCAATTTCATCAGTTTTAGAATGGCTCATGTCTTTCATAAATTTCAACTAAACAATATCTTGGAATGAAGGTTGTCCCCTAGGCCTGAGCAAGGTCTCATATATTAACGACCAAAAAACCCACTCATAGCAATACTTTCTTTGGTAGGAGAAAACTGGAAACAAAATGGGTATCCATTACTTGGAAAAATTCTGAATGAGTAGTATGTGAATTCAACGAACTATTTATTTTTGCACCATAAAAAATGACAAATATGAGGAACTGAGACAAATGGGGGATGTGTAAATTGACTGACCAGAATGAAGAAAGCAGAACCAATTAACAATGACTACAATACTGTAAATGAAACTGAAAATATTCAGATTAATTGCATTGACCAATCCTGGTTAAGAGAACAGATGATGAAGTATACATCCTTCCTCTAATTTGAGAGTAGCTGATTATAGATGAATGAATGAATAAAGCATGTAGCAAGCCCTTGCTATGTGCAAAGAACTTTGCTAAGTGCTGGGAATACAAATGAAAAGTAAGAGTGCTCTCAGAGAACTCATTCTAAGGTGGGAGAGGGGAGGAGAGAGACAAATGCATACAGAAAGTTTCAGCTGCAACCCAGATGGAAAAGTCCCATCTTACTGAATTCCTCTTACTGAACGTTATTTCCACTGACAAAATCACGTAAGATTCTGATATCAAACTATTTGACAGTATCAAGGCCTTTGATGGTGACTTCCAGGCTGTATCTCCACTTAGGTTGTTTCCAGGATAATGTTTGAGGGCACTGAGCTAGAAGCATTACAATTCCCAAGGCTCTTGGGTTCAAGGTCTTGGGCTGTCCCCAACAAGGTCTAAGGGGAGAAAGTAGTTAAAGTGATGGTGTTGTTTTTAACTTGCCTAGCACATGCTGTTTATTGTTAACTCCCTCAGGTTGCTGAATGTTCAATGTACTGTCAGATGAGGTCATCTTGTTGGTCATTTTTTTTTTTGTTGAATTTTGGTTGTTTGTTATAAAGGTGAGGTTTTCTTAGGGTGGCATATTGGAAAATGACTGAAATAAAAACAATAGGAATAGGGTAGGAACTGGATCTGTGGTTTTAATGGAATTGGTAACTCACATATGAGGAAACTCTCTCTACCAACACAAGTGGGCACCTTCTTTGCGACTTATAGTCTCTTAGGGACATCAGCAGAACACACGCCACCTATCCTTTACAGGAGGTGGGCAAAGAAAATTTAATTGCAAGAACCATGTTTGAATTAACTAGTCCTAAATATCCTGCTGCACAATATAAACTATGAAAGAACAGATTATTTAAATTCACACCTCATTTTCCTTGTATTTTTTGATGCTTTTTTAATGAGGGCTGGGAGGAAAAAGAGCAGAAGTTTTATTACACCATTTAGCAAATTGAGATAGTGTTTTCAAGTAAGTCATATCCCTAGCACCCTCCCCTCATTTTCTTTACAGAGACTCCTTTGGACGTGATCTAAGTACCTTCCTAAGCTCAGTGTTAGTCTCCTGGGCCTGGCTCTAGCATTTGTATAAGATTCTCTCCCTCTGGTGCAGCTTTAGGCTATTAAGGGGATTTGAGGATGAGAAAGGAGGAGGTGGTGGTAGTCATGGTAGCTGTGGGGTTTTCAGGATGTGAATAGACTGAAGTTGTCAAACAGCTATTTGATTAGCATATTATTACAGAAGTTGATGGCTTCTTACTGGAACATAGAACATAAGAATATAGAACATAAGCTTTTAGAGCTAGAAGGGACCTTCTACTTCAACGCCCTCCTTTTACAGATGAAGAAACTGAGATTCAGTGAAGGTAAGTGATTTTGCCTATCTACCATCACAGATTAAGAAGCAAAACCAGGATTGGAACCCAGGTCCTTTGCCTCCCATTATAGTCTTCTAATTTAAAAAAAAAATTGACTGGTAATCCTGCGTTGGAACCAGTAGTTTTAAAGACTGGTGTTCAGACTTAAGCCAAAACCACACTGCGTCCTCAAAGGCTCCTCACTTGACGAGGGGATTAGACATCTGCCAACGTTGTTCGAGTTCCTGCACGAAGTAAGAGTTTACCTTCTCCAGGCGGCACCGGAACGCGGAAGGTCGGGCGGTTTGGGGTTTTCCTGCCCTTTTTTTTTAGGCTCCTGACAGCGACTGAGGGCTTTGCCTCCGTCCCTGTCTCGACAGCCTCGGCCCAGCCTGCATCGGCCCCAGGACGGGCCGGGGACTGGCGGCCCCACCACGTGTGCGGGGCACGAGGGCTAACCCCCGGGGCAATGGCGTGGAACCCCCGCGTCTCCCGGGCAACGCCATTGTCGGGCGCTCCCTCTGGGGAAGTGCGTAACTACGGACAACGGCCAGGAGAGAACTCCGGGAGAGAGAGGGAGAAAAATGGGCCGCACGTGGCGGCCTTGGGGATTCGAGGGCCCAGCGCGACGCGCGGTCCATAGAAGGAAGGGGGTGGGCGGAGGAAGGGCAAACGCGCCTCTCATTGGAGGGGCCGAGGCTCCCCCCAGCTTGTGATTGGACGGCGCCGGCCCGGGGCGCTGCATTTTGAACCGCGTAGCGCTCTGGGTAGCAAAGGGTTTGGAAGGGTCTTAACCGAAAGGGGGGTCGCCAGCAAACGGCTGAGCTCACAATCCGGGAGCGGGCCGGGCCTCCCCCGCCCCCGCGCAGCCCCATGGAGAGAGCCTGGCCGGAGCCGCCACCACCACCGCCACCGCCGCCGCCGCCCCGCCAACCGCCGCGGGGGTCCCTGCCGCGCCCGCTCCGCCCTGCCCTGCCCCCGCTGCTCTCGCCGCCTCCGGCCGAGGGCGCCTCCTGCCGGCAGCCCGCCGAGCCCTCTCAGCCACCGCCTCAGTCCCCCCCGGCTCCCTGCCTGGGGCCCGGGCCCCGAAGCCCCTCCCCGTGCCAGGCCCCCGGGGATCAGCCCCCGTCGCTGCATCCCCACTCCGGAGCGGGCGGGCCCCCGGCTCGAGGCCCGGCCCCGCCGCCCCCCAGCTGCTCCTGCTGGTGAAGGCGGAGCAGCCCTCGCCCCCGCCGCCTCCCCCCCCTCCTCCTCCGCTTCCCCCTCCTCCTACCATCCTGCTCTTGCATCCTCCCCCAGCCGCGGAGGAGGCAGCGACGCCCCCGGCCCTGCCTGGCCACCCCTCCGCTGCCTCTGCGGCGGCTGGCCCGTCCAGGCTGCTGCAAGTGAAGTCCGAGCAAGTCCTACTCTTGCCCCCTGGCCTGGTGTCTGGGGAGGGTGCAACTTGTAGGGGCGAGCAGCTCCCGCCGGCCCTGCACATCCCTGCGAGCAGGGTGCTGCAGGTGAAGGCTGAGAAGCAGGAGTTGCAGCCAGCCAGGGAAGGAGCAGGGCAGGAGCTCCTGGGAAGACGTGGGGCTGAGGGTGGCCACAGGGCTGCCAGAGGGGGCAAAGGGGAAGGTCCGAGCCCAGCCGCTGATAGCCGCAGAGTGGAGGAGAAGAAGGGCAGCAAGGCGGAGGCAGAGGAGAGCAGGCGGGAGATGGCCAAAAACGATGGGGAGAGCAAAAGCCTTGGGTCGGTGAGAGAAGGAACCATAAAAACGGAGGAGCCTGAAAGGATGCATGAGGACTGCAGGCATGGCAAGGATGCTGCACAAGTCAAGCCACCTGCGTCCAACGGCGTGGTCCATTCCAACAGGGATGTCGTTTTGGCTCAGCCTCCCAGTGGATTTGGCCCCCATTCACAAGATCTGAGGATCCCTTTGACTCTTCATACTGTACCCCCTGGGGCCAGAATCCAATTTCAGGGACCTCCGCCTTCAGAGCTGATACGATTGACTAAGGTGCCTCTGACACCAGTGCCTATAAAAATGCAATCCTTACTGGAGCCTTCAGTAAAAATAGAAACCAAAGATGTCCCACTCACCGTGCTTCCCTCAGATGCAGGTATTAGACGGCAGGGGAATATGGTTTTCAAAGCTTCATCCGTGTTGCCCCATAGCTGACATTTCAGCAGTTCAGAAGCAAACACTAGAAAAAAAAATGATGGAACTCTGATTCTTTTGCAATGTAAAGTCTGCACAGGTATCACTTCTGATTCAATTGTATATTTTCCAGTAAAACACAAAAACAGGTGTATGATTACTAAACACCTAAGAACATCAATTTCAAAATCTAGAGATAAAATTTTAAAATGGCCAAATGCACCTAAGCAGAAATATGAACATTTTCGTTAGACATAATGTGCATGATGGGTTTCTGTTCAAAGGAGTACTACAGCAAATTAACATACTTTGAAAATAATAGCTAATATGTAACTGTGTCAATGGAAAGTGTGAAGCAAAAAAAATTACATAAGGTAAACTGTAAATGGTTATTATGAATAGCACATGCTTAAGATTATTTCTACATTTTTAAAGATAAGTCAATCTTAGATATGGTTTCTTAGAATAATACTTGGACTGTATTATTCTATTTGAAAATAAAATAATTAAGGAATGGAAATATCATAAGTTATTGCCAAATTTCTTAAATTAGAAAACCTATTCTGAAGGAATACATTGTAATTACCAGTGTCATGCTAGCAAATAGATAAATATTTCTGGTCCAGTATTTCAGTACTTAGCAATGACTAATTGGTATTCATTAGCTCAGGCTGAATGCTCTACAATATTTAAATTTTTAATACCATTTCTCATATTAGTTTCCCCTCCCCCCCTTTTTTGGTAGTTTTGATTTTTGTGTCATTATTCCTTATTCACTTCTGCATTCTTTCCCTATTTCCTTTCCTACCAGTTACCTAATATTTATTAAGTTCTATTAATTATTATTCTACCACCCTACCTCTTTAATTTGCCATTAAGCATTCTTGCTTCCTTTCTTTGCATCCTTGCTTCAGCCTAGATCTCATTTGTAAAAGCAACACAAAACTGAGAGGAAGTTGAGAGGATGGTAGTTAATGAGCTCTTCCAGAGATGTAGATTCAGTCCTTCTTGCTATGATCAGTGACTTGCTCAAGGACAGTAAACCACTTCTTTTCACTGTGATTCAGTCAATCTCTGGAAATGAGGCTAGTAATACTAATTGAAGTTATGCTGTGAAGAACAGATGATTATAACTCATTTTGCTCTTATAAATGCTCACTAGATTATTGTGCCATGGATATTATTAATGGGGAACAGCTGTATGCCAATCATTTTTGAGATATTGGTATAGCTCATAGAATAAGCCAGTAGGTTACTTGTATTTTCAGCAAGCATATTGTCCTCTGTTGAGGAAAAGGAGAATCATTCTAAGCTACAGTTTAGAATGGTGAGTTCAGGGGCTGTAAGTTCTGGAATAGTGGCAGTTCTTTTGCTAAGCATAGTTTGGATTTTCTCCAGATGCTTTATAAATAATTGAGTTGATGGAGATAGAGGTACTTTCTTATACAAAACTGTATGTGTGTCCCACTTAATTCAGTCTGTCAATTTTTATCCTGTAGGAATACCTGATACTCCCTTCAGTAAAGACAGAAATGGGCATGTGAAGCGACCTATGAATGCATTTATGGTCTGGGCAAGAATCCATCGGCCAGCACTAGCCAAAGCTAACCCAGCAGCCAACAATGCAGAAATCAGTGTCCAACTCGGGTTAGAGTGGAACAAACTTAGTGAAGAACAAAAGAAACCTTATTATGATGAAGCACAAAAAATTAAAGAAAAGCACAGAGAAGAATTTCCTGGTAATCAAAAGAAAGACAGATCTTTTTTCATGTTTTATTTGAATTAAGATATTGGGTTAATATTTGAGACTGAGATGAAATTTTTTCCCTTCTTTATCTCATTATTTAATGAGTCTATGAATTCAAGAAGGGGTGCCTAACCTCACTGTAGTGTACGGATAGGGACTAGACATGTGATTTCATTGGTATATGGGGCTTCCAGGTGAGGAAACTTCCTCTATCAATGCAGGCAAGACATTTTCTCTGAAACAATCTCAATCCTGAGAAGTGACCTGCCCAGAGTCACAAAGTCAGTATGTATCACAGGCAGCGCCTAAACCCAGATCTTCTTAATTTCCAGGCCAGCTTCCTATCTAATACAATTTGCTGCCTATGGTCACTAGAGTAGTTAGAGTTTAGCTACCTTAGGCATAAGAAAGCTTGGTAAAACCGAGCCAAGGGATGTTTATCCTTAAGCGTATCAGCTGCCACAACAGGGGGTGGTGTGCAGTATCACTGCATTATAGGCTTTCCTAAAATAATATATACGAGACTAAAGAGTTGTTAAATCTCTAAGTAGCTTCTATATAGAAAAAAAAAACACATGGGGAAAGGTATAAAAGTTTGTTAAATTTTCTTTAGGTTTAGAAAAGTGAAATGAAATTTGTATCCTGATTTCACCTTTGCAAAGCTGTATAGAAAATAAACTGTTAGTCATAGCAAAGGAGAATAATATTTAATACACTCATATATAAATGAGCCTATAAGGAGTTGTCGTCATACTGCCTTCCAATATCATGTGATTATCAGAACATTGTTTTTTTTTTGATTGATGTATTTTTCCCACTCACTGTGTAATATGGAATGAGTAAGATTAAGCTTGTATAAATCTTCACTGGTATGACAAATGGGTCTGCAATGTTTGTTGAATTGAAGAATTTGTAGGACATTGATCTTCTATGTTTTTAGCCAGACACCCCCCCCCACAAAAAAAAAAAAGACCAGGCATAAGCGACCATAGTAAAACATAAGTTGTTATGTTTCATGGAATGAGATAACACAAGGCGAGTAATATTTTGTAAATTTGGAACGTTGTCTTTTAGGTAGGTGAATAACTTCAGAGCCCTCACTTATGATCTTTTATCTTGATTCTACCACTGGCAGTATGTGATTGCATTAGACATTCAACTTGTCTATACCTCAATTGCTCCTTCTTTAAATATGAATTACAGTGGCTACTACTCAGAAGATTTTAAAAGCCTATATTTGTAAAGTAAGTTTAAGTACACAGAATAGTATACTTGTCTGCTATGGTTAGGATATTTTGCTTTTTTTCAAGTATAGATAACACTTATTTAAGAGCACAGGTATAGTATATATATTCAAATTACAAGTAGTATCTAATCTCCCATAGGTTGGGTTTATCAGCCACGTCCAGGCAAGCGAAAACGCTTCCCCCTAAGTGTGTCCACTGTGTTTTCTGGTACTACGCAGAATATCATCTCTACAAATCCAACAACAATTTATCCTTATCGCTCACCGACGTACTCTGTGGTTATCCCCAGCCTACAGAACACTATCGCTCATCCAGTTGGTGAGTTAGTTTTGTTGTTAAATTATTTTGTCTTATAGCTGTAAATGCAGACTTTACTTTTAAAATCAGTTATAATACACTAACATTTTAGAATCTGAAGGAACAGCTAGAAATGAGGAAGATGAGAAGAGGTTAAGAATTGATTGAAAAATTCCAATAGGTTTTTATCACCGTATTAAAACACTCGATTTGCAAATGGTAATAGACATTCCATAGAAAATAAATTAGCTCTCAAGAAAATGAGGTTTCAGCTAGATCAACACAAGGATTATATAAATAATACAGGAAATGACTAAGGAAATATGGGAGTCTCTCTTCATTCCATATCATTAAAGAAAGAATCCCTTACAGTTTGATCTAAAAACATTCTGAAGCTATGTCATGAAAATTCTCATCCTTGAGATCATGAAAGATTTTTTGTTGTGTTAATAAAGTGAGATAATTAACCTGTTATCCAGCTAAATATCTGCTTGATTATTTATTGTAGCTTTTGTGTAACTCCTGTGTGGTTTTACTGGATACAACATTCCAGTCTCTTGCTTATACACATTTTTATGTTGATTCACATTGGTGCTGTATAGGGGAAGGGAACAAAGGTTGAGTAGGGTAAAACAACTGTTTCACATATTAACTTCAAAAAGTTAAGATAACTAGCTTCTAAATAACAGATGATTATACATTTACCATATTTTAATTTATTCTTTTTGAGCTTGTTTATATTTTAATTTTCTTTTAAGTTTTAGAATATGCTTCACGAATTTGCCCGGTGTCTCAAGTATTACTTTTCCATGTTGTAAAAAAACTTCCTTCAAGTATCAAGTGATATTCTGTAATTACATTATTGTAAAAATTGTTGAACAAATCTATATTCACTCTCTTCATGCTTTTCATAACTTTATAGACATCAGTCTTATTTTCTCTCCTCATCTTTCCAGACTAAACCTGGACATTTTACTCTTTGTGTTAGATAATCTATGAGGATTGATTCTATCAAAAATCTTTGCAGGGATTCCATTATTAACACTTATTTATCCAGAGATATGTCCTTCTCGTCCACTAAACCACATTTAAAGCTGGAACAGATGTGAAGGTAATCTAGTCCAACACCATCATTTTTTTGATGTCCTCATCTTTTGATTGAAGACTAGAGAAGTTAACTGATTTTTCAAAGTTAACAGGTAGCAAATTGAAGAGTTAGGACTTGAACTGAAGTCTCAGATTTTAAATCTAGTTCTTTTTTCACTGTACCTGATTACCTCTACCCCATCTCTCCTTTGCTTTCTTACATTATCCATATGTCTATTGATAGTCCTCAGTTTTTCATTTCTGCCCCCCAAATAACAGTACAATTAGTGAATTACAATTCTTCCATATAAAAACCATCTTACCTTTCTTACACCAGGTGATGTTCACTGTTGTCATATGATATTGTAAATTTTACTAGCTTTCTAGAGATGGAAGTGATGTTTTGCAGTCTGTAGTTTCAAGGATCACATCTGGCGACCTCCCTGTAGATGAAAGTTGTATTGACATCCCACTAGTTATCTGACACAGTGATCATTTGTCATGATAGATTGTGTATTTTAGCCAGCAGTTTTGTAGTTGTACTTTTTAGTTCCTCCAAACCGTGCAGTTTGCAAATTGGGTCTAGAAAAGAGGCTCTTAACTGGAGACCACAGACCCCAGGGGATATGAATAGATTTCAAGTGTCTGTGAATTTGTTTTTAAAAATATTTTGGTGATTCAGTATAATTGGTTTCTCTCGTAATCTAGTATATTTTGTTTTATGCCCTTAAAAACATCATTTTAAGAAAGAGTCCAAAGACTTCACCAGAATCTCAGAGAAGTCCATGACATAGAATAGTTTACTTTTTAATTTATTTTTTATTTTTAGGCAATTGGGGTTAAGTGGCTTGCCCAGGGTCACACAGCTAGTAAATGTCAAGTGTTTGGTCTGAGGCCAGATTTGAACTCAGATCTTCCCGACTTTAGGGTTGGTGCTTTATCCACTGCACCACCTAGCTGCCCCTATGAAATAGTTTTAAAAACCTCTGATCTAGAACATTATGTTAGTACTTTTGGCTTGACTGCTATGAAGAAATATTAGGAAGTCTTCTGAAGCTTCTCTTTGTCAAGACTAAAAGCAAAGAATACAATGATGCAGTGATCCTGCTGATCGTCTTGCCAGCTTCCTGCTTGTGAGGTTTGCAGAGAGCTTGTAAATATCAGCTTTTGAGTTCCTCAAACAAAATCCTCCTTGAATTTGATTTTTTCCCCCCAGCTAATTTCCTAGTTTTACTTGATCTTTGAGGGCTTTTCTGTTCTCCTCACGTGGGCAGATTTTACATGTTTTTTCAGTAGATGTCTTTTCCTTTCCACCTTCTTTTCTAGTTAGCCCATTCTCTTGATGTTGAGCGTACATTTTGTCTAGATTGCCAGTGTGATATTTTTAATGTCTACACATTTCCTATGATTTTTCTTACTTGAATTATTCCTTTTTAGGCTTGTTTCTGAAAATGCTTAAAAATAAAATGAATAATCACATGATTTTTTGGTCTTATCTCTGATTAGTTACATTGAAATATTTTAATTACTGTTAACTCTGAGATTCATGTTACATTTGACACCAGTTCTTTTCTAGAATTGAGTGTATTTCCTTTTCTTGTGGACTGAATAATGATTTGTTCTAGAAGCTAATCATTGTATTATACAAAACAGCTTGCTACACCTTTTCAACCTTTTAAAGTGCTCAGCCAATTCATATGTGGGTAATTAAAGTGCTCCTTACTACTCTGAAATCAGCACACTAAATTTCACCAAAGTTCAGCTTAATTTTATTTCCTTGGTCAAGTAGCCAAAGGTGTAACTCTGTTGCCGCCCATTTATCAAGTACTTCAGAGTCTTTTAAAAAGATTTTGTAGTACTCCTTTCATCTGCTAACATTTTTTATGGTACAGTATGTTATCATAGAATATATTACCATATTCCTCGCTGTTCTCCCATCCCTAATCCATTCTATACAATTTGTACACTGGTAACATCATATCCTAGGTATTATCTGGAATAACAGATCTAGAGACTTGATCTTTTCAATGCCTACAACCAGGCATTTTAGTCATTCTATTTTAAAAATGTTAACATTTTTCATAAAGGCATTTAAGTATTTTGGCTTTGCATTTTTTTCCCATCTTTCACATCTAATTAGTAGTCTATTCCTTTGTTTTCTTTCTTTTTTTTTTTTTAGGCAGTTGGGGTTAAGTGACTTTCCCAGGGTCACACAGCCAGTAAGTGTCAAGTGTTTGGTCAGAGGCCACATTTGAACTCAGGTCCTCCTGACTTCAGGGCCGGTGCTCTGTCCACTGAGCCACCTAGCTGCCTCTTATTCCTTTGTTTTCTCCATATTTTTCCTGCTGTTGGATTTCTTTCAGACTTCTTCACCACTACCATTACATGTCTGTAGTCATTGGCTTTCCATAAATTTTTAGTTTTTAAAACTGCTTTGCTATTCTTTTTACTTCCCACTTGTAAAAATTTTGCCATTTTGGCCTAGTCCCAGAACAAGTTATATCTTTCTCAAAAGCTCTACCAGTTCCTTTTTATTGTATATATAAAATTCTTTTTCTGCCATTACCTCATCCAGGCACTGAGGATTTGGAGCTGTTTCACAGTTCTTGCATATGGACTGGTACTATTTCAAGGACTACCTCCTAGAAGTTCTAGAATTCATTTTTCTTTATAGCAACCTAAACTGAATCTTAAGGGAACTCCCCATTTTACTGCCTTAAGCATTGATACTCACATGTACTAGAATCATTCAACCCAAGTAGTAATCCTGGGAGTGAAGGCTTAGTTGTCCATGCATCTGATGATTGAAACTCTCATTGCCACCTCCTGCTTCTGTCTATTCTTTGGGCTTTTCCTCCCTAAGAAGAACCCCTCTAGTGTAAAAAGGTACTGTGCCATCAGATAAAATATGGGCTCCTCTCAGAGGTGCTGCAGTACCTGTAAGTATTATTAATGAAGTATTTTGTCTCAGGAACTCTGCTTAGCTGCCCTTGCCTACAGAAAACCATTCTTGTCCAAATGAAGAAGAAAGTCAGCTGCGATGATATATAGAGATATGTTGGTTAACAAATCCTCTGGGCACAAAACTCCTTTTTAACAAAGTCTTTTGAAGAGAACTGGGTCTCAAAGGGCTTCATGATCATGGTTTCTCTTCTCTGGGTCTTCTCAACTTATTAATGCACTTCCTGAACTGTGGGTATGGTCTCATCCCGTCGCAAGATCCAGAGAGACCAGCACCGCCTTCTGGAAGTTTATGCCTCTTTTAATGCAAGCATAGATTTCATACACTGCTGACTCGTACTAAGTTTATAGTCTGCTGAAAACCCCAGATCTTTTTTAGATAAACTGTACTCCAGTCCTACCTATGCTCATACCTGTGAAATTGATTTTTTGAATCCCAGTATAAGATTTTATCTGTAGTGAAATTGATTTGATTAAATTTAGCTTACTCTGTCAGCCTATCAGAATCTTTTTGGATCTTGACTCTGCTACCCAGTATGCTAGCTATCCCTTCCTGTATTGTTTATCTGTAAATCTGATAAACAGGCCTTTCTCTGTTATTGATAAAAATGTTAAATAGGGGCAGCTAGGTGGCACAGTGGATAGAGCGCTGGCCTTGGAGTCAGGAAGACCTGAGTTCAAATGTGACCTCAGACACTTGACACTTACTAGCTGTGTGACCCTGGGCAAGCCACTTAACCCCAATTGCCTCACCAAAAAGCGAAAAAAAAAAGTTAAATAAACATAAAGGACTAAGGACAGACCCCTGGGGTACTCCACTGAAGACTTACCTTTTGTAGTTAAAAAGGCTTGTCTCTAAGATGTGCCTCCACTTCTTTTCCTATCACCCTTTTCTTAATTCTATACATTTTGACTTTCATTCTTCAACAAAAACTGCTCTCTTCAGAGTTACCAGTGATCACTTTAATTGCCAGATCTAATGGCCTTCCTCAGCCCTGATCCTTTTTGACCTCTCTGCGGCCTTTGGCACTATTTATCACCTTCTTTATAGTCTCTTCTCTCTAGGTTTTTTGGGACACTTTTCTCTCCTGGTTCTCTACCTACCTATCAGTCGTCTCTGCTGGATCTTCATTCAGGTCATGTTTTTAATTATAACTGTCCAACAGGGCTCTATCCTGGGACTTCTCTCCCCTCTCTGTACTGTTTCACTTCAGCCACCATGGATTCAGTTATCATCATATCTTTCATAAATGCTGATGATTCTCACATCTACTTACTCAGCCATGACCTTTCAGATGAACTCCAGTCTTGTATCCCAATTGCTTATTAGATATGCCCGTAGACATTTTAAATGTAACATGTCCGAAACATGATTCGTAATCTTTCCCCCAAAACACTCCTCTCTTCCAAACTTTCCTCTTATTGCCGAAGGTACCACTATCTTCCTGATTCCCTACGTTAGCAATCTAGGTGTTTAACTCCTCATTCTCACTCCCTCATGTCCAGTCTGTTGCCGAGGATTGTTGACTTTATCCTTGCACCATTTCTTGCATATGCCCCTTCTTTCCTCTGATACTGCCACCACTCTGGTGTAGGCGCGTATTACACTTGGATTTTTGTAGTAGTTTGCTAGTTGGATGTTTGCCAGAAGTCTCTCCCTGCTCCTGTCCATCTTTCACTCAGCTCTTGAAGTGATATTCCTAAAACACGGTTCTAACAATGTCACCCTCTGATTCAATAAGCTACAGTGGTTCTCTGTCACCTCCAGGGTAAAATACTACATTCTTTATTTGGCATTCAAAGCCCTTTATAACGAGCTTTTCCCCCACCCCCACTCCTACATAACTGTCCTTCTTATACCTCACTCCTCAGTCTAGTGGCATTGACTTTCTTACTGTTCCTCACACAAGATATTTCATCTCTCAACTCCAAGCATTTTTATTGGTCGTCCCCCATGTCTGGAATGCCCTCCTTTTTCATCTCTTGCCTCCTGGCTTCCCTGGTTTCCTTTAAGTCTCAGCTAAAATCCTACCTTCTACATGGTTTATCATTATTTTGATCAGAGTTTTCGAGTTTTTCAAAACTGTCCATTTTCACAGTGTTTTAGTTTCATTGTATTATAGTATATTCTCCTGGTTATGCTCACTTTACTCTGCATCTGTTCATGCAAGTCTTCTCAAGTTTCTTTGCAGCTATCCTCTTCATCATTTCTTATAGCACAATGGTATTCCATTACACTCATGTACCATAGCCTGTGGAATGTCTCAAAGCCAGTCTACCAAGCCATAGAGGAATTGTAGTCTATATTGATGGAAGAAGTATCTAATAACCATGGATCATGGGTCCTTGAAATGTTAAAGTATTACTTCCCAAATCTATCTTTTCTTAGGTCTCTGTCTCCAGTGCCATAATGATTAAAAAAAAAAACAGCTTGTGCTCCTAATGTCTTCGTTTCTTGACCAGTGCTTCATAATCCTTAGTAATGCTTTCTTGATCCTCTCAGGTAGTATCACTTTTTTCACATCAGTTACCAGAAATGGATAGTGGCCATCGGTTTTAGCAAGTCTCAGCGCGGTCTCTATTATGTTCTGGAGACACATGTAGAAAGAAGGCACACATTTCTAATGTTCACCTCGACACCCTTCAGCAAGGAGTCACCAACTATGGCAATTTATTGCCTTTGTTTCTGACCAGTAGTGGATATCCTTTCCTGGTGACACCTGTGGCTCTTTATCATCATATCTTGAAGAAAAATAAGCTGCTTTGTCCTCGGAGAACCTAGCTTCGTAAGAAGTTCATCTTCAAAGCCAGCAGTGCCAGCTTCGGCTAGGCTGGCATCTTTTGAACCCTAGTTCCTGAGGGCATTGCTGCTGGGCTGGCTGTAACATCTAGCTTAGATTCCTGGATTTCTAGACTCCTATGGCTTTTGCTCCTGGGCCAGACTAGAGACTCCATTCCTCGCACTTAGAATGGAAAAGAAAGAATTGAAAGGGCCAAAGACTCAGGTCCATTTTTCAGGTCCAAATGACCTAAGGAGAGAGGGGAAGGGAAGTAGGTTCCCCTTAGGTACTTCTCCCTTACCACATGGTGTGACTCTGCCCTCAGACAGAATGCTGCAGAAGCCTGTGACTTGTTCTTAATGAAACTCTATCATCTCTTTGTTTCCTTTTTCAGATGTTCACTAAGAATCTCAATTAGCCATTGTAGAATTTTCCCAAGAATTGAAGTCATGGTCACTGGCCCATAGTGTACTGGCTGTTCTCTTCCCTTGTTGCTCTTTTACATTTGTACCCTATTTCTGGAGTTCTCAGTGGTCGTTACCTGCCAATTCTTTTAGTGCTTGCAGATGGCGTTCCTATAGGCCAGGTGACTTGAATTCATCAAGGGCAGCTGGGTGCTCTCTTGGCCATCACCTTTGCCCTTAGCATTTTGTTCTGTTCTTTCCGGTTTTCCTTGGCTGAGAAAATAGAAGCAAAGTAAGTATGGAGCACCTCTTTTTTTCATCATCACTCCATCCTTCCAAGAAGCAGTTCTCTCCTTTCTTTGATCCTTCTCTAGTACCATTATAACTTTAAAAAAGAAACACACATGCACCCCAACCCTTTTTATTGTCTGTGGTTTTTCTTGCCAACTTCAGATTATTCAGAGCATTAGGACTGCAAACACTTTTAAAATGACCATGCCATATGTTTGTATTTATCTTGTTACGCGATCTTGCTTCATTTTCGGTTCATATGTTTTTATAATCAGAGTTGGCTAGTGAGTTCCCTGTGCTTATATATCAGTCACTTTAGGCAACTCATTTTTTTCCTTCTCATCAGAATTGTTTCCTTTTGTATCTTTAGAATTTCCTTCTGCAGCATTTCCCTCCTGTGCTGACTTTTGTAGAATTCTCTGTAGTCCGTGGGAATCCATCCTGTTCTTCCTCTGCACCTTTTGAAATCTATTCTCCTGAAATTTAGGGTACATATTAGTCTATGCCTATTTTTAGTCTCCTTCATCACAAACTCTAAGAGTAAATAAATGTTCATTCCCTCCCCCAAGGTTCCCATTAATCCCACCCCAACAACCAATTATTTTCTTTTAGTGAGAATCCAAAATGGAATTTCTCTACCTTTTGAAGGATGAAATTTCCACAAAGGCAGATTAAGAGGTTATTAGCTTCTCTGCCTTTGGCAGAGAGAGAGAAAGAAAGCAGGTCGAGGGAAGTGAGTACATGCTAGCAGCTGTCTAGCAATTGAATTCTCCCACTACGGTTCACCTCTGCACCAGACTTATGATCTGTTTCTTGAATCCCTCAACTATTTCTATTTTCTGTCCAGGTGGCCTCTAGAATACTCCGATTAAAAATTGCTTCTATTTCTGCCTCTATTGATCTTAACCCAATTGCTTGCCCCATGGTACAACCTTCTAGTTCCTTAATTTCTTCAGAGGAGGGTATCTTCTTAATATACAAACCTGCCCCTCACCCCTCACTGACCACAATGCTTCCCCCTCTAGATCCCAGATTTCATTACATGAATATTCCTTCTTAATATACAACTTTCCCCCAAGCATTTCCCCTTGCTTCAGCTAGCTTGTTTCTTTTTAATATGGTGCATCCATCCAGAGATGTATTTCAGCCCTGGGTTTCATGCCATTGAGCTCAGTGATTGCTTTGAGGTACAATTTGCCTTTTTTGCGTTAGAATTTCTAGTTCATCTGACTTGCTGTGGACATTTATACACAGATTTTTGAGGCATGGTTCTTATTACTGTTTCCTTTCTTGGATTTTATATTCTGTGAGGTTTTGAGGGCATCTCAATCTCTTCCCTTCATTGTGGTTACTTTCTATGATGTCTAGCTTGGTGGACATACATGGGAAGTTTTTTTTCTCCATCTTTTTTTTTTAATTTTAAAGCCCTTTTTATTAGCTATGAAAGACGAGGCAAATAGATTCTTGTCAGCCTTTATTATTTTCACTCCATCCTTATGATAGTAGCTATGATGCAGAAATCCACATTCTACTCTCATCATCTTCTTAGCTAGTTCCTTACTCCGCAAATTGATTTGAGTCTTCTATATATCTCTTACCTTAAATTGTGAAAATGTTTTATGCTCCTATGGTCTTCATTTCCTTGCCCAAAGCTTCATAATCATCGTCAGTACTTTATAGATGCCTTTTGTTAGTGTCATTTTCTTATGAGAACCATTAGAAGTGGGTAGTGCTCATCCATTTGGACAAGTCTTGGGAGGTTCTTTGATATGCCTTGGATACATGCCTTGCAAAGACAACAGACCTCTCCATTGTTACCAGATTGACAAACAATTAACTGGAGGAAAGTCTCTCTTTCATTTGACTTTTTCTACATAATCTCTTCTTTGACAGCTTTTGCTACTCTATTATGCCTTGTAGGATAACCAACTACTTTCTCCTCAAAAGTTTTCTTCAGATAGGCGCCTTCTTCAGCGTAAGTTATTTCTTCATCTATCTTCAGTGTAGCTCAATTTCTTGAGTTGCTCTCTCTCAGATTCAATTTCTGGCATTCTTCCAAAGTTCAACTCAAAATTACCTCCATAACCTGACTCCAAATCTATTGCTCCTTTCCTCTAGGCAGTTGACTGGTGAGAATCAAAATTTTACATCAAATTAACTGAACTTAATTTACCTCCAGGTTTTTGTAACAGTGCTTGTTACAGTGCTTTTTGTAGTTGCTGATTGGTAAATTTACATGTTTGTGGGAGAGGAAGGATTAGTAAAGTCAGATACAGAATCACAGTTAAAATGAATCCATTCATTCAATAAGCATCAGGTTAGTTTGGGGCCCAGAATAGTGAAATCAGTATTATCATATCAAACACACTATTATTTAACCAAAATCACTCACCCTAGTTTCCTTGAGGAGCTGCTCCCAGAAACACTTTTATTCTGTTTCTATCCCAAATTGACCTATACAGAACCTACATTCTAGTCTAGACCAATCTGGAAATTTCCTTCGAGTAGCAGTTTGGGAAAGAAATATAGAGGCTATTTACTTTGATTAGTTGTATCACGATTTTAGTAATGGACACAGACTGTTTTTATTTTTAAAGGTGAAGCCCCACCTACTGTCCAGCTACCCACACCTCCAGTCCAGCGTCCAAGCCCTATTACACTCTTCCAACCAAGCGTTGCCAGCACTGCTCAGGTGGCCGTCCCGGCTCCAAGCTTGCCTCTTCGTCCAGCTCTTCCACCACAGCGCTTTGCAGGACCCACCCAAACGGACACTCATCGTCTGCATCCGGGAGCTAACCGCTCTGTAAAGAGACCCACGCCAGTCTCTTTGGAGAATACCAGTAGAAATCCAACTAGTACAAGTACTGCTCATGCCAGATTTGCCCTCTCTACCATTCAGCCCCCCAAAGAGTACCCCAGCGTTTCTACTTGTCCCCGAAGTGCACCAATCCCTCAGGCTCCACCCATTCCACATCCTCATGTCTATCAACCCCCTCCCCTTGGCCACCCAGCCACTTTATTTGGTGCACCTCCTCGATTCTCCTTTCATCACCCTTACTTCTTGCCTGGACCTCACTACTTCCCATCAAGGTAACAAATTAATTTTTCTTTTACATAGAAATAGTTACTTATGTTTTTAATGGAGCTCAGAAATCAAAGACTCCTGCAATATGTAGAACAGGTTTAAAAATGGTCTTTGAAAAACTCAGTTAATTATGGGAGCATGATTATACCTTTTCCACTTGGAGAAACGGAGTTGTTCAAATGTGGTTATACTGTTTATTACTTTACTTATTCTATGATGCATTGGTTTTCAGGACAGATATACAGCCATGGTATTTTAGAGTTGGAAGATATCTTTTGAGATAATTTAATCTACATCTCTCATTTTATAGATGAGTAAATTGAGGCCCAGTGCAGAGAAGTGGATAGACTTGGACCTAAAACCCGTTCATACCTCCTGGCTCTAAGTCCAGTGCTCTTTTCACTACACTGTATGCTTCCTACATAAACTATTACGTGTAAATTGATAGTCCCATTAATTTTTATTAAACAACTTAGAAGGGTAAATTTATAATTTAGAGATAGCAGCATGGAGCTCCCTTGCAAGTATACCACTATCCTTTTATTACTCATTCTATTGATCAAGTATTCTGAAGTTAGTAGGTGTAGGTATGTTCTGAACATCATAGAGTGTTACATATTGACACAAGTCTTCAGCTGCTCCAATTTCCCCACCTTTATGCTCTTCTCCTTCCAGTTCCACCCCTCTCCACCAAAAGAAAGATCTGTTGAAGCAACAAAGTGTTAAGTTGAGCCTACCCTATCTAGGCTGGCTTATTTCAAGTCCTTCCTTCAGGCATAGCAGAAAAAGGGGCGTTACAATTGGAAAAGAGGAGAGTTTCAGTATTTGGAGTAGGACAGAGAGGGGAGGATGGGCCCCGAGTTTGTTTTCTTGCACCAAGTTCTGTGTTTGATTTACAGTGTCTGGGGGTTCAGGGTTGGGGTATATCTTTCTCCCTGGGGTCTTCTTTCCATGGGATAGTGTTTATGTGGGCAGGGCAAGAGCTTTTGATTCTATACAATATAATATGTTCATCTGTGTCCTAAATTTGAGGTTTCCAAGCCAAAACGACTCTCCTTTTTTACCTTTTGTATGCTGTAAAATTAAATAGATTGCCAAGTAAAGACTTGGGCAGTGTTTCCTTCAATGGAGGAGGAAAAGAAGAGGCAGTGGGCAGAGGGATAGGTCCCTTGTTCTGACGCTTGTTTGCTCACCATTGCCTTTTTCACTTTCCCAGTGCAGACCAGTAGCCCTCAAATAAGTTGAGTAACTGACCTTCAGCAAGTGGGTACCTTCTATAAATTGAGAGGATTTAGCTGAAGTGAGTATTATATATGAATGAAGCATTTTATGGAGCCTCAAAAGGTCTTCTAATATTATTTAGTTCATATCACTTGTTGAATTAGCAGAAACTTCCAGAAGAAATGGTGAAGACCAATTACTCAGCCTTCTGAAAGTTGGTCCTTTAGTACCATTTCGGTCTTTGGGTCCCTAAGGCTTTTAGGAGCTACACGGGGAATAATTAAACATATTGAATATCAAATGAGATAATATGTATAAATATGCTTTGGAAACTGCAAAGCTGGAATTATTATAAAGTTACACTATTATACTAATGTGGGAGGGACAGAGAGCAACAGAGTTTTGTGGACTTTTTAGAGGGTCATAGCTGAAAATTTGTTTTAGCCCTGATCTAAAATTAAAGCACAATTTACAAATTACTTTCCTCTGAGCACATTATTTCATGTGAAATAGGTAGTAAAATTATTATTATACTCATTTTACAGATGAGGAAACTGAGAAAGGTGAATTGATTTGCCTGTAGTCATATGGCTAGTCAATGACTGAACCAGTATTTAGATCTTGCAGGGTCTTCTGACTTCAAATGTGGTGCTTTTTCCAATATACTCTACTGGTACTTCTGTCAGAGTCTTATAGCTCCATGTCTAGTTAGAGGATTAACAACTGTAAGACTGCGTAGGTAGTGGGGAAATATACAGAAAAACCTGGTTGGAAAGTTTAAAATCAATCATAAATTGCTTATATAGTTAAGTGGCCTTTGTTTAGAGTATTGACATTCTTGGGCAGAGACGGTTGCCTTCTTTATTAAGCTAATCCATAGTGAGATCTATCTCCCTAACTCTAAATGTATGTGAATTTGAAAATGTCCTGATATTACAACACAGATCCCTGGGCATCATTCTTTGAATATCAATAAGTGCTCAGGGGGTAGGGACAGCGACTAGAGTGTTTTATAGTGTCCTACACATTGGGTACTTGACTGTTTATTTTTTTTTATGAGGGACCAAATGAACTGACTTGTTGAAGCAGTATTAACACTTTGGACTTCATTTAATTTAGGGATTTCAAAGGACTGTGTCTAAACAGCAAACCATGGTGGTACGTGGAGAAGTTTATCTTTAGTAAAATATGAATTTCCTAAACAGAAAAATCAGATAGTCACATTATCCCATCATCCTGTCTTTTAACCTGTGTATATGCATATTACTAAGGGCTTACATTTCATGTATATTGTCTCATGCAGTCCTCAAAAAAACCTTTTGAGGTAAGTAGCAGATATTATTTCCATCTTACAGATGAGAAATTTGAGGATCAGGGTTCTGTAGCTGGTTCTGCACTGGTATTGGCACTCTAGCCGTCTGACCCCTAAGGCCCAGTGCATGATCCTTTGTGCTTTTCTGGAAAAACAGGTTGGTCTTTAAATTTTAATGTTTGATTAGATGAGATAGGTCACTAAAACTCAGGTAATATTTAAAAATTAATCAAATTATTACTTTTCCATTTCTCTACTCTTCAAATCCTGTCCTTAACATGGGTGAGAGACTTTTCTCTCCTTCCATGTGACTATTGGATACTTTTAAAAAGTTTATCACATAACTAATCTAATAGTTAATGTGTAAAATTATTCAAACAGTTTAATTATCATAGTAGATGTGTCTAGAATAAAGGTTCTTAAACTGTGATCTATAAACTGGTTCTAAATTTTTTTTGATAGCCACATTTCAAAATATTGGTTTCTTTTGTAATCCTGTATATTTTATTTTATGCATATAAAAACATTACTCTGAAAAGGGCTCCCTTAGGCTTCATCAGATGCCAGAGGATCCCATGACACAAAAAAGTGGAAGAACCCGTGGTCTAGAGTAAAAGGCAAAGAGGAGAGACGATCAGTGTATTAGTTTGATCAGTTTAACACAAGAGTCATTTAATGGGACATACAGACTCAGAAATCCTTATTTCTACTTTTATAAATGAATATATCACCTGTCCCTTCAGTTTCTACAATAACCTTTTCTATGCTGTGTATAATGAGTCTTCTTCCTTGGATTAGTTCTTCCTTTTCCTTAGCAATTAAATAAATAAGTCTTCCATGCCAAAAGGAATTATCAAGAGCAGTGATGTCACATTCAAATAGAAATGATACATGAGGATCCTTGCAGATGCATATTGACTTAGAAAACCACATATTAATATCAACTATGTTTTATTGCATTTTTATTTATTTTGTTAAATTCTTCCAGTTATATTTTAATCTGGTTCTGCCATGTGTTTGACACCTCTGATCTAGAGTATCTGTTCTTCTAACCACCAAGTGAAGAAATGATGCAAAAGTCATCTAGAACAATTGGAGATAGAGGTTTCAAATGTAGGACATTTGGGAAAATATAGGCTTATCCCTCTAGGAAAAAAATAATCTTACATAAATAAGGATTTTTTTACTTTGGTCTTCCACTCTATTTTATAATCCCACAATAATGAAATCTCATCATTTGAACTAAAACTGTTAGAGGTTTTGGAATGGACTGGACTTGATTTAAGAGCAGCAAAATGTATACAGAATTTGCAATGTGAAGTTATAAACAGGTCCAAGGCCCATTTGCAAATTTGGAGGGCATTGGAATCAAAAGGAAGGGAAGGAAGAAATATCATGATGAAGTTTGGAGTTGGGCCTAATATTGGTTCAGCTGTTGAAAGGAAAATGTTAGGAAGAAGGTTTAAAAAAGACCAGTTGGGTTACAGGTGGGCAGCCTTCTTGACTGTAGAACCACGCTGAAAGCATGCATCAAAGTGCTAATAGAAAGCACATAGTCTTTCATTAATCCTCATAATTTCCATCGGCCTGTTTCAGGGTCCAGATGCCACCAGTAAGGCAAGTCTCACACAGCTACTCCTCATACCACTGGTGCTGCAAACCCTTTGCTCTCTGGTCCCTATGCTAGGTTGCAAGTGAGACCAGGTCATATGTGGGGTAGGATACTGAAGCTTATCAGTTCCTTCTTTCTGTTCTTGAAAAGGAGAGCATAGCAAGAAGTTGCCTTTTTTGTGAACAGCTGTATGATGAGTTCCATTTGCCAGGAATTTAAGGGTTACACTGAATAGCTCTGAACTGAGGGCATATTGTGGACTTGATGTGCTAGATCTGAAGTATATTTCATTTTATGTCCTTTTGAAGAAAGCAAATTGAATTCTGTGTAGTTCACTTTTTAGGCAGTGTTTAAGGAATTTGAAACAGAATTCTTTTATTATAAAAAAAAATCGACTTATTCTGCACATTCATAAAGATCCTTATTCCATCTTTGTTTCATGTTTTCCTTGTCTTCTATGATTTGTTATGTTTCACAAAGTCAGGCATCGGCAGCCTGTGACCAGGACGCCAAACCACCTCGCCGTCCCAGTTCCCTTACCACATCCATGCGTGCTGCCCTGCCACTTTAGAGATCTCCCCCTAAAGCTGTCCTGCTGTAAGGGTCAGTCACTGCATGTGCTTTTCCCTTCCTACCTAGGGGCAGCTAGGTGTCATGTACAGCAGATAGAGCCCTGGGGCTTGAGTTAGGAAGACCTGAGTTCAGATCTTACCTCAGATACTTACTAGCTGTGTGACCCTGGGCAAGTCAGTCAACCTCTGTTTGCCTCAGTTTCCTCATCTGGAAAATGGGGAAAATAACACCTTCCTCCCAAAGTGGTTGTGAGGATCAAATGAGATAATAATTGTGAAGCACTCGCGTAGTGCCTGGCACATACTAAGCACTAAATAGATGTTAGCTATTATTATTATTACATGATGAAATTTGTTGGAATCTTGGCATGCCACTTTTCAAAGAAGCTACGGTCTCTGGTTTTAGGCCTTTGCTATCTTCACATGTTTGTGTTCAACGTTTATTACTTTGGAATGAAATATATCCTATAGTATCAATAAAGCTTAATGGATCAACTCCCTCCTCCTTCACTTGTAAAAAACGGCATGAATCTGTGTAGGTCTCGTCTCTGGGTTCATGATGTAGGAAGACTAGCTTGATCTCTGTGGGCCTCAGTTTCCTTATCTGTTAAATGGATGTGATAGACCAGATGGCCTTAGCCACTCTTCCAGGCCTAGATCTGTGATCTTAAGATCTTATGAAGAGCCGTTCTGCCCCATGCAAATACAGAGCGGCATCACACATAGCCATTTTGACCGTGAATTTCCTGAAGGGCATTACCAGCCACACCTGCTTCTGGGCACTTTTTCAGAACCACAGCAGGGAGCCCCTGAAACACTTCTCAAGGCTAATGTCTACACAGGAGAGAACTTTCCTGTCTTAGCTCTTGAGTATTAGTTTTCTTGATGGGGAGAATGCAGGAGGGAATTGGAAGAATAATAGCTGATAGTTACATACTACTTTAGGATTTACAAAGCCTTTTATATACACTGTTTCATTTGATCCTCCCAGTCTGATGAGGTAAGTGCTACATCACCTGTTCTCAGTGATTTGATAGGATTTGACAAGCATGTAAGTGCCTGAGCATTAGAGATGCAAAGGCAAACCCATAACAGTCCTTGAGAGAATTGAGCAAAAATAATATGAGAGTATTACTGTTTTATATCTCATGAATACAATATTTAGAATGTAGCTTTCTTTTAGAACTTAAAGACTCTTTACATTTGGATGGTATTTTCACATGTGTTATTTCATTTCATCCTCACATTCAGAGTTAGGCAAGGCAAGGATTAATATTGCCATTTTACAGAAACTGAGGTTCAGAAGGATGAAGTGTCTTGTCCAAGGTTACCCAGATGGTGATTGAGCCAGGACTCGAGACTGGGCTCAGTAGTCCTGGGCTTTTTCTCTTACCCCACTCTGGCTCTGGCCTTCGTACCTTGTCATCACTTCAATCGAAAGGTCTTTCTCTGTGCATCTATCTGTATGATTTACTCACCGTACCACCTTTAATAGCATCTATTCTATACTAGCCATATTGTGGTCATTTTTGTACATGTTTTCTCTTCCCTGCTGGAGTGTCAACTCCGGCTGTGCTGATGTACACAGATGTGTCTTACTCAGAGTCCAAAGAGTTGACATTTCTTAACTACGCGGCTTGGGGCAAACCCACTGATTTTGGTGACCCTCAGTTTCCTGTTCTTGGAAGATCAAATGAGATAATATATATAAAATCCTTTGTAATCGTAATGAAAGCCGTTATTATTATTCTTGATGAATGAACACAGCTTCCACCTGCAGTTACAGACTTGTGGGAGGTGGGGGAGGGGAGTGTGATTTGAATTAAGCCTTGAAGTATGGGTAGGATTTTTAAAAGTAGAGTTAGATAGGGAGAAACTGTATAAACAGGTAAGAAGGTGAGAATATAAGAAGGCATATTTAGTGGACTGTACAGTAGTCAAGGCGTGGAGTAATAAGGGCCTACACTAGGGTGGTAACAACTGAAAATATTACTGGGTTAATGGATGACTCTAATGTATTATCCATTTATTGGTCAATTGCTAAAGAATTTGGGACTGGGGTACAGAGTTACAAGCCACGCCCTCCCTGCAGTGGAGAGGGTGTGGTTTGGGGAGATCACATAGGGACTGATAGTGTGCTGTGCAGATTACACTTAGCACTTTTAGAGGTAAGCGGTTAATTGTCATGACATTTGCAGTTAAAATTTATTAACATCTTCTTGTCACTAGATGGAGTCCGTGAGCATAGGGAACCATGTGGGTCAGCTCTCGCATACCTTGCATGATTCCTGTTCTGTGCCTCTGAGAGGAGAGAACAATGTCTCCAGCCTTTAACATTTATTTACCTTGAAACAAATGGATTTGAAGGGCAATTATCTGACTTGCTCTTTTTATACTTCCTTGAGATATGTAGCAAAGTAATTTTTTCAGTTCCTCCTATTTTCCCTGAAAACGGAATCCTCCTAAAACCACAAAATGTCAGTGAGTTCCAGTTTCTTCTGGTGATAAATAGATTTTTCATGCTCTTTTTTTGCCCTTTAAAAAAAATGGCAAATTAAGTTTTCATCTCCCTTTATTTCCCCAAGAAAATTAATTGATCAAAATTGTGCCAAGTTTTCTCCATTAGCTTCCTCAAAATACAAGTAGTAACTAACAGTTATGTCACATACTTCACTGTCAGAATTCTTAGCATGCCTTGTGCGTACTTGCATCTCCCAAGCCCTATATGGTATGTAGCATTAGCAGAGAAAGGCCTGAATCCTTTTTCTTTATCAAGGTTGTCAAAAGGTAAGAGGCATGAAGCAGATAATGGGGCTGGTGAGTATTTCAGTCACAAGCTTACTTTACCATATTTAAAAAAAAAAAAAGATGTGAATCCATGATGTGGTTTCAGAAAAACAGCCCTGGTAACAGTCTGGATCCAAATGAGGATGTAGTCAATTTTCTGTCTTAGTTTATATGCAAAACAGTATATAACAAAAGGTTCAAGTTAACTCCTTTTTGGTATCTTTTTGCTACAGCACGTGTCCTTATAGTCGTCCTCCCTTTGGCTATGGAAATTTCCCAAGTTCAATGCCAGAATGCCTTGGCTATTATGAAGATAGGTACCAAAAGCATGAGGCTATGTTTTCTGCTTTAAATAGAGACTATCCCTTCAGAGACTACCCAGATGAACGTACACACAGTGAAGATTCTCGAAGCTGTGAGAACCTGGATGGAGCCTCTTACTATAACAGCCATAGCCATAATGGGGAGGAATATTTAAACCCCATGCCTCAACTGGACATTGGAGCCTTAGAGAATGTATTCACAGCTCCTGCATCTACTTCCTCTAGCATCCAGCAGGTTAATGTAACTGACAGTGAGGAGGAGGAAGAAGAGAAAGTGCTCAGGGATTTATAATTTTAAATCAAATGATATGCACAGAAAATAAACATTTCTTAAAAAAACCTTTTGGGTCAGTTGGTGTGAGAAAAGCCTAGAGTGCCTTGCTGACAATTTTCAGCCTTGATCTGAGGAGTCAAATTCAAATGCAATTTCTGTTTTAGGAAAATTTTGACTAGTGAAATTGAATTCTTTCTGTTTCATAGTAGAAGTATATAGGTTGTGAAACAGTTTTCTTTTTATGTCAGAAATTTGCATACAAGATTTGTTAATATATTTTTGAATATTAAAAAAACTCACAATTTTATGTGAGGACATAGAGTATTTCTCTGGCACCATGAGTGATAATTTCTATTTTCTCTTAGAATACATTTGTTTATTCATTAGAATAAATATTTATTTTGTTTGACATTTATATACTTATGGATGTTGTCAGTTCTAATATAATATTTTGGAAATAATTTGATAACTTTTAGCAGTGAACTGAGAGTCAGTTCCTGAATTTAATTTATGCTAGTGACATTTATAAATTGCTAAATGTGTTTTTAATGGCACCTGGGTGGTCGCTCTTGGCAAAATAGTCATTCTTGTTTCTAAATATTTTTGTCTCCTCTCTTTGGACATTTCTTCCATTTGGTATGCATTGTTCTACTTTTGTTACACTTAAATAAAGTTAGATAAAATTGCTCTTGTTGGGTGTTTCTATTGATAAAACATAAGGGATAGTGGGAGCTTGGGGGTCAGGTACAAATAAACATTAATATTTTGCAGTATCCTATAAAAAGGAGACGCAAATAAATATGAATGGTCTCACGAGAAGCAGTTTTCTGACCCTCTAAATACCACTTTTTTAAGTAACTTCCAGAATTGTACATGTAAATTTTATTGGACAAAATTTGTATCAATATCAGGGAACATAGAGGTTGTGCATTCAGATATGTCATTTTTCAACTTATACATATTTGGATGTGATTTTAATACTTTCAAAAGGAATACTTATCCTAGTCCATTCTGGCAGTTTTAACAATTGGAGGAGAGTTTCATATATGAGTCAGGCCAATAATGTGTTGCTGCCAATGAGACTGCCAAAGTTAGGGGCATAGGTGACTACAGTTCGGGGAATAAGGGACTTTAAAAGGCAAGGGAAAAACCAGAGTCTCAGTTGCCAGAACGGTCCCATAACAACTGGGTCTCAGAACGTTAAAGCTCTCAGGACCCAATAAGAAGGAAGAACAGTGGGGACCAGCCATGGTCCTCTGCAGAGCCCATCTTTAGATTGGGCGCACACAGATTTTGTCAAGTTTTCTCCTCTCAATCAGTGTGTCAGACGCGTGACTCCTTAGTGTCTTCTGCGTCAGGGTAGGTCAAGGAAACCCACAGGTCTTCACTTTAAAGGGAAGGGAACAAGTTCTGGGTCAAGTGCATCTGATTTACTTTAAATTTATGACCCTTACAGACAGGTAGCTGCTAGGCACTGAGCGATGACTCAAGTGGGGAAAGTAAGCATTGGGTATGGAACTTCACAGAAAAGGGAAGGAAGCCAGAGCATGTCCATAGGAGATGGGACTTGCTGCACATGAACCAGAGGAGTCTTGCCCTGCTCCCCCCCCCAAAAAAAAAACCCCCAAAACCTTAGAGGCTTTTTTAGATTATCACAACACTTCATACAGATTCAGTGTAAACAGATTCACTGAATCCTGAGCTTTTAGTACTTGTATTTCATTTAATTTATAGATTTACAAAAATGTGTAATTGTGGTGTAAACAATTTTGAGCAAACCTCTACAAAGGGTTTTACACATATGGTTTGAGATGTTTTTTTCCAAGTCAAAACTGGGGGCTAGCATGGTTGATAATATGCCTGGAAACACCCAGGTCTACATAGCACAAAAATGGTACAGATAATTCTGGCAAACTATGCCCTCCTTTCCACAGTGCCCAAACCCAGTCTATTCATTGAAAATGTTCATTAACCTTCCATTAACCTTCCATTAACCTTTCATAAATTTTTAATTTTCATCATTGTATTTCATTCTATAATTCTGTAGACAACAGAGGCAGATTTAATTGTCCAATATTACACTTATGTGATTGAAGAACAAAATTGAGTTTCTTACCTGACCTTAATGATCCAAAGTATTCTACATGTTTGATAAAACCATATTATATATAATGATAAAATCATTGTATGATATCACATATACATCAGTCATGTCTTCATTATAGCTTAAAGCTATGTTTATATTATTTGGAAAGTCTTATCTCTCTGAAAGACTGTTCTCATGTCACATTCAAAAAGGGTTAGGCTTGGTAAATACTTGATGGGAGCCTGTGGGGTATTTGTAGGCCAAAATATGAGATAGAGTGAGTGGAGGGCCAGCTCTGGTTGGGGAAAGCTTGGTTTCAAATCCTGCCTCTGACACCTACTACTACCAGTGTGATCACAGACAAGTCACTTTACTACTTAATACCCAAGGCAACTTTCTTAAGATCTTGAGTTTCAGAAAAGTCTCTGGAAGTTCCCTATGCTGATTAAAATCAGTTTCGCACTTCCCTTCCCTACCAAAAAAGGCTATGTCTAACGTGTAGGGCTAGCTAGATACTGAACTGTTCCATAGAATCATAGCATTTAAGTTTGTGACTTCACAGTCTGTGTACTCCAACCCATACTTAAATGAGATTTCCCTCTCCAACATCCATGACAAATTTGGGACATCCACCCTCCTTGGAAGACCTTCAAAGGGAACTTTGGTAGGGAACTAATAATCATATGAGGTCGGCTTTTAGATTTTTAAAATTGGCCCAATTAGGGGCAGCTAGGTAGCACAGTGGATAGAGCACCGGCCCTGGATTCAGGACGGCCTGAGTTCAAAGCTGGCCTCAGACACATAACACTTACTAGCTGTGTGACCCTGGGCAAGTCACTTAACCCCATTGCCTAGCCAAAACAAAACAAAACAAAACAAATAAAATTGGCGCAATTTGCTGGGTCTTATTAAGTGTATGTTAGGATTATGCAGTTGGTGTTTTATCACAGAGGTTCACAGTAAGGTAACTTGACATATCAGGCTTATAACATTTAGAGCTCCTGTTTGAGTTAGGGGTAGTATTTATGCTATAGCTATGGCAGTCATATGTCTTGGCTCTTATAGATCAGTCCAATTTCTGTTATAAATATTTATATGTTTTGTTTTTATGTCATTTTCATTTTTGAATGTATCCCCTCTCCATTCTGCTACTAAATAAGCCATCCCTTATAACAAAGATTAAAAAAAAAAAGAGAAAAATTAGTAATTCAGCACATTGACTAATCCATTTGACATGTTGTTTGTTCATCCTTTGTTCCTGAAGAGGACCGATGATACCACAAGGATGATGTCTAGTGTGTGAATTGGATTGAAGTGAGGCAGAGCTGTGCAAAGTCATCAGTCTGACTCTCTCCTCCAGAGTCATCAAAGTCCAGAGGCAAGACAAAAGACAATATATATATATATATATATATATATATATATATATATATATATGTGTATATATATATATATATATATATATATATATATGGGCAGCTAGGTGGTACAGTAGATAAAGCTCCAACCTTGGAGTCAGGAGGATCTGAGTTCAAATCTGGCCTCAGACACTTGACACTTACTAGTTATGTAACCCCGTTTGCCTCACCAAAAAAGGACAAAAAACAAATGAAATAAAAAGACAATATATGTAATATTCCATGTCCTTCATTCCTGTCCCTCATCTTTCGAAGGGAGGTACATTTTCTCAGCTCTACTCTTGGTCATTGTATTTTTAACACAGTATTCAGAATTTTGTTTCTTTATTTCTGGTGTTCTTCCCATTTATATTAGTGTAGTTATTTTATAGGTTGTTTCCCTGGTTCTGCTTACTTCACGTTGCATGAGTTCATATATCTCCCTAAACTTCTTAAAATTCTTCATATTTGCCGTCTCTTGTCGCCCAGGAATATTCCATTACATCCACGTACCACAATTTGGTTAGTCATTCTTAAATCAGTGGGCATCTACTTTTTTCCTATTGTTTTGCTATCACAGAAATGCTGATTTGAAAGGGTTTTTTTGCGTGTATATGAAACCTTTCTTTTGTTTTTTGTTTTTTTACCTTCTTGGGGTATTTGTTACCAGTGAGACCAAAGGATATCCTCATCACTTATTTTTAAGAATAATTCTAAATCTCATGAATGGTTGGATTAATTCACAGCTCTTTCATAGTATATTATAGAGCTTGTCTTTTCTTAGTCCCTCCAGCACCAGTTCAGTCTTTTGTACAGTGATATAAAAAAAAAAGAACATGTGTACTTTTGGGGGGCTTTTTAAAAAACAATCATTTGTTTTCTATCCTTCCCCATCTCCCCTTTCCTTGAATAAGAAGAAAACAACAAAAAGAAAAAATTCATATCAAATATGCATAGTCAAAGCAACTTGTCTCATTGGCCATGTCCAAAAATGTGTCTTGTTTTATATTTTTAGTTTATCAGGTGAGCAGTGTACTTTGTTATTACCTTAAGTGGAGAAGAAGAGAGACTTAGTAAGGCTTTACAACAGGAATATTCTTATTCAGACCATGTGAACTGATTTTGGGTTAGAAAAATGTGATAACCAGTAGCTGTAGTCCACATTCAGAAATGTGCCAAATTGAAAATAAATGCAGTTATTTGCAAATTCTCAGATCAGTGTGTCTGAAATTATTAAATATTACTTTTGCCTCTGGCTTAGTGGATACAGAATAAAGAACTTCTGTAGCAATTTGCACTACTAGTTGATGAGATCTAGCGCTGAAAGGGAACTCGGAGATCAAAACATCTGGTCCAACCTCTGCCCTGTGGAGCAGAGGCTGAGAGGGAAGAAATGACTTTCCTAGGACCAAATAGGAAGTAAATAGCAAAGCCGGGATTCAAACCTAGGTTCTTTGACAGATCCACTCCAAGCTCTTTCCACTCTGCCATGTAGTTTTTCAGTATCATACTTTTAGGCTTTAGGAAAATGGAAGAGCTAATCTAGAGGTACAGGAATATTTGCAGCTTTGGCTCCTCTGTGTCTCAAAATCATCATCATCACAAGGACAGGTACCTCCTAATGGATTTCATTGTTTCATTGTCTTTTAAAGCAGTATTGAAATCTGTTTGCATTAAATAGCTCTCAGTGACTGTACTGTTGGGGCAGTCCATTTGCTGATAGACATCATTTCCTTGCATGAGCATGATATAGTTATGTCTACGCTCATTTCCAGATTTGAACTATTTGAGTTATTAGAATTAGGAAAGGCATTGTGTATAATAGTATTAGGTTAAAAAATAAATAATGAATTCTTGTCTGATTGTCTGTATTGAACACTTGATGAAGGAAAGAGATAAAGAGTTATAAATAGCTGTAAATTACCACTAGTTCTTAGACCAGCTTCTTACCGAAAGTTGATCTTGTACCCAAGAAAGTAAGTGGGCAAATGTGCTAATTCCCACACGAGTATATTTTCAACAGTGTAAACCACCTGTCAGTAGGATTATTTCTTGAGCCAAAAGAGGTGGGGGCTGTCTTAGCTCCTTTTGAAACTTAGAGGGTTGGATTGGTTCTGAAAGAAATAACCATGAGGATTTCATGATCCTCATACCTTTTATAGCATAAAGTTGGAGGAGGGCAAGATTATTCTCATATCTTTTGTCCTTTATTTTAGAATGAGATTCTCCTGTGGTATGTAATTTTCTAAATTCCTGAAGCTGTAATACATGCTCTGTGTGTGTGTGTGTGTGTATGTATGTATGCATGTATGTGTATATATATGTATGTATGTGTTATATATATATGTATGTGTTATATATATATATATATATATATATATATATATATAAAGAGAGATTCATCTGCAGATCTTATGGTTTTAGATTATCTAGATTGATAGTTGACTTAGATTAGACTGACCAGATAATAATAGCCTACATTTTCACTTTTTTGTGGGCGTAAAAGGGCATTCTTGTTAAAATGCTTCTCCCAAATTGGTCAGCAGTTAAGCCTGAGTAAATTTTAATATGATTCGAGATTGCAGTGGTGTAACAGAAAAGCCAGGGGGTTTGTAGCCAGCTCCACCAATTTCTAGCTATAAGAGTCACTAAATACCTCTGAACTTCAGTTCCCTCATCCGTAAAATGAAGGATTAGGGACTCTTAACTTGGAGCCCATGGACTTGGTTTTTTAATATTTTGATAAGCATATATATAAGTAGAAGTTTATATATAAATCACATAAATGTTATAAACCTAACATAATTCTATGCATATATAACTCAAATATATGCATATACATATAAACATACCATACACACATAAATATATATGTGTGTGTGTATATATACATAATATATATATATACACACACATATGTAAAGAGAGAGAGAGAGAGAATTTTGTTTGTAATACTATGTCTTTTTTTAAAAATGCATTTCAAAACATTATTCTGAGAAGGGGTCCATGAGCTTTACAGACTGCTAACTTAAAGCGGTCTATGATAAATAAAGGGTTAAGAACTCCTGCACTAGATTATCTTTAAGGTTTCTGCCAAGGTTAAAACATTTGTATCATTGTATAATTAGTCTCTGCTAGTGAGGAGAGAGTCTCATGCAATTAGCCTTTTAAGCCATGGGTTAAGCATTCTATAGGGTATAAGATCTCAGGCTGGACCTAAGCTTGAGTATTTATTGAAAAATCAGGTTAGGATAGTGAAATCCATAAATCGACCATTGCATAGTGATCAGATGTACATTGGTTTCAAAGTGAGATTTGGTTCATAATTACTGGAATTAAAAAAAAATACCTAAGAGAGATGAGTAGGTGAGGCTGTTCTTACTGAAGTTCTAAGTCAAATATTAAGATACTGAGACTATTTTAAGGAAGGGAGGAGAAGCAGTTTTATCAATAAATCAATCAATCAGCACATCTTTATTATGTGTCAATAAGTATTTATTAATCCAGGCAGTCTGGTGATGTAAATATGGTGGAGCTTATTACATTCTAATGTTGGAAACAACAAGGGGTGTGTGTGTGTGTGTGTGTGTGTGTGTATACACACATCCATATATACACAATGTATACACACATGTATACATTGTATAGGTATGTGTATATACATGTGTTATGTATGTATGTATATGCATATGTACATGCATATATACATAAATAGAAAGAAAACAGAGTCAAATAAATATGAAGTTGTTAAATGCAAGGTAATTGGAAAGGGAAAGCACTAGTAGTTGAAGGAATCAGGAAAAGCGTCATGGAAAAGGTGGTTCTTGAATGGCTTCTTGGAGGAAGGGAGAGATTTAATGAGGCAAAGGTGAGAAGGAAGAGTATTCTAGGTATGAGGGGCAGCCAGTGTGAAGGAAGAGAGAAGGGGAGTAGAGAAGGCCAGGTTACCCGGGTGGCACATGTGAGAGAACAGAGTAACATACAATGAGATGGAAAGATGGGTTGAGGCCAGGTTGTAAAGGGCTTTAAAAACCAGGCAGAGGAGTTCTGTATTGGATCGTAGAAACAGTAGGCATCCACTGGAGTTAGTTGAGTAGGAGAGTGACGTGGTGAGGTCTGCACTTAAGGAAAAATCACTTTGGTAGCTGTGTGGCCTCGAGGCTGCAGGTTCCCCACCCCTAGCTAGACAGTAGGTGATGAGAATGTAGGCTACCATTTAGGGGGTAGCTGGGTGAGTGGAGAAAAATAAAAGGTAAGAGATATTGTGGAAGTAGAAAATGCACATTTGGCAACTGGTTAGATGAAGGGGAGGAACAGTGTGAAATTAAGAATAATGCCAAGGTTACAAACCTGGAAGACTGGAAGAATGGCAGTATCTTTGACAGTAATTGGAAATTCAGAAAGGGGGGAGAACTTTGGGGGAAAGAGAATGAGCTCTGTCTAAAAGATATTGAATTTGAGATGTCTTTAAGACATCTAGTTTGAAATGTCCTACTGGGAACTAGTGTTGTGGGACTGAAGCAAAAGTGAGAGCCTGGGGTTTGGTATATAGCTCTGGAGGTCATATGTATAGGGATGATAATTAAACCCATGGGAATTGCTCAGGTAACTAAGAAAGAGTAGAGGACAACAGCCCTGGGGAATATCCATAATTAGGCATCAAGATGAATTTACAAAGGAAGTTAAGAAGGAATGGCCAGACAGATAGGAAAAAACAAGGAGAGAGAGGGAGAGAGAGAGAGAGAGAGAGAGAGAGAGAGAGAGAGAGAGAGAGAGAGAGAGAGAGAGAGAGAGAGAGAGAGAGAGGTGTCATGAAAACCCAGAGAAGAGAGGAGGATGAGGGTGGTCAACAATGTCCAATATAGCAGGTAGTTTGACAACGATAAGACTGAAAAAAAGACCATCACCTCTGGAAACTGAGATCATTCACTGGTTTCTTTGAAGAGAGCATTTTCAGGTGAGTTTTGAGATAGGAAGCCAAAGGATTGAGAGGTGAGAGAAGTGGATGTAGAGGTAACAAGAGTAGAAAGCTTATTCTAGAGTTTGAGAAAAGGAGTGGTATGGAATAATAGTGTGAGGGGATGGTGGGGTATAGTGAAAGTTTTTTAAGTTTGGAGAAAACTCGGAATGTTTGAAGGCAGAAGGGAAGGACCCAGTGGAAAGGAAGGAATTGAAGATTGGGAGGTGTGGGTGATTAAGTTTGAAATCTGTCAGATGAGATGGGAAGGGATGGCCTTGATAAATACACTGAGGAGGGGTGGAGCCAAAATGGCAGAGTAAAAGCAGTGACTTGCTTAAGCTCTCCCCCAACCCCCTCCAACTACCTGTAAAAATGGTTCTGAACAAATTCTAGAGCATCAGAACCCACAGAAAGACAGAGTAAACAAATTTCCAGCCTAAGACAACCTGGATGGTTGATTGGAAAGGTCTATTGCACTGGGCTGGGAGAGGAGCACATTCAGCATGGGCACACAGGTAAAGACCAGGCTTCAGTGAACCCGGAGCAGGCCTCAGGGGAGCGAATCATGGGCAGCTGTGGCAGTTTTCAGGCTTTTCAACCCACAAATGCCAAAGACAATTTAGAAGATCAGTAGGAAAGGTCTGTTGGACTGAGGTGAGAGAGAAGCTTGGTCCCAGTCCCAGTCCCTGTGTAGCCCTGGGGTGGCAGCTGCTTCCAGAGCTCTCAGCCCACAGCCTGAAGGGGAATTGAGTGGCTGATAGAGGGGGACTGCAGGGATCTCTTTGCTGGTGCTGAGGCAGGAATCTCTTGCTTTGCCTGTGTTTGGATCTGGGCCACGGTTCTGGGTGGCGGTCCTGGGACAAGGATGCTTGTTGGCATGGTGGAGCTTGTGGTGATGGTGAAGAGGGAATCCTCCTCACAGTTCCAAGGCAGAAAAGAGTGCTTGTGATCACTCATAGACTACAGCACAGGCCAGGAAAGGAGTAAACACCTTGCCCCTTATCATAGCACCTTGGTAGAACTGAAAATGTACAGGTCCCTACAAGCATCTCTGAAAACAGCTACACAAACCCCTGAAGCTTGGGACAGTACACTCTCCACATTGGAAGCAGACTCTTACCTTAACAAAGAGTTTAAAACTCAAGTAATTGGCCGGGATCATGAGCAAGCAGTGCAAAAAGAGTCAGACTATATGATCTTACTTTGGTGAAAAAGAAGATCAAAATATACAACCAGAAGAAGACAACAAAGTCAAAGCTCCTACATCCAAAGCCTCCAAGAAAAATATGAATCAGTCCCAGGCCTTGGAAGAGCTCACAAAGGATTTTGAGAAGCAAGTAAGAGAAGTAGAAGAAAAACTGAAAAGAGAAATGAGAGTGATGCAAGAAAATCATGAAAAACAAGTCAACAGCTTGCTAAAGGAGACCCCCCAAAATACTGAAGAAAATAACATCTTAAAAAATAGCCTAACACAAATGGCAAAAGAGGTCCAAAAAGCTAGTGAGGAGAAGAATGCCTTCCAAAGCAGAGTTGGTCAAATGGAAAAGCAAGTCCAAAAGCTCACTGAAAAAAATACTTCCTTAAAAATTAGAATGGAACAAATGGAAGCTAGTGACTTTATGAGAAATCAAAACATTGTGAAACAAAACCAAAAGAATGAAAAAATAGAAGACAATGTGAAATATCTCACTGGAAAAACAACTGACCTGGAAAATAGATTCAGGAGGGATGATTTAAAAATTATTGGACTATCTGAAAGCCATGATCAAAAAAAGAGCCTAGTCATCATCTTTCAAGAAATTATCAAGGAAAACTGCCCTGATATTCTAGAACCAGAGGGTAAAATAGAAATTGAAAGAATCCACCAATCACCTCCTGAGAGATCCCTAAAGGAAAACTCCTAGAAATATTATAGCCAAACTCCAGTGTTCCCAGGTCAAGAAGAAAATATTGTAAGCAGCAGAAAGAAACAATTCAAGTATTGTGGAAACACAATCAGGATAAACACAAGATTTAGCAGCTTCTACATTAAGGGGCCAGAAGGCTTGGAATATAATATTCTGGAGATCAAAGGAGATAGGATCACAAGCAAGAATCGCCCATCCAGCAAAACTGGGTATAATCCTTCAGGGTAAAAAATTCAGTGAAATAGAGGACTTTCAAGCATTCTTGATGAAAAGACCAGAGCTGAATAGAAAATTTGACTTTCAAATGTAAAACTCAAGAGAAGTATGAAAAGGAAAATAGGAAAGAGAAATCAAAAGGGACTTATTAAAGTTGAACTATTTACATTCCTACATGGAAAGATAGTATTTGTAACTCATGAGACTTTGTCAGTATTAGGGTAATTGGAGGGAAAAAGATTATATGTACATATGGATAGATAGACAGACAGACAGATAGATAGATAGAGGGTACAGGGTGAGTTGAAGATGAAGGGGTGATATCTAAAAAATAAAATTAAGGGGTGAGAGAGGATTATACTGGGAGAAGGAGAAAGGGAGAGGCAGAATGGGGTAAATTATCTCACATAAAACAGACAATGAAAAGCTTTTACAGCGGAGGGGAAGTGGGGGAAGGTGAGAGGGAATGAGTGAATCTTATTCTCATCGTATTTAGCTTAAGGAGGGGAATAATATGCACACTCAATTGGGTATGGAAATCTGTCTTACCATACAGGAAAATAGGGGGGAAGGGGATAAAAGAGAGGGGAGGGGGAAGGATAGAAGGGAGGGGGTAATCAGAAACAAACACTAGGGATAGGGTCAAAAGAGAGAATAAACTGGGGGCGGGATAGAATGAGGGGAAATATAGTTAGTTTTTCACAACATGACTACTATGAAAATGTGTTGCATGACTACACATGTATAACCTGTATCCAGTTGCTTGCCCTCTCAAGGAGGGTGTGTGGGGAGGGAGAAAGGAAGAGAATTTGGAACTCAAAGTTTTAAAAACAAATGTTAAAAATTGTTTTCACATGCAACTGGGAAATAAGATATACAGGCAATGGGGTATAGAAATCTATCTTGCCCTACAGGCAAATAGAAGGGGAAGGGGATAAGAGAAGGGAGGGGTGATAGAAGGGAGGGCAGATTAGTGGAAGGAGTATTCAGAATGGGATGGAGGGAGGGGCAAGATGGGGAGAAAATTTGGAACTCAAAATCTTGTGGAAGTGAATGTTGAAAACTAAAAATAAATTCATAAAAAAAGACACTGAAGGGTACCTCATTGTAGGAGATTGGGTGAAAGAAAATGGAGGCAGGGCTGAAGTCAAAGATTTTGAGATGAAGAAAAGAGAAATAGACTTACATGTCAAATGGTCTTAGTTTTCTCAGTCAAATAAGAAGTGATGTCTTCAGTGGAGGTGGTGGGGGGAATGAATTAAGCAAAACTTGAGGAGAGGAGAAGGTTTGGAAAAGCTTTTGTGGGGAGTGAGATAGGGAGGAATTCAGTTTGTCAAGAATTAAAAAAATAGCCTTGCTGCCTTGCAGTTGAATTTGTATATAATGTGAATTTATAATGGACCTAGTCAGTACAATTGGGTATCTTTCTTTAGCAGTACATGAATAGGAGTGCAACAGGGGGAAGAGGGCAGAAATTGATTAGAATCTAAGTTTCTTGAGGGCAGGGATTGTTTTTTTTCTTTGTATCTCCAGTGTCTAAATAGCACAATGATTAGCACACAGTATGCGTTCGATACATGATTGTTAAATAAATGAACACCACAACGTTGCCTGAGTGATTATTGTACACTTTACAGGCTGATTGATGACTGTGTGCTTTCTGTCTTTTTTTGTGTGTATGTGTAAGCCGATAAGATCTTCTCATTTCCCCTTTTTTCCTTTTACCTCAATACCACCAAGTCATTGTTTTAAGGCCTAGGGCAACTGTCCTATTTTTTCATACCCCAGGAATTGTTCTGTGGATAAAGAGAGGAGTGTTTTTTTTCTCATATAAAGGAAAGTGAAGCACAATATCCTGCTAAAGCATACAGCTGTACCTTCCACATTGGTTCCCTTCGTCTGCCAGACTTTGGAGTAGCTGAGAAGTTAAAGAGATAAGAGTTAAAGACGATGAAGAGAAATTTGAGAGATTTGGAAGAAATCTGGTGACACCCCCTCACACTCTTTCATTTCCTACTATTATATGGACCAGAAATGAGGAGCTCCCCTTTGGGAACCTACAAAGTGATACTTCCCAACAGCTTTGTGTGGATGTGGGAGCAATTTTGAGATTCCAGGCTACACTCTCTCAATGCAGATTCTTCACCTTCAGCGTGCCCTATTATTTTTACCATCCTGTGTTTTTAGCAACAGCACATGGCATCTAGTCTCAAATGAAGCTCATGTCTTAGTGTCTAGAATAGTCTGTCCTGAAAGGACCTAAGGACATGGAAACTTTACAATTTGTAAATGAGATGGAATATGAGTGATGCTTGACAAGATTATGACCTAGGCAAGATGCCCTTAAGTTGCCTTAAATGCCTGTCTATCTTTATTTTTGAATGCCTCCTCTTTTAAAGGTTTGATAGTATAATCTTTAGCTGTTGTTTCTTTTTTAAATCTTAAATTTTTTTAAAACTAAAATTTTATTGACATCTTCTTGTTGTATGACAGAAATTGCAAATATGTTTCTCCCCCTTCCTCTCCCAAAGAGTTGTCCCTTAGGAAAAAAAAAAAGAACCTTTTAATTTTTATTTATTTATTTTTTGGGGGGTGAGGTAATTGGGGTTAAGTGACTTGCTCAGGGTCACACAGTTAGTGAGTGTTATATGTCTGAAGCTGGATTTGAACTTAGGTGCTCCTGACTCCAGGGTGGGTACTCTATCCACTGCACCACCTGACTGTCCCCTAAAAGGATCTTTTTAAAAAGAGAAAAAGAGGAAAGAGAAATAAATCAACAAAACTGATGAAAAAAATTGAAAAGGTATGAAAATAGTGTGTCACATCTCTTGACTCCCCATGTCTGCAAAAGAGTAGGAGGAAGTGTTTTCTCACATCTTTCCTTTGGGGCCAAGTTTGTTTTTTTGTAATTTTGCAACAATCACTTTTTTATTATTTTGTAGCATTTGTTCTTTCCATCTACATTGTTGCAGTCATTGTTTAAGTTGTTTTCTTGTCTCTACTTCCATCTTCTCTTGCTACCTGCCGACTGTTAGGTCTCCGGCCAGATCATCACACATCTGCCACCCAAGTCTCTCGTCTTGGTCTTTGCTTTTCCCCTTACATTCTCTCTTAGTGATCTCATGAACTCGCATGGGCTCAATGATAAGCTCTATGTGTTCTTGTTCAGGCATTTTCAGTCATGTCCAACTCTTTGTGACCCCATTTGGAGTTTTCTTGGCAAAGATACTGGAGTGGTTTGCCATTTCCTTCTCCAGCTCATTTTACAGATCAGGAAACTGAGGCAAACAGCTTTGAAAAAATATTTCTCTTGGTAATCTGTGTCTTGGAGACTCAGAGGTCCCAGCACCCCCCCCCTTCTGTCCAAAGTTCTTCAGAAGGACATTACTGATAATGAGATTGCACTGTATCTTCTTATCCTGATCAAACTCCAACCCAGGCCTGAACTGATTTTATCCTACTCGGGTTTGGGTGGAGACAGATTCTTCTGCCTAGATAACCCAAAGACTGGGAATGGTCTGATAGAACAGGTCAGGATTAAGTGACCTGTCAGGTACTCAAGACCTCATTTGAATATAACCTACTTCTCCGTTTTTTGACCAATCAAAGTTGATTGGCACCCCTTGGGAATACTTACTTTTTGATGGGCATATAACCCTGTACTCCCAAATCCCAAATCAAGCTGGTTCTAAACTGGGCCCCCCAGTTTTGGACTGAACTCCCATGCAATGTGTGGGAGAATGCAATGCTTGAGAGAAATTAAACCATGGACACATGCACCCTGATTTCATTTGCCTCTTTCTTGGAACAGACTGTAATTTATTGGGGTTTGGCAATATCCAACACTAATTACAGTCCCACATTGCCATGTGTCATGGGCCTCTCCCCTGAATCAGCACCTCAACTGTAACCTGTCCAAAAGGGAACTCGTTATCTTCCCCCACCCCACCCCAGGTCTACCTTCTTCAATGCTTCATTATTTCTGCTGAAAGCACTGCCATCCTTCCAGTCATCCAGATTTGTAAACCTTAGAATCATCCTGGACCCTGTCCTCTTACCTTCCACATCCCAGTGTTGTAGATCCTACCTGCGTAACATTATGCTCTTTCATATCCATCCCTTTCTGTCCATTTAACTCTCACTCTACTGCTCCAGGCCCTCATGACTTCTTGCCTGGACTATTGTAATAGCCATCTTGATCTCCTTATTGTTAGTTTTTTTCCATCCCCAACACACCACACAACTTTGAAGAATAATTAAGGCAAAAGTCTGATGGTTTCAGTGTACAGCTCCCTATTGCCTCCTAAATAAAAATATAAACTTCTCAGCTTAGAATTTACAATTCTGCACAATCTGGCACCAACCCATTTGTCCAGATGTGCTGCATGGTACTACCTTTGACTCATTCTACCTGGCAGCCAAACTGGGCTCTTAGCTGTTCTCCAAACTCAGCATCCTACTTGATGTCTCTGGGATGTATTCCATCTTGGAATGTAGTCTTTCTTTATCTTAGCCTCTGAGGTCTTGATGGTGATTGCCCCCTCTCCCCTCAAGCTGCTAGTTCCTCTTACCTTATATTTACTTTGTACATATTCATTATATATTCATGTGTACATATTGTTCTCCTTATTGAATGTAAGGTCTAGTGAGGCAGAGATTGTTTCGAGGGCTTTTTTTTTTCCTGGCATTGTATTTCTAGGGCCTAATGCCAGTGGCTAGCACATAATAGGGATTTAGCACATGGAGGAGGTGGCTCAGTGGATAGAGCTCTGGGCCTGGGAGTCAGGAAGACCTGAGTTCAAATTGGCTTCAGACCCTTACTGTTTGTGTGACCCAGGGCAAATGCCTTACCCTTCATTTGCCTTGATCCACTGGAAAAAGAAATGACAAATGACTCCAGTATCTTTGCCAAGAAAACCCGATGGACAGTATGGTCCGGAGTTACTAAGAGTTTTACACACCTGAACAACAGTAATACATAAAGGACTGACCTCACTAGGTCTATTAGTTGAAATTTCCTCTCTGCTGTAGTAATACCTTCAAGGAACTTACAAAATAGAAGAGGGAGATAAGAAATGTATATAAATAAATGTGATATCAATTAGAACATGACATATATAAAAGAGAAATGCAAAGTGTTGTGAGCTTAGACGAAGGAGAGTTTGATTTAGCTGAGCATTCTGGAAATGATTTCTGGATGAGGTGTCTCAATGAGCTGGGCCTTGAATGATTGCAGGATGATAGCAGTCATGAATGGATCAGAGGCTAGGTAGGTGTAAAAAATAGTGTGAGTGAAGATATGGAAATTGGAAAGAAGAATGGGACATGTTGAGATGGAGGAATTTGCTTTGTTTGTCTAGAATATGGTTCATGAGGAAGTGGAGTGGAGAAGAGGGATGAAAAGGTAGATGTCTCCCTGATCGTTTAGGACCTGAATGGCAGGCAGATTAAGGAGGTTGAACTTTATTGGTCAAGGAAAGCATTAAAATAGGATTCTGCCATATTATATAAACTGTTCCCTTCCTCCATGGAGGAAGGATTATGAGCTCCCTGTGGGCAGGGACTGTTTAACTTTTGTATTGCTATCTCTCAGCACCAATCTTGGTGGCTGACACACTTAATAATTGCTTGTTGATAGCTCCATTGATGTATGGAATGTGAATCTGTAACACTGTGTATTGGTTCTCTAGGCAAAGCTCTAGGGCAGACCTTAGTGGTTGCTCAGTTTGATTTTGCCTTGTAAAACTGGACAGAACAAATTCCCCAGGAGCAACCTAGTCTGTCACCAACAAGCCTAAACAAGTAGGGTCCTGAGTATGTCAGATATCTGTGCTTTTTGACTTTTTAGTCTTGGCCACTGGCCAAATTTAAATTGAACACTTGGAACTCTTCAGTTATTCATCATGCTTCAGCCACGCGCAGGGTTAGTGCCCAGTCTTTAAAAAGCACACAAAGAGCACTTTGAGTAGGAAAGCCCCACTAATCTGAGCTGAAATCCACAACCCACATTGGTTTCATCTTACTGAACAGCTCCTTGGTTTGGAAGACACAGCTGTTGTTGGCGTCTCTGAACACAGCCTGCTATTCTTCACCAGGGCTGGAACAGATGAGAAGAGTTAACTTGGGATGAATTAAAACAGTCCACTTCCCCAAATAATGAAACTGCTGTGAGCAAGATGCTTATTTCCTCTGAAGGATGTATGTCTTCCTGCACTGTGTGGATTTCCAACACACAAATCCATTTGGAAGTTGTCCTGGCCATAAGGGTATGGTGCTTGGCTCAGGCCAAGCATGGGTTTTCTGCTTCAATCTTTGAAAGTCCCTGTGAAATTATTCTCCAGAGAATATTTTCAGTTGGTGGGAGTGTGAAAGTTTGAATACTTAAATGGTCCCACTCTTATGTTTTAGAATAATAATGGCAAAGATAAAGGTCTCCTTACTATGGTGCTTTACAATTTATAGAGCACTTTCCTCTCACCCATACTGCGATGTAGGTAGTGCAATTATTGTTGTGCCCATTTTACACATTCGGAAACTGAGGCCAGGGAAAGGAAGTGACTTGCTCAAGGTTATATGGCTAGTAAGTAGGGAGAAACAAGACTTAAACCTTTCTGGCTCCAAACCTTGTCTGCTTTCTAGTACACTGCGCTGTCTTCATTATGATGATGTATTTTATCTGTCTGGTGCTTTACAACTTAGAAAAAGCTTTGCATATGTTGTATCATTTGATCCTGTGGTATAGTAGAAAGAATACTGAAATTAGATTTAGAGAAACTGAGTTCAAATGCTGTCTCTTCTACATGTTAGCAGTGTAAGTGAGCTTGGCCAGCCACTCAGTCTCTCACAGCCTTAGTTTTTTCATCTGTAAAATAGGAATAATAATTACCTACATTACCTACTTCTCAGGGTGTCTCTGAGGACCAAATGAGATTGTGCATCTAAAATGCTTTTTAAACCATAAAGTACCATATCAGTTTCAGCAATTGTTATTGTCCTACTGGCAACTCTGTAACTATGGTAACGAAGAGTTACCATTGTCATTTCACTGATGAGGCTATAGGATAAGAGAGATGGAGGGACTTGCCATGCTCACATAACAAGTAAGTGGTAGAGATGGAAATGAAATCTATGATGTCTAGAAGCCTGGAAATTCTTTTAATCCTCCCAGGAGCCTTTCTTTTAGAGATTTACATTGACAAAAAGAGACATATAGATCAGGAACAAATCCAGGAACAGGTTTTCTATCCAAACAACTATGGTCCATGCCAATATTTCCACACAGTTTTAGGTTTCAGAGTTGAAGGAACAATTATATATTCTTTCTTTCCTGCACCTTGCCACCCAGGTCAGTGGGATAGGAGATAGTGAAGAATGCTATTTTTCTCTTTCTACAAATTTGAGAGGATCATAGGATTTAGAGCAATAAGGAACTTTTAAGGTCATGTAGCTCAGTCCTCTCATTCTACAGTTGAGGAAACTGAAAAGTTTCAAAGAAGAAACTAAAGAAGTTGCCTGACTTGTGCAAATTTACACAGGTAGTAAATGTCAGAGCCAGAATTTGAACCTGCGACTTTGAATTCTAAATCTAGCATTCTTTCCACTTTACCATGTGGTGAGTCTACTGAGATCCCACAGCTTCATGAGTGGCTTTTCAAAAGCTACCAAGCCTGGTGGCAATTAATTGCCTAGATCACAGTCTTACCACCTGTGACTTCTTAGCATCTGATAATTTGCTTTGTTTGACCTCAAGAAGCTGAATAAAGAAGTCATGACTAAGACCCTTCACTAAACCCCTCCAAATGGGTTCAATCTTGGAGGCTCTGCCAGCAGAAGGTCAGCTGTGGTAGATCTGACCCAACTAAAAAGGCTTTGTGTGTGGACCTATTGATGTACAGGGGCTATCTTTTGTCTGGCAACCAGATCAAATCAAGAGGCTTGTCACCAGAATATTGGCCACCAGTTATGATGAATTATTTTGACTATGACAACTGAAGATGGTAATTTACTAAGTCATGAAGGGGTTCCACATGATCTTTATTGGTGGAAGGAATACTCACAATATTGAAACTACAGAACTTTTGAAGCATTGAAACATCTCTTAGAAATGTAGAGCAAAATAAAGTCAGGACTTAACATACTAACTAATATTATTCTGAAATCTAGAGTTGTAACTAGGGCTAGGCAAACTAGGATTTTCCCCAGGGTGCCAAATTTAAAGGGTGCTGAAAGGCTTTGAAATTCTTCAGCAGCCTAGAAACAACAAGGCTAATTAATTAATCTAATTAGCAAGAATAATTAGTTGAAACAAGAACTACCACATGACATGCTGGAGTGAGCTCCTCTTCCCAGTTCCTGGCATTGTGTCCTAGAGTCTCTTGTGTTTCTGCCCTGGGTATGGTGTAGAGTCCTAGCCATAGAACAAAAATTCTTATTTATGCCTTTGCTCTAATCCTTTCACAGACACTCTTGTCCTCCCCAAAATAGTGAAAGATTGAGGCAGATAGTGAATCATACTGATTTGCACACTCCTCCCACCCCAAACTCTGGAAAAGTGCTGAGTGTATTCTCAGTATTTGTTGACTTCCTGATTTGGCTTAGTGAAATCCCAAACAAAATGATTATAATATATTTTTTTTCCTAGAATGAATAAGCATGTTACAGCTGTTGGGGACTAGAAGTAAGTTAAGAAATCTCAGTTCTTTCTGTCCATCTAAATTTGAAGGATACTAAAAGATTTCAACAATGTTCAACTGGGCTTGAGGGTATGACCTCAGGTAGTATTTTTATTAAGGATTTCTTGTGGCTGTGAACTCTAAGAGAAGCTTGATTACCCCGAGTATATAAATACAACCATCTAAGATAAGATTATCAGCTGGACTTCCTTTTTTTTTTTTTTTAAAGCTGTCTTCAGCACTAACAATAGCCCTAAGCTATCCATCATAACTCTCATACTCTTTCAAGGACATTGTAGTGTGATTGACCCAACCATCTTAATGAATGAATGAAATATGAAGCCATGAAAAGAGGACTGGACTTGAGTCAGAGAGCTTATACTCAAATCCCAACCCTGCTAATTACTACCTTAAGCAAGTCACTTAACCTCTTTGGTTTACTTCTGATTTATTTGGTTTTTGAGCCCCTTCTGGGCTTTTAAAAAAATTTATAACCTCTTTTGGTTATTTTTTGGGTTATTTTGGCTTATTTGTTTTTCTTTGTTTTTGTAAATAATATTTTATTTTTTTCCAATTACATGTAAAGATAATTTTCAACATTCATTTTTTATAAGATTTTGAGTTCCAAATTTTTCTCCCTTTCTCCTCCCTCCTCTCTCCTCTCCCCAAGGCAGCAAGCAATCTGATATAGATTATTCGTATGCAATCATGTTAAACATATTTCCACATTAGTCATGTAGTGAAAGAAGAAGCAGAACAAAAGGGAAAAAACAAAAACAAAAAAAGGGGAAAATAGTGTGCTTCGATCTGCATTCAGACCCCATGTTTATTTCTCTGGATGTAGTTAGCATACAATGTTGCTGTTACTGTGCTCAGTGTTCTCCTGGTTCTGCTCACTTCACTTAGCATCAGTTCATGTAAGTCTTTCCAGGTTTTTCTGAAATTATTTGGTTTGTTTCTCTGTAAAATGAGAAGATTAGAACTCACTTCTGAAGTCCCTTTCTGCTCTAAACTTTATAATGCTATGAACTAGTGTGTTAGATTCTATTGTATCTTCTCTGTCTAGTAATGAAAAGGAATAATTAATTCTTCAACAAACATTGCTTAAACAGGGTGCTGGGTGGTGGTGGTTTGGAGGAGAGATACAGATCTTAGTTAAGACATGCTTCCTGCTTTGATGGGGCTAACATTCTGGTAGGGTGGAAAGACCTGTACTCTGATGAGAAGAGTGCACAGTATTATATAAGTTCATTAGATGCATGCAAAAAAAAGAAATGTAGCTCCTGAGCAAACTCCTTAATTTTACTGTCTTTCCTTATCAGAGCTACTCCCAATTTCTCTCTCTCTCTCTTTTTTTAAAGCTACCCCCATTTCAAGACATTTGATGGGCTCACAGCTACTCAAAAACTGTAGCTCAACAGCTGCCACTAATAGGTTTATATTTACTTATCAACCATAGGAAACAATTTGTTCAAAGCAAAGGGATTTTATGAAATAGCATGTTAATGGAAATAGCAATAAAACATTTCTCCCTCCTAACCTGGGACATACCCTTCTAGAATTATAGATATCATCAGTGGGAAATTGACTCCTATAAAACCACGTGTGGGCACCTAGGTGGTGCAGTGGATAGAGTGCTGGATCTTGAATTGGGAAGATCAGAGTTCAAAACTGCCCTCAGACACTTACTAGCTGGGTGACCCTGGGCAAGTCACTCAACCCTGTTTGCCTCTGTTTCCTCATCTGTCAAACGAGCTGGAGAAGGAAATGGCAAACCACTCCAGTATCTTTGCTAAGAAAACTCCCAATGGGGTCAAGAAGGGTAGGACATGACTGAAATAACTGAACAACAACACCATGCACAGTCAGGGAAGAGGCCTCTGTTGATGTAAGGCCTCTGGTGTTTTCTGGTGATGTTATTATATTGCTGTCTGCCGCTCTCACGTGCCATAAAGTCTCTGCTGGGCTTGTGGTCTCTGCTAAGCGCTGTTCCCTGCTAGTCTCAGGTTGCCACTACTTTCTTCATTGGTCTAGTGGTCACTGCTTATTGTCAGATGCAGCTCCTCTTGACACATGGTTGTGAAGCTTCTCTTTCTTTCTCACTTCTGGCTCTAGTGAATCTTCAGCTGAGATGCTGCCTCCTTTCTAGGAAGAACCAGATATCCCATCTTACTTTTATCTCAAAATCCAGACGTGATCTATTTGTTTGGGCTGTAGCTCTTTTAGAATGGCAGGGCCTTCATACACTCAGTCATTGGAATAGAGAGGTAAAGAAAATGCAACAGTTAGCATTGTTAGCTACTAACCTGATTCTCTTTCCCCAAAATGACTGTCCTTGAAAAGTTCTATTATCTTGCTGGTGGTCATATGCTCTACTCATTGAGAGAGAGTGTCGGCAAAATACCAAATTTTCTTTGTTTTTTTTAATAGAATATGTAACTTTTTTTTTCCCTTTTTGACTCCATCTCTGCCATTGCCTGGGTCTTTGCTCTTATCTTGTTAGTCTGGTGGCTATAGTTAATGTAAATTTAGCCAATTAGAATAGCTCAGAGTCCCCACCTACCAGAAACCCTGCTTCTCCTCCCTTTGCCATATTTCACTGAGATTTAGTCAAATAATCTTGGTGTAATGGCCTGCTATATGACCAGACAGATAGATTCAACTACATACGCTGTCTTATGCATTTTGCATAGAATTAATAAAAGGAATAAGTAATACATGATAGAACATTCATTATTTAGATGTGTATATAGATACATATGTGTATAGATATCTGTATAATGATATGAACTCATAGCTTCTCCTATATCCAGGTTGCCTCTAAATAGTATATTAGTGCCCTCCAGACTCAGAAGTTCCAGGACAGATATAGTTCATAGCCATTGTCCCTGTGAGCAGGCAAAGGAGTGTAGGAGAGACAACCCATGGCATCCATTGTGGCCAGTCATTAGATAAAAGACTGGGGAGCTCTAGGTCTAGGTCTTGGATTGTCTTTGCAGCACCAGACACGATCTTGGGAAAAACCCCTTATTTCTAACAGACACTCCTATGGTTGATGCTTTTCTGTTTGTTCTGTTTGGTGATTTTTTGTGGTCCTATGGTTGATGGGAACCTATGACTGCTTCTTGCTGTGGCCAGCTCATACCTCATGTAACTAGAAGGATTGAACTCAAGGGCAGACTCCAGGCAGGAGAGTCTACTGGATTCTGCCCTTCTGCCCTTTTATCTTTCTGACCTGGTGGCCAGTGAGTTCAACACAGGCTCAGCCCTAACCCTTTGGCTTTCCTCAAGGTGGAGCCGACCTAAGGCACAGAACTATGGTAGTCAGATGAGATATTTACACCTCTCTCTCCCCTTCATGTGCAGAAATTTTTCTACATAAGAAGTTCCAGGCCATGTCAGACTTATGTTTTTCCTGGTCTAGTATTCTGTCTCAGAGAGAGTAAAACCAAGGGATCTGTTGCTAGAGGCTGTGGTGGTCCTCCTGTCCACCTCAAGAAAATAGGAAAACTGTTTGAGAAGTCACGAGTACTTCAAGCCCTTTGAGATCTCTGACTATTAGATTATAGATGGTAAACGTTAACGCAGAAAGGACCTTAGAAAGTATCAATTCAAAACTCTCTGCTGAGTGTGGTGGACCACCCCTTTATGCTCTTGCTGCTGGAGAAGGCTGAGGCTGGTAGATCTCTAGAGTTCAGGAGTTCTGATTTGAAGTAGGGCTAACATCCATCTGTGTATGAACTAAGTCTGGCACTAGTATGGTTAATCTCTGGGAGTAGAGGTTTTGCCTGCAGAGGGACAACTGGCCCGGGCCAAAAAAATGGAATCAGATAAGGCTTCTGTGCCAATCAGGCTTGGAATCAGGCCTGGCAATGCCCACTGCACTTTCAACCCGGGTAACATAGGGAAACCCAAAATCAACCCCTGCCCTCCCACCTTGTGCTTTCTTTCCACTGTCTTACTGAGTTTTTGATCCTGTACTTTGGAATTCTCCACAGAGTCTAGCACAGATCTTGAACTTCTTGGGCATTTAAGTATGGTGTTTTTGTTGTTGTTGTTGTTTTGATTTAATAACTTTGTGGAGCTGTCTCTTACAAGTTTGTCTGAACCTTTTACTAAACTCGCATCTGAACTATTGCAGTGACCTCCTATCTGGTTTCCTGGCAGGTAGTCATATGCATCTTCCTAAAGCTTTGAATATGTTGCTTCTTAGCTCCCCATTACCCAATAAAGAAAATTCATGCTCATTAGTGTGTAATTGAAGGTATCTACAATCTGGCCCTGATCTACTTTTTGGGCTTATTTGATGTCCTGGCTGAATTGGATGCTTCTTGCTTCCATTCTATGGCTTAAATTCTTCCCTTCTTCTGAACCCCTGTATCCCCCCCCTCTCAATCCCACATACTGATATCTTATTCATCCTTCAAGCTGAAATCAAATGGTAATTCTTTTATGAAGCCTTCCATGATCACTCCACCTAGACATGATCTCTATTTTGACTAAACTGCTGCCATACTTATTCTATGTACCACTTATAATTCTATACTACTTTGTGCTGTTGTTATTCACTTGCACCACTCATTTTGCCAAAGGATTGTAAGCTCCAAAACAGCAGGCACTGCTATTCGTCTTTGGATCGCTCATGCTCATATCATCCAGGACACAGAAGAGAGGCTCAAATACTTGTCGAATGAATGAATGAGTAATCAAATGTATGTCCATATGGTTGTTGCTGGAAATTTTCCTATAATCACCTGTAATTATTCAAATATTGGTGGGTTTCGATGCAAAAGACTTTTAATGATCATCTCAGTACATCTCGAGAGCTTCTATCCTTTTGTGAGACAGAAAATCAATTACTTCCCCTCTGATAAAGGTTTTCTCCAAATGGGATGTTAATTCTTCAGTGTGCTGATGTATGAACATTCAAAAGCAGGCACTTGCTCAAACCCAGTTTGCATTTCTAATCTTTTGGCAAACCATTCCTTTTTAAGTATTTTCCCCCTCGGCTTTTCTCTCTGGAGAACTTTGGTTTACGGGGAAAGGACAGAGCAGATAGAAATCGATAAGCTTTTGAAGACTTTGGAGAGGAAATGATGAATTTAATTGGTCTCCTGAGACCCTTCAATTCACTTTCAAGGTATCTACAGTAGCTGCTTTTTATCTTTCAGCGTCTGTGCCCTTTGCTGTTTCTGGTGTGAAACCCAGATTGCTTTAAAAAAAAAAGATAATCCTTTGCAAATATTACATTCTTTGTGCTGAATGACACTTCTGAGTCTTCCAGGAAAGCACTTTGATACCTAATCTCCATACAATGGGGATGACATCATTAAATTGCCTATTGTCCTATGGGTGGACAAAACCAAACAAAGCCAAGTAGATAGGACCTGGACAGTGGGACAAGAAGTTGATTGAGTGTTCTAGGGGGCCACAGGCTTACCCTTCTTTGCTGGCTCTACCCACCTTGTCAGCCCTAATATTCCTGCCCTCTGTGCGCATGCTTCTCCCACTTTATCTTCTAAATGTCTCTCAAACTGTGGTATTTTAGGCAAGACTCTGTATCTCCTAAGAAGGACCTGGGGTTACATTGGAAGGTATCATGATCTTAGAAGTAGACCTATTCCATGTTTGGTGCACATTGTATATAGGTGAAGAGTTGAAGGAGGAGGAGAAGAATGAAAGAAAGGAGGAAGGAGGAGAGAGGGATAGGAAGTGGAGGAGGAGGCATCTTCTTAACAATCATAGTGGTTTCTATTAATTCTGATTATATCTGATAATGCATTACAATACATCCCATGAAGTATTACAGGACAACTCTGGGAGGAAGTTAATGCACATGTTAGTATCCTTCATTTTATGCACGAAGAAACTTGGGCTAATATAGGTATAATGAACTAGCAGCCCAAGGAGATATGTCTAGGAAGTAACCCAAATTAGCAATTAGGTCCGCTGCTTTTCCTACCACATTAGACTATCATTAGCACATTAACCAATATCAGAAATCAGTATTAGCTTTTCAAATGAACTAATTGTCACCTTGGGTTGCAGCACAGGTCAATTTAAGGAATGGTAGTGGTGGTGGTGGAGACCCGGTTGTGATCATGTGTGTATGTATGAGCTCCTGCTCACTTCTGTGGCAGAGAGATGGGGGAGGGGAGAACAATGGTTTGTGTAGCGCAAGGGTAATGGGCCAGAGAGGCCAGGCTTAGAATGATGAGGAGGCTGTAATAGTATGAAAAATAAGGAAAGAAAAGGATCTATCTTATAGACAAAGTAGAATGGTTAAAACATTAGCTGTCCCTCCGCTTCACTCTCTCATACCTCTGTGCATTTGTACAGGTCATCCCCTCTTCTCTTGCTGCTGAAATCTTTTCTGCCTTCAAGGCCCATCTAATATGCTACTTCATTCATGAAGCCTTGCGTGTCCTTTGTGTAAAAGTGATTTTTTTCTTCCTTGAATTTCCTTTAGCCAATTGAACACCTTTGCCCTACTACTTAGAATCAGTCCTTTTTAGGTTTCTGTTGCATCTATTGAATGGTAAGCTCCTTGAAGGCCTGATAACAAATGTCTGTTGAATTGATTAGAATTCACTTGATGATCTCAGCCTTTGCAATTTTCGTTAAGACTGTTACTGAAACTAGTGATAGCAATGAAGAAGTTGCTTAGGAGTTCTGAATGAAAAATGGTTCTGCTTTGGAGGCACAACAATATGGAGAAAAAAAGCCCCTGATATTGGAGGGTACAGCTTTCAGTCTTCCCTCTGCTTCTCTCCTCTTTTACAATCCATCCCATCCCTAAGCTAAAACTTAAATGACAATACCTTGACAAGGGCAGGAAAAATGCTTGGGGGAGGAGGGAGTGAAGAAAGGTTGATAGTTTGAAGGGGAAGCAGCTGCAGGATGCTCAGCCCTGGCCTCGGATCCTTCTAGACACTTTGACATCATTATCCTTTTCAACGTTGTTAAAAATACTTTTCTGGGTCAAATGGGAGAAAACACGGATTGAGTCCCCTTCCTGGCTTGTGATGTCAGCCAAAGGGCCGAGCCAGGATTTGAGTTCTTCTTAGCAGAAAGTACAGCCCAAGTTCAGAGGTGGCAGTGCACCAAGGGCGTATGAAAATATAATTGCTGACAACTTTTGAATGGAGAGAATGAATAAGTACAGAAGTTTTAGGAAGAATCTTCCCTACCAAATCAACGTATACTTTGGTACTTGGTGGATTCAGTGTATAGGGTGGCACAGGGGAATATGTGCAAAGTATGTTGGACAATTTAGGATCAAGAAATAAAAGATAATTGTAGACTACTTAGTAATCTTATGTCTATATGTCATAAATACTTTGCTTAGCAGAGCTGGAGGGTATTGGAAGTGATAAACCAACAAACAACATAAAAAAATGAAACTGACAGTATCTTTTAAGAAGCATTTTCTTTTTTTAATTAAAACTCAAACATGAACATCTCAACATACAAAGAACAGAAAAGAAGATTAAATATAGAACTGTGAGCGTCTGCTGTATAGGTTTTGTGTATTGTGTCTAATACAATAGTAACAAAACTGCCCTCCGGTATTTTTATATTTCACTGATGCTCCTTTCTTTTACTTTTTTTGTGCATCATTATCGCTACTCACCAACTCTTTCCCCACCCCTAGTAGAAGCTCTCCTTTATAATCAATAAGTATAGTAAAGCAAAGCAAAACAACACATGTCTGTAAATATAAATCTATTTCTGCATCTTGACTCCATCACCTTCATTGTCAGTCTTTTGAAGTTGTGATGAGCTTCTGTATTGATTAGTGTTTTAAAAACTTTCAGAGTTGTTTTCCTTGACATTATTGTGGTCACTGTAATTTCTTCTGGTCCTGAGTACCTCACTTCACAACAATTCACAAAAGTCTCAGGTTTTTCAGAATCTATTTTTATCTGTCAGTGTCTAAGTAATTTCTTATGGTGCAATAACATTCCATCGTATTCATATCTATCTATCTATCTATCTATCTATCTATCTATCTATCTATCTATCTATCTATCTATCTATCTATATCTCATAAGGGGGTCAGTCATTCTCCAATCAATGCGTCCTTTCTTTGTTTCCAGTTTTGTGCTGCAACAAAAAGTTGTTATATTTTTCTACACATATGAGTCCTTTCCTTCTGTTTTTGACCTCCTTAGGGTATATGCCTAGCAGTAGTATTGCTAGGACATTGATAGTGTATGCAAAGTTTTAGTTACTTTTGGGGTACTATTCCAAATTACTTTCCACAACTCAAATTTCCATTAACAATGCAATAACGTATCTGTTCTCTCATAATCCTTCCAACAATTGCTGCTTTCTTCTTTTGTTTTTCCAATCTGATAGATGTAAGGTGGGACCTGAGAGTTGTTTTAATTTGCATTTCTCTTATTGATGATTTTGAACATTTTTTCATACACTTGCTGATAGCTTACATTTCTTCCTTTGAAAAATACCTATTCATATCTTTTGACCATTTATCCTTTGGGTAATGGCTCTTGTTCTTATATATGTATCAATTCACTAAATATCTCACATATCAGATCTTTATCAGAGAAGTTTGCTACAAAGATTTTTTTTTACTGGTTAACTATTTTTCTTCTAATGTTAACTGCATTGATTTTGCTTGTGCAAAATCTTTTAAATTTTATGTAACTGAAATTGACCATTTATCTTTTATCATAATCTCTATTTTTGGTTGTTTAGTTAAGCATTTTCCTCCTATACATAGTTGTGAAAGGCACCTCCTTCCCTTCTCATTTGTTTATGATATGATCTTTGGAAATTTAGGTTATGTAATCATTTAGAGCTTATTATATTTTATGGTGTGAGATATTAGTCTAAAACTAATTTCTTCCAGACTGCTTTCCAGTAGCAGGTTTTGCCAGAGAATGAGTTGTTATCCCAGAATTTGGCATACTCCTGGGTTTATTGAGCAGTATGCTATGTTTGATTGCATCTTGATTACATAATTTGTTCCACTAATCAATTTTTCTGTTTTTTTAAACTAATATCAGATCATTTTGATAATTGCTGTCTTTTGTATAGTTTGAGAACTGGTACATTAGGCTTTCTTCATTCTACCTTTTATTGACTTTTTTCAAATGAATTTTATTATTATTTTTACTTTTCTAAAATAATTTTTCAGTTGTTTGATTAGAATGGCACTAAATCTATAAATTAATTTACACAGTGTTACATGTTAACAGATAGGAAAAGACTGGTTACTAGCCTAGGAATAATTTAAGAATAAATTGGATCAGGGGCAGCTGGGTGGCAAAGTGGATAGAACACTGGCTTTGGACTCAGGAAGACCTGAGTTCAAATCCGGCCTCAGACACATAATGCTTACTAGCTGTGTGACTCTGGGCAAGTCACTTAATCCCATTGCCTAGAAAAAAAAAGAATAAGTTGGATCATTGACTGAATATAACAAGTCTATATCAAATTAGGAAAAAGATAAAGATTCGTATGTGTACCTTGAGATCCAAGATTCCAGGCATTAAGCTATGGGCTTACAGAGTCAGGGGCTCAAGTCTGGAGGAGAAGGTTAACCCCAAAGGGGGATTTTCCAGGGAAAACCCTAAAGCAAAGCTTATATTTGGATTTCCTAAAGGTAAGGGCTACAGGCTCCCTTTCAGAAAAGGTAATCAGTGTACAATATAGCTCTCATATTGTTCATAATAATTTAATTGTTGATTTCCTCCACTAAGAAAGTGCACAAAATGTAAAAGGTTCATAGATGTCTAAATTTTATGTTTTACTTAATTTTGTTTACATTTGTTGCAAGGATTTTGTTTTTCTTTTTCTTTTTTTCAGTGGGGGAGAGGTGGGGAGATAGAATAAATTTTTATTAATTGAAAAAATGACAAAACATAAAATTCACAAATGTGCATTAAAATATATATATATATATATATATATATATATATATATATATATATATATAGTATGTATACACACACACATATATACATGTTTTGAATAGTCACATATTTATTATGATTACCCCAGAAAGTAGAGACAACTTTGTGGGACATGGAACAGATATTTTCTCGTTCACCTCAGACCTGTATTTTCAGAGTAACTCATAAGGTAAAGATTTCCTGACCAGCCAAGGCATGGCTTTATCTAGCCCTTCAACTACAAGATTATCTTGACAGTGGTCATCTTCTCCTCCAAGACGTGTGCTGTTAAGGAAATCTGCTGAGCAGCCAGCACCCAGCATAAGAACTCTTGAACTCATGAGGTAACTACTAAAGCTAGAGTTTTTCATTTCTCAGGATTGCTAGTGGCTGCCCCGTGCTCAGCGAATGAAACAGAAAGGCAGAAGAGAGCATCTAGGGGCTTAAGATCCAGTCTTAGACCCAGCTGGCTAGAGTGTATGTTCCTGCTTTTGTGTGTCTGTGCAGCAAGCTGCCATTGCCAAATATTGCTGGAAATCCAGGGGTGGAAAAGCATTATACAAAATACTTGGGAGTGAGGGGGAGGCATTTTAACAACCTTGATAGACCATAGAGAAGGGAGATTCCTCTAACAGAAGTAAATCCCCTCTGACACTCAGGCACTAATAATTATTTTTTTTTAACTTAAAAATGATTTTCATTTTCAATTCCAAATTCTCTTCCTCCCTTCTGCCCCTCTTCCACTCACTGAAAAGGCAAGAAATACAATACAATGAAGTTGTGCAAACATTATATAATGAAGTCGTGCAAAACATAGCCAATCATTTTCAACACAACTCTAGTCACTGAACTAATCAGTACTTCAGCAATTATCCCTGAAAGATACATGTCCCTAATTAAGAAGCCACTTCATATTTCCAGATCCATGAGATCTGCCTAGCAAATAAGGGGTTCCCCTCATCACACCCGCTGCACCTGATTATAGTTGTTCCAATACAACTTATTTGAACAAGGATCAACTTAGAATGGAAAAAGATAAAAGTAATGATATGAACTCTGTCACCATCTTTTTTTTTTTTTGCAATTAGAGTTAAGTGACTTGCCCAGGGTCACACAGCTAGTAAGTGTCAATTGTTTGGTCTGAGGCTGAATTTGAGCTCAGGCCTTCCTGACTTCAGGGTTGGTGCTCTATCCACTCCCCCACCTAGCTGCCCTCTGACACCATCTTTTAAAGAAGTTAAATAATACAACCCATTTGCCTCAAAAAGGTTGAAAGACTACAGAAACTATCTTATCCAGCTAACACTTCTGTTCTTGCCAACCAAAGACATGGAAACCAAGAATAATACTGGTTGAATGTATAAACTCATTTGAAAAATATTTTGGGGAAGGATAATGGCAGTTTATGAAAAGTATAATTTCACAAAATAAAAAAAAAAAGCAGACAAGTAGAAAACCAGATAGCTGAGAACTTGGAATGAGATTTAGCTGGATCAGAACATCCCAGAACCTTTGTTGTTTTTGAAACCTGAAGGACAACAAATGTTCATAAAATAGGACAGATCTGCAGACATTACTAAAGTCGTCTATTCTCACTGGTGATGATGGTGGGAGCACAATATTTTTCTTTCACTACTTTGGTACCCTATGTACTCTTTGAGAAAGTAACGATTTCACTTAAGAAGATGTTGGGAAGTGCAACCAAATTTAATCAATTTCATAAGAAAGAAATTTATGCTAGCGGTGACATGGTTTTAAAAGCTCTTAAGAATCAATTTTCAGTGTGTTTCAAAGAAGAGGAGATTCTAAAAGAAGGGAAAGTAAAAAGAATGCATCATTGCCCAGAAAAGAGTGAATGAGGGGATGTTAGCGGCTACCTATTCACATATCTGATTTCTCATCTCTATAAAACCTTTATGGGAATGCCTTAAGCAAGTATTGAAGATATCCTTAATGAAAACATGAGAAAAGAATAGGCAGGCATTTGCAGACAATTTTCTGTAGCAGACCACACATTCACAATCCTACAGCTTCCTTAAAAGGTAAAGAGAAAGATATTATTATGGCTATAGTTTGTTGAATTTCAAAAAAATCATTTGACTTGGCATAACAAAGTGTAGGCTTTTGGTTCTTCTCCAGAAAGGTTTGTCCCATGCTTACATTAAAATCAAGTAAGACTATAATGTATATGGCCACAATGGGATATATTTGTTCAGACATCTGCTGAGTTTCAACATCAAGTGAGTTATAAAACAAGGAGACATATGCATTCATCCAAGATATTTACCTGTGTCATGGCAAGTGCCGGGCATTGAGACTAAATAGGATCATTTTCAGTGACTGCAAACATTTTGCTGATGCCAGAGCCCATCTTTATAAGACTATCATTCTGGTGATGTTCTCTGGTTTTAAATCATGGAATGTCATGATTTTGGAAGAATCAAAGTTGTAGCCAACTTGAAGGGCAATGGAAAAATAGTCAATAGTCAATAAACATTAATTAAGGGCCTACTATGTGCCAGGCACTGTGTTAAGCACTGGGGATTCAAATAAAGAGACAGTTCTTGCCCTCAAAGAGCTTACAATCTAATCAGGAAAGACAGTACACAAAGGAAACTTCAAAGGTGGAGGGAGCAGAGGAAAAAACACACAGTGGGTATAATTAAACTACACTATATGAATATAAAAGAGGGGAGTAGAGCACACAGTGAATATAGGAACCAGGGAAAGCTCATTGGAAGAAGTACTGACCTGAGCCTTGAAGGATGAGTTACTAGGAAAAGAAGAAAGGAAGAGGGAGTGTATTCCAGGCATGGGGGGGTGGTGGTCTAGATGAATGCATAGAGGTGGGAGAAAGTATGTCAGTTTTGGGTACAACTAGTAGTAAAAAAGAACCTAGGATGTGTGAAGGAGAATAAGAGAAATGACCTGTTCTAGACTTATCTAGAAAGGTAATAAGAGTAAAAAAGAGGGGACTTTGTAGAGCATCAAATCCAACCTATTCGTTTGGAGTTTAATTTTGAAGATAAAGCTGAATGAGGAGTCAGGTGACCTGAGATCTAATCACAGCTCTGCTGTGACCTTGGTGGATGCGTTATTCCACTCCTGGACCTCCGTGTCAGCTGTAAAATGAAGATGCTGGGTTAGATTATCTCCAGGTTCTAAAATTCTGTATTCTGTATTCTAATGTCTCTTAAAGCTTGGGCATTCTGTGATTCCATAGTAAAGACCCATGTCTTTTATCTCCTTTGATCATTCCCACAGTACTCAATGCATAGATCTGCATTCAATGGGCGCTCACACTGTAATGAGACATGACTTTGCAGAGTCACTTGCACTCTGCAGGTAGCCATTACACTGTCTTAACTAAGAGCATCCTAGAGCTATATTCTTGGTGCTGGGGTGGGGGGGGCGGGGAGGAGGTGGTAAGGAGGAGGCAAATCCCCTCTTCCTTACATATTGATGAAGAAACTGAGGGCCAGAGCGATTGTGATTTGCCCAAGGTCACACAGCAAGTAGCAGAGCTGCAGATCCCTGTATAAATGGTGTATTCTGGTTGTCTGTGTTTGTTTTAATTTCCTACTAGATTGGGAGCTCCAGGGGGCAAGAGGCAGGTTGATTTAAGCTTTTTATCTCCTACCACACTCTGAGCTCAGATAACTGTAGGTGCTTAATAAATCACAGGATTTCCAAATCGAAGGGAGTTGTTGTTCAGTCTTTTTTAGTCATGTTGGACTTTTCATGACCCCATTTGGGGTTTTCTTGGCAAAGATACTGGAGTGGTTTGCCATTTCCTTCTTCAGCTCATTTCACAGGTGAGGAAACTGAGGCAAACAGGGTTAAGTGACTTGGCCAGGGTCACACAGCTGGTAAATGTCTGAGGCCATATTTGGGCTCAGGAAGATGTCTTCCTGACTCCAGTCCCGACACTCTATCCACTGCACCACCTAGCTGCCCTCTGAGAGAAGTTTTTGAAACCATTTAATTCAAGCCATATCTAGGAAAGAATACCTCCAATGCTATCCCCAACAGTGTCCATCTAACATCTACTTTAAAACCACTATTGACCTGGAACCCGGTTAGATCTTTCTAGTCAGCTGGGTGGCACAGTGGATAGAGTGCTGGACTTGGGAGACAGGAAGATTTTTCTAATTTGGCCTCAGGACACTTACTAGTTGTGAAACTCTAGTCATGCAACTTAATTGCTTCATGCCTCAGTTCCCTCATTTGTAAAATGGGGATATTAATAGCATCCACCTCACAAGGTTGTTTTGAGGATCAAATGAAATAATATTTGCAAAGTGCTTTGCAAACTTTAAAGCACTATGGAAATGCTAGCTATATAGCTCAGCATTTTTCCTTACACAAAAGTCTAACGTTAGGAGAGATCTTTGCAATTTTACCCATTTCTGGCTAGTTTTACCTTCTAAGACCAAGAAGAAAATGTCTGATAGCTCTCTGCAGGTATTTGAAAGACTAATGAAGCCTCCCTTGTGTCTTCCTTATCTTCTGGCTAACCATCTGCAGTTCCTTCAATCATGCCTCATATGGCATGAATTCCAGTCCCTTCACCATCCTGGTTTACCCACCTCTGGACTTTTTCTGGCTTGTCAATGGCTTTACAGAATGGGTCACTTACCTCCAGCCATATGGTCTGACCAAGGCTGGGTGCAGAACAACACCCCATACAGGGCTCGGGGGAGCAGTTAGCTTTTGTTTGGTTGCCATATCACATTGTTGTTGACTGACTTATTTTGAGCCTGCAGTCCACTGAAAACCCCTAGCTCTTCTGCACATTAACGGTGAAGCCTCCCTAATCCTGTGTTTTTGAAATAGATTGGGGGAAAAAATCCAAACACCAATGGAGAACTATATTTATCCGTATTAAATTTCATCCTATTCCATTTGATCCATCTTTTAGCATGTTGATTCCATCCTCCATTGTTGGGAGTTTTTTCCCATTTTCGATTTGACAAACGTGCTCTCTGTGCATTCACCTAAGTCAGGGATGTGATGTTGAACAGCCAGAGACTAGGGATGGATCTTTTGGGCACTTCGCTAGAGACTTCCCTGAAAGTAGTCATCAACTACTCTATGCATCGCGTCATTTAACTAGTCTTGGATCCAACTGTCCCAAACGTACGTCTTTCACTTTATGGTGTCTATCCTTCCCTTCCTTCTAATCACACCTGCCTGGACTCCGTCCATTGCAGCTCCTCCCTTCCAGGGCTCAATTTCCCCTACTACATCCCTGGCTGGTTGGAGGTCCGATCCTGCTGAATTGAATCGGGGGTGGAGCATCACAGCTGTGAAAGGAAGGCAGAGGGGGAAGGCGGAGAGCGAGGAGCCGCGGAGGAGGGGAAAAGCAGCCGCCTCAGTTAGAATGGATGTGGCTTTGTAAAGGCTTGGGAGAAGCCATGCTGGGGGTCGCGGGAAGAGACTGGCTTTGCTTTCTCTTCTTTTCACTGCCTGTCCTAGGGCTGCTGGCGGCTCAGGATCCGAGATGGAGAAGTAAGTGTGTGTGTGTGTGTGTGTGTGTGTGTGTGTGTGTGTGTGTGTGTGTATGCATGCAGTGGGGCTGGGGCTTTGGAAGAAGGGGCTGGAGCGCTGTTTAGGGGGGAACTTGGAGAGATCCCTTTATTTCCCGAAATATGGGCAGAAGTGCATGGGACTGGGTGGTGGCTTGGAGCAAGAACGGAAAATAACATCATTCTCCTCTCTGATTGGGAACTTTTCTCGGGATGCCGTAGCTCGTCCTGTACGGGTGGCTCCTCTGCTAGACTACCGGCTGGGCACGGCTCGGCTTTGTTCGGTTTGCCCGCTTGGGAGGCTGCCTCTCCTGCAGAGGCACTGGACCGGGAACAGGACACATAAACGGGTTGCCGCCGGCCCAGCGCATCCATATCCTCGCTTACCCTGGATTCTGTGAGGGAGGCTGATCCCTGGCTTCTCGAGCTTGGTCCCGGGGGCATCCTCAGCGCCCGGCACAGTGTTAGACGCACAGCAGGCTCTGAGGCAGTCCTGGCACACTGTGCTTCCCTCGAGATCTCTTTGGGGACGAGCTATCTCCACTCTCCACCACTAACATCGCCCTGGATACGCCCAATCCTTCAATCCGCTCCTGAAATAAAATCACGCTTTAAGAAGGTTCCTCTCAGCTCTCTCATTCTGTGACCTAGGGTTCTTTATAGTTCTAACATTCTCTGTTCCAGGGTTCTTTTAAACTCTGTCATTGTGCGTTCTAAGATCTCTTCTAGCACTAAAAGACATTCTGTGCTTTAAGATTCCTTCGAGCTCTGACATTCTGTGTTTTAAAGTCCCTTTTCGTCCCAATATTCTGTGGTCTAAGGTCCTTTCCAGCTCTGTCATTCTGTGTTCTGTGGTTCTGGGTGGGTAGCTCATTGCACTCATTCATTATAACCTTAAGAAATTACAGCCCCTCCCCGAGATTGGAAGGCTTGGCTGGCTTATCCGATTTAAGATAATTGATAAGCTCCAAATCTTTTTTCCGGAGAAGGGGTTGATGGGTGCAGGAACCTAAATCTTAAAAGGGGGGCTGAGTTGATCTGAGCTGGGAAGTCCACTAGAGAAGCTTTTGATGGGAGCAGTCGAATCCGATTTCGTGTTTACGGAGTGAGCACAGTCCTGGAAACTGAACAGAGCATTCCAGGCGGGAGTTGTGCCCTGGAGTAGCTGACAAATATAGAGTTGACAGACATAGGTCCTCAGCCTTTTGAATTTTGTCTCTACTCCCTCTCCTTATCTGCCATCCTTCCCCGACACATACACTTTTCCATCCCGGAATGTCTGAGATAACAGCGTAATTTTTTTTGGGTGGGGGGTGAGGATATGCCCTAGGAAGAATGGAAGCATATTCCTCATCTTTTTTTTTTCTTTTTGGTGAGGCAGTCGGAGTTAAGTGACTTGCCCAGTGTCACACAGCTAGTAAATGTCAAGTATCGAGGTCGAGTTTGAACTCAGGTCCTCCCGACTCCAAGGCTAGAGGCCACCTGGCTGCCCCCCATATTCCTCATCCTGCAGAAGTTGGGTGGCCTTCCTGGAAATCATGGGGTGGGGGAGGATAAAAATTTTACTGACTGAGTAGAAAACTATCCTTGCCTTCCCGATTGTGAATTAGAATTAACTGAACTATGCTCGGAGAAGGAAAAACCCTTCACCTCCTTTAATGACCACTAAGTGAAGGCTGTCTGGGGTCCATAACTCTTTAAGAGGATGTCTTTATAATGAGCAGTCCGTTCAATTCAGTAAGTATTTCCTGTCAGGATAATGTATAGGAAATATGTGAGGAAAGCAAGGCACAATCCCTACTCTTTTGTAACATACAATTTAATTGATGAGTCAGCAAGACTCAGGTTCATAGAACAATAAAAGGTAGTGTTTGTGTGTAAGAAGGTAGCACCTCCAGTAAAAGAATGTAAGCTCCTTGAGGGCACAGACTGCTTCATTTTTGTCTTGACACTTAGCTCAGTCCTTTTATGTACAGTAGGTACTGAAGCCTCAGAAGTCATCTGATTTTACAAATGATCAAACTCAGGCAAAGAGGTTTAGTGACCTAAGGTCACACACAGGTGAGTAAAAAACAGAACAGGGACTTGAGCAGGTATTTTGTGTGGTCCCCTCTTCCTCCCCCATCCCCCATAGTGTTCTGTGCTGATTCCTCCTCATCTTGGCCTAGATGCTATGACAACAGAACACCGGATCTGGAGGGATTTAACTGAGCTGAAAACAATGCCAAAATGGGCCCAAGGATTCAATTGAATTTAATTGAAGAGATGGGTCTGGTCAGAATTGAAAGTACTTGTCCAGTTCAGAAGAGTAGTACTGTAAGACAGGACTTCTTAAACTTTTTCCACTTGCCTGAGAAATTTTTACACAACCATGGGCATATAGGTATATAAAATAGGTATACAAATCAAACATTTACTGATAATAAATCATAAAGAAATTTATTTTAAAACAATTCTTTGGTATACATATAATTTTACCATTTATTAAAGATGAAAACAAATTTGCATATTAATGAGATGGATGGGCTTGTTTATTTTTACATAAAGAATTAAATCTTGGTGAAATATTTGATGCTGCAGGATGTAGAGCATCTTCAATGTTTTTAAGAGTTGATTGATGTTTTGATTTTATAGTTGTCGATGCTGAGAACACCGTTTAGGGCCATTTCAGAAATTCTTGGAAATTCTTCCCTAATCCCAAGCCAAAATTCATTAATGATTTTGTATGTACAGTAAAAACACTGCAATTCATGACATAGAATAATCTCAAATCTAAGCTGAGGTGTTTCTAGCAGCATTTGTTGGGATTGTGAGCCATGACAGCACGCGCAGTGCAAGGTGTGCACGCTGTGTGTTCAGAACGAAGGCTGCAGTGACGTTATGCGATGCAACACAGGCGAGCTCTGCCAGAAGCACCTCGGGTTCATTACGCATTTGATTTTGAATTAATTTTTGGTCAATGAGGAGTTCAGAACCTTTTACTGTTGCCAAGTTTTTTGCAACCCCCACTGTCAGCTGTGCAACCCCATGGAGGGGAAGGGCTGCCCTAAGGGACTTTGAAGGACAGCCTGAGGGCTAAACCGCACCTTTTCCTTCATCCTGGACTTACAGGGGTGTATGCTGCTACACAAGGTACTTTGAAACTATACTGTCCACACAGGTGGAAGCATTACCCTCATTAAGTCACTGTCTTTATTGATGATGATTGTTATAAGGCCTGCCTGCGATTTTAAAGACTAGTTCAGGCCCAACTAGGTTCGAAATCTCCTTTAGCTTCTGCCCCTCAATAGTTTATGTTCTTTTACAAAGAATAATTTGGTTTATAAAGAATAACGAGGTTTCGATAAGTGAAATGAAAATATTTACCGTGGTTGTCACAGAATCACAAATTTGGACCTAGAAGGGAACTTGGCTGTCATCTTGGGGGGTCTCATTAGTAGTAGTAAATGACAAGAGTTGGGATTCGAACCCAGGTCCTCCCATTGTGGCATTCTGCCTTGACCTGCTGTGGAGGCCCAGCCTTTCATTGGTGTTTGTACCTTTTTTTTTCTGCAGGAGGAGAAAGTGAAGCAAATCCCTTGTCACAGCATGAATTGATAATACCTCAGTGGAGAACAGAGGGCCCAGATGGAGAGAAGGTAAGACTCAGAGGCTCTTCCTAGAGTTGCTAGCATTGTATGAGTTTATTGAAATTAGTATCTTAATGTATTTTCTTTTTAATGGAATGGCCTCTGTTTATTGGATAATTATGTAGGCAAGTTGAAGAAACTTGGTTTTATTTACCAAATGGGCAATCAGAAGAAATTAGCACACAACCACAATGTTCTTCTCTAAGCAATCCTATTTCCTCTTTCCTGGGTTGTTGATCCCACCTCTCAGCTCACTGAGGAATGCTAGTGCCCCCTGTTGTCAGATTTTGCCTACTAACATCTGGGGATCGGCCCCAGTTCTAGCATTGCTTTCTTTTTAATGGTTAAGGGGCTCAGAACCATGTGATCCTGGTGCCCAGTCCCTTTATTTTACAGATAAGAAAACTGAGGCCCAGAAAAGTTTAAGTGACTTATCAAGAACTGGGACTTGAACCCAAGTTTTCTGACCTCAAATATAGAACTCTTTCCATTATGTACCATAGTATGAAACCAGATTTGGAAAGAGGCACAACAGCTGTTTAATAATGCCCAGAAATAATGCCCTGAGCAGTGGTGGATTTTGGGTGGTTTTAGCTACGTGGCAATCATGAATATGAAAATAAGGAGAGAGGGGCGTTAAGAGCTTGTTGTGCTTTTGCTCTTCTTGAAGGGGATCCTGAGGTCCTTCAGGTCAGAATGTGAAGCTAGAAGGATCTTCGAGATCCTCTGCAGCGTTGGGTGTGAAGATAAACTTCAAGGCCGGGCTCAGATCCCAGCTCTGCTTTTTAGTACCCAAGTGACTTGGCGCAAGTTGCTTCACTTTGTTGGCCTCAGTTTACTTTTCTGTAAAAGGAAGTGGTTGGACTAGGAAATACTAATAATTCTTAGCATTTGTCTATTTCGTGATACCAAGTGTCATGGGTTACTGATCTTCTGTGGACAGCAATGCAGCATGGGTATTGCCTAGGGGATACAAATACCTTCTCTGGGCTTTGCTCCATTGGTATAATTTTCTGTCTTTGGAGAGCTCTGGACTGTTACTCTTGCCCTAGTCAGGAGTTTGTCTTACTTCACTTTCTGAGGCAGTGAGGTCTTACATGACTTAAATGAACAGTTAGGTTTGATTGGTTTTTTATTTTTGTTTTTAGTTAACAAGCATTTATTTTCTCTCCCTCCCATCCTCCACTCTTAGGCACACTGTAAATGCTTAAAAACTCCTTCCTTCTTTCCTTCTTCCCTTCCTTTCCTTTCTTTCTTTCCTTCATTTCCTTTCCTTCCTTCCATCTTTTCTTTCTCCTTTCCTTCTTATTTCCTTATTTCATGGGAAAATGAAAAAAGAAAAACAAACTCTTGTAGCAAATATGCACACTAAAACAAAGCAAATCCCCACGTTGGCTCTGTCCAGTGCTGTGTGTCTCTTTCTGTATCTTGAGTATAGCTCTTTGTCAGGAGGTATGTATCATGCATCACCACTGGTCCCCTGGTATAGTGGCTGGTCATTGTGTTGATCAGAGTTCTGTTTAAGGTTGGTTGCCTTCACCGTGTTGTTGCCATTGTATAAATTGTTCTCCTGGTTCTGCTCATTTCACTGTGCATCAGCTACTACAGGTCCCCCAAAGACCTGGGTTAGAATCCTTCCTCAGATATGTACTAACTGTGGGACCCTGCACATTTGACTTAACTTTCCTGTCTATGAAATGAGGTATTTGGACTGGAGGAAAGCCCTTTCTAGCTTTAAAACTGTGATTCTTTGATCTGATTCTTACCTGGTTCAATGACCAGGCCAGTGTTTGCTGAGATCTTGTCACTGTCATGCTTTCATCCTCCCTCTCCCTCCCCCCACCACTTTGGGGTCAAAGTTTACTACCTCATTCCTTTGAAGCTGCCATATACTACTCACCCCCTTCCCCTACCCCATATTGAGTCTAAATCCTGGACCTGTTTCTTCCTACCTTGAACCCGATCCTGGGTAAGTCACTCCCCTTCTCTGGGCGTTAGTCTCCTCGTGTTCAATGGAGGGCTTAGACATGACATCTAACATCCCATCTGGCTCTAAATCCCCTGATCCTGTCTGTGTTTTTTCATTGGGGTTTTCTGGACCCAACAACTCCTGAGATGTGGGTATGTTTGTGTGTGGGGTTATCTAGACCTGTGACCTCACTGACTTATGGAACTCCTAGAATAGAAACTATACCCAACAGTGCAGATCAGTCTAGGGCACTCAGAGGTTAGGAGACTATGGTTACATAGCCATCATGTGTCAGAAAAACCCTTTGACACCAAAGATCTTGCTTCATTCACTATACCACTATCATCTCCCTATAGGTATTGCCTATGTTTTACAGATAAGTAAACTGAAACTCACAGAGGTTCAGTGACTTATCTGTGGTCATACAAGTAATGTAAGGTAAGATTCAAATCCAGATCCTGAGTTCTCAAAAACAATACATGTAAGATACAAGATCAGTTAATCTAATCTCTATCATGTCAGAAGACTTTGAATAGACATTCTAGTAGAAGACTATCTCTGCTTAGGGTCAGCCTAAGTATAGAGAGGCGCATCACCAATACACTAACGTCTATGAGGCGTAGATGTGATGTGAATTATATTAGAACATATGTCCCAGGAGTCAGAGACCAGAGACAGCAAAGGTTTGTGATTACACTGAAAAACAACATACCTTGTTGTTCAATTGCGTCTGATTCTTTGTGACCCCCTCTGGGGTTTTCTTAGCAAAATGCTGGAGTGGTTTGTCATTTCCTTCTCCAGTTCATTTTATAGATGAGGAAACTGAGGCAAACAGGGTTAAGTGACTTGCCCAGGGTCACACAGCTAGTGTCTGCAGCCAGATTTGAACTCAGGAAGATGAGTCTTCCTGACTCCAGACCCAGCCCTCTCTCCACTGTGCTATCTAGCTGTCCCCCTGAAGCCTCATACCTTCATACAATAACTACTTCCTCTGAAACATGCTGGATATAATGAACACCAAATTGTGTAATAAAAAATGAAATTGATTACTTTTTAATAGACAGGAAATTACTATCTTATTAATATGGAAGGCATTTCTGAATTAGCTGCCTGCTATACATTCAGATCACCAACATACTAAAGCAAAGATCGAAATCAACACCAAAGTGGGAGAAAGATTAAAAACAAGAAAGTCTCCTAGCTGTGGCGACTCCAGCTTGACTTGTTTAAATAAGCTTATGGTGCCCCCAAATAGGAAATGGATAAAGCAACAACCGTTGACACAAATGATCACAGTTTCCTGGAAATTTAACTGATGTAAATCAGCTGTCAGGACAAGAAGAACAAAAGACATCAGACCCTGCTACAGCCATCGAACACTCATGCCCCTCAACAAACTGAAAGAGAAGGCAGAGTACTATAGTGGAAAGAGCCTCTGTCCAATAAGGGGGTTGACTTCTGAGGTCCCTTTTAGCTCTAGGCCTGGGAGGCAAAAAAATCTATGGGCAGCTGACAGAAATACTTGTTTAGAAGATAAACTTGTTTGTAAAATCTTATGGAGGGCAAGAATATGAGTAGGATCATCACATAAAGTAGTGTAGAAGAGAGTGAATCTATGGAAAGCTTGGTTAGAGAATCAAGTAAGCAAAATTATCCCAAGGGTGTGAAGGATGAAATTAAAAGAAGGCTGATGAAACAGAGAGAGAATGGGAAAAAAAGTCCATCAACATTTTTATACCAAACTCTTTTCACAACAAATAAAGCATTTATTGAACTTCATTATGTGTCAGGTGCCATGCTAGGTGTTACATATACAAATACCAATTGTTCACAGATAAGTAAATATAGCGTATATTGGGGCAGTCAGTTGAAGGAGGTGACATCTGACCTGGACCCTGAAAGAAGCTAGGATTCCAAGAGGTGGAGATGAGGAGGGAGAGCTTCCCATATGTCAGGGACAGCCTGTACAAAGGCACTGAGTCAGGAGAGGGAATTTTGTGTATAGTAAATAGCTGATTTGGCTGGAGCATAAGAGTACATGAAGTAGAGTAACGTGTAATCATCCTGAAGAGAGAGGCTGGAGCCAGATTGTGAAGGGCCTTAAATGTCCAATAGAGGTGTTTGAAAGTTATCCTAGAGGTAAGAAGGAGCTATCAGAGCTGCTTGAGGAGGAGAGTGGTGGGGTCCAGTGATGCTTCAGAAATATTTCTGTCAGTTATGTGGAGAATGAATTGGAGATGGTAGAGTGGAGGCATTTATTAGGAAACTATTGCAGGTAGTTCAGGCAAGAGGTAGTGAGGTCATGGACTAAGATGGCTTGTGGTTGTGAACAGCAAGAAGGGGGCAGATGTGAGAGGCTTTGAGGAGGTGGAGCCAAGAAGACTTGGTGAGCCTTTGGCTACAAGGAGTGAAAGGGAATAATCAGGGATGACTCCTAGGTGGCAAACCTAGGTGACTGGAAGAGTGCTGGGGGCCTCAGTGGAAATAGGGAAATCAAAAGCAGGAGTGGGCTTGGTGAGAAAGAGAACTAGTTCTGCTTTGGACATGTTGAGTTTGAGATGCCTATGGGAAATACAGGTGGATGTGTCTGGCAGACTCTTGAAGATGTGGGAATTGGAGTTCAGAAGAGAGAGATGAACATCTACTTGGAAATCCATTACACAGAGATGATAATTAAACATATGGTGCTAAATGAGATCACCAATAAAGAGACACTATAAAGAGAGAGAGGAGAGGGTCCGGGAAAAGGCCCTGGGGTACACCCACAGAAAGGGCATGGAACACGAAGGAGGATCCTGCAAAGGAGACTGAGGATTGAGAAGTAGAGTTAGAGTAGTCACAAAAACTCAGGGAGGAGAGAGTACTCAGAGGGTAGGGGTGGACATCAGTGGCTGGCACTTCAGGGAGGCGAAGAAGGATGGGGACTAATAAAAAGACCATTGGATTTGGAAATAAGGGGTCAGTGGTGACCTTACAGAGAGTGTTTTCTGTAGAGCAGTGAAGATGGAAACTAGATTGCGTCAGTAAAAGTGCAGTCACCACATTTGAATTTTAACATTAGAATCCCAGATGTGCCAGAAAGTAGAGAAAGCACAAACTTGGGAAGAGTAGGTAGACTCGACAAAGCATTCACAGAGGAGGTCCATGTTGGAGGTGACATACCTTTGAGGGAACTGATGGATTGATTCTCAGCGTATCTAGAATGATGACAAAGTCTTGGAAAAAATCTTGGTCTTTTTTTTTCTGACCAAGAGAGTATCAATAAGTACTGACCCATATACCTTCCAAACTAAAAAACTTTTATGAGAATCTATTTACTTATCTTCTTTCTTCTCTTCTTCCTTCCTTCCTTCCTTCCTTTCTTTTTCTTTTCTTTCTTTCTTTCTCTCTCCCTTCCTTCCTTCCTTTCTCTTTCTCTCTCTCTCTCTCTTTCTTTCTTTCTTTCTTTCTTTCTTTCTTTCTTTCTTTCTTTTTCTCTCTCCCTTCCTTCCTTCCTTCCTTCCTTCCTTCCTTCCTTCCTTCCTTCCTTCCTTTCTCTTTCTCTCTCTTTCTTTCTTTCTTTCTTTCTTTCTTTCTTTCTTTCTTCTTTCTTCTTTCTTTCTTTCTTTCTTTCTTTCTTTCTTTTCTTTCTTTCTTTCTTTCTTTTTTTCTTTCTTTCTTTCTTCTTTCTTTCTTTTTCTTTCTCTCTCTCTCTTTCTTTCTTTCTTTCTTTCTCTCTCTCCCTCTCTCTCTCTCTCTCTCTCTCTCTCTCTCTCTCTCTCTCTCTCTCTCTCTCTCTCTCTCTTTCTTCCTTCCTTCCTTCCTTCCTCCCTCCCTCCCCCCCCTTCTCCCCCCCTTTCCACCAAGATCATCCATCAACTACTATGATACTCTCCTAATTGGTCTCTCTTTGCCTCAAGTCTCTCCCCATTCTATTCTCCACGCAGCTGCCAAAGTGATTTTCCTTAAGCCTTGTTCTGACCATATCACTCCCCTGCTCAAAAAACTCTAGTGGCTCCCTATTGTCTCCAGGACAAAATATAAGCCCCCCTGTTTAGCTTTTGAAGTGCTTCAAAAGTAGGCATAGCCCAGAAAACACAGTACACAGTGATTACAACAATCTAAATGGAAAAAAGAACAATTTCAGAATAATAAAAATATGAATGTTGCTAAATTATAAAGAACAAGCTTGACCCCAAAGAAGAGACATGAGAAGACACTTCTCTATTCTTCTTTGCAGTGGTGGAGGGGGTGGTTCATGGATATGGAACATTACTTATTTTTGGCAGATTTTTTTGATATGTTGATCAGCTTTACTTATTTTTTTCCTTTGCCTTTTATTACTTCAAAAGTAAGTTCTTTGGTATATGAAATGGCTCTCTGGAAGGGGAAATCAATATTATATCAATCAATGTATATCAATAAAATTTATTTAAAAGAAGAAAGTGAGTCACAACCTGTCTTTCCAGACTTGTTATACACTACTCCCTACCCCAAACGATCTAGCCAGACTGTTCTCTGTTTCTCACACACAGAATTTCTTCTCCCTTTCTCTGCACTCTGGTCACCTTCCCTTATTCTTGGAATTCACTCTCTCCTAACCTCTGCCTCAGAAAATCATTCTCTTTCTTCAAGATTCAGATCAAGCACCAGCTTCTCTGGGAGACCTTTCCTGATGTCCCCAACTTCTAGTGCCCTTCCTGCAAATACTTAGTATTTTACTGATATTTATTCTGTGTATACTTAGAAGTATATCTGCTTTCTCCCCTAATAGAATAGAGATTCCTTGAGAGAAGTGATTGCTTCAAGCCTAACATTTGTATCCCAGTGCCTAGTATAGTGCCTGGTACACCATGGGCACTTAATCAATCCTTTTTGATTAATTGATTTATCCTTGAAAAAGATATGATAAGGGAACAGTCAAACTTTTGCAAATAATATTATGTAGCAGATCTCATCTTTGCAGTAACACAACTGACTAAAAGGTGTAAAGAATATTTGATCCCCCTGCACTACTTGTTTTTGCTTATAAAAAAGCATTTGATTTAATAGGACAAAATACACCCAACACATTGGTTTTGCTCTGGGCCCTCTTTTCTTCTCTTTTCATCTTCTCTTGGTGACCTCAACAACTCCCATGTCTAGAATTATCCCCTTTAAGCAGATGATTCCAGCCCTAGTTTCTCTCTCAAGTGCCACTTCCAAATTACCCATCATTGATTAGGAATTTACATCTAGATATCCCATAGGCGTCTCAAACACAGTGTGTCCAAAGCAGAGGTAATTATCTTTCCCCCCAAATCACCACCTGTTCATACCTTTCCTTTTTTTTTTGGAGAGCACCAACATCTTTCCAATCACTCAGGAGCTCAATTTCAGAGTCATCCTGGACTCTTCACCTTTGCTCCCCTCCTCCTCCTTAATCTAAATCTTGTTGATTCTACCTCCAGGACATTTTTCGCCTCTGTCCCCTTCTCTCTACTTGTTCAGCCACCACTGTATTTTAGGCCCTCTTCACATGTCCTAGACTTAGACTGTTGTAACAGCCTCCAAAATGGTTTCCCTTGCCTTCTTCATTCACCCTTCTCTAATCCATGATCTGCACACCTGCCAGCAGGATATGCTTAAAGCACAAATCTGACAAGTTGCTTACATTTATGTAGTGTTTTAAGGTTTGCAAAACACTTTACATATATTGGATCCTCAACAATAACTCTGCAAGGTGGATACTGCAAGCTTTATTATCTCCATTTTACAGACAAGATTCTCAGAGAGCGTAAGTACTTTGCCCCTGGTCACAAACTAGCACTTGAGGTAGGTCTTCTGGAAGTGAAGTCCTACACTCTGTCTATATACCGAATTGTTTGTAATACACTGCCTGCTTTTCTTCCATGTAGACACAGATACAGGAGCCTAATCTGTCTTTCACGTTTTTAAAAATAAGTTGCATTAATACCTTTTATTTTTATCCTAGTCAGTCCCAGATATAAACCTACCTCAATCAAAAAAGCCCTCCTTATAACAAAGACAAAGAGTTCATCAAAGCCAACCTACACAGTGACTTTATTTAAGTGTGTGCTACATTCTATAATTATAATCCCCCTCCATTTTTCTACTGCAAAGAGGGGGGCACTTTTATACATTTTTTTTCTCTGCTCAAAATTAGTCTGTACAGTTGCTCAGCATTTGATCTCACTTTAAAGTTCTTTTCATTTCCATTACTATAGTATTGGATTACTTTTAGATTCCATTACTTTCCCCACCTTACCTGGTTTAAGCAGCCTATTCTCTCCCCCTTGTAACTCTCAGTTACGTGTGTGTGTGTGTGTGTGTGCGCGCGTGTGCGCACATGCACTTTGCGAATTACATGAGACAAATAGAAAAGTTCAAGACTGGCTTTCTTTTATCGCATTGCACACTTCTGGGTCATTTCTCAACACCGACTCCACAACTGGCCAGCTAACTATGTGATCATGGAGAGAATCATTTGCTTTCCTGGGCCTCAGTTTCCTCCTCTGTAAATAAGGGATTCAGTTATCTAGTTGTACTCATGAACATTTGGTCTGCTAAGGGAACGCAAATTCCTTCTAACATAAGCATAAGTCAGATGAGATTAGGGAAGAATCTGAGGCTCTCCAAGTTTCATTGGTCATTCTTTTAAGCACCTGCTGTGCACAAATTGTGGATTGTGCTAAGAGACAGAGACACAAAGACCAACAATGAAGTGATTCCTACCCTCAAGGAGCCTACATTCTAGGGGGAGACATGCATGCAGTTAGTATTATTCAATGTAAAGGGAGATGTGTGCAAAGGAGAGATCTAGGCAAAGAGTTATAGGAAAACATGAGGCAGGAAAAATGCTTTTAGTTGGGCGGGGTATGTATTAGGAAAAGTTTAATGAAAGAAATGGCTCTTCAGCAGACCTTGAAGGAGAAGACAGATTTATTTTTTTGAGGAGGCAGATTTTAACAGGCAGAGATGAGGAAGGCACCTAGTCCCTGTCCCCAAGAACCTTGCAGGTCAGTAAATAGATTCATTATACATGAGATGGAGCAACTGAAAATAATTTTAGAACATATTATATTCATGGAAGAGTAGCATATAGTCATCTATTACTGAGGAAAGTTAGGAGTGCGCATTGAACATTGTAGGGAGGACTTACTGCTGTAGACTTTCCCCTGAAGACCCACTGTGTGTTTCTGTATTCACATGGCTAGCACAGTTACTAAGGATCACTAGAAAGGGAATTATAAACAAAACAAAAAATGTTCTGTCTTTTTTTGTTTTTGCTTTTAGGCAATTGGGGTTAAGTGACTTGTCCAGGGTCACACAGCTAGGAAATATAAAGCGTTTGGTCTGAGGCCGGATTTGAACTCAGGTCCTCCTGACTTCAGGGCCGGTGCTCTATCTGCTGCGCCACCTAGCTGCCCCAATGGTCTGTCTTTCTACCCAACTGCTATGTGTCCAAATGAGGGACATTGTATTCTGCAAGGGACAAAGGGTTCAACTCAATAATGACTCTTCTTGGAGTCTTATGCTGTAGATAAGATCTTGTTACATCTAGTTCAACATGACTGAAAAAAGGCTTTTAAACAAAAGTAACGGAAGTCTTGGGATATATATTCTTTGAAGGCAGAGTATGAGTCTTTTCTACCTTTGTATATCCTGCACTATACTTAGCAAAGGGTCTTGCACATACAGATACTCAGCAAGTAATAGTAATAGCTAATATTTATACAATACTTACCATGTGTGAGGCATTGTGCACAGAGCTTTACAATTACTTTCTCATTTGATACTCACGGCAATCCTGGGAGGCAGGTGCTATTATTATCTCCCTTTTATAGATTGTAAAACAGGCAAATAGAGATGAAGTGACTTGCCTGGGGTCACCCAGCTAGTAAGTGTCTGAGGTCAAATTTGAACTCAAGTCTTCCTTACTCCAGGACTGGTGCTCTATCCACTGTACCACCTAAGTGTTTGTTAACTGAATGAACAACAGGTTTGCAGAGGGAGCCCAGCACTTCTCTAGATCCTTCTTAAGGAATTAGTATGAGAAATCATACTGGCTCTCCCCAGTTTAGGGTAGGGTACAGTGGAAGGATTGAATCAGTGAAGCTAGATGAAAAAGATGAAAAGAGCCTTAGAAAGTTGTATTGTTTTGTTTGAGGTATTCTTGGTTTATCAGGAATGTCATATCTGAATTTAAGTGTAAGGATTTTCCAAAATCAAAGAGAATTGATTTTGGATGAGATGCTTTTCTTTGGGAATTATCTACACCATCTCTCCATGAGTGAGGATGCTCCCTTGAATCATTTGTAACACGTCTTAACAGGATAATGCTATTTACCAGGGCGGTTACCACCTTCCTGTTGACACTTACCCATCCTGAAGCCCCGTCCAACCTACTTTCTTAGTCCCTGAGACATTTTTAAGTGTCTTTAGAAAGTTTGTGCTATGTGGATAGCATAGAGCTTGCCTGTGAGAGACCTACAGAGTAACCAGCAGAGGCACAGGGGCTGAGAGATGATGGCAGAGGTAGCTTGAGCTGGTAAATGCCTCTTCATCTGGGGAGAGTTAAGCAATCAATTTTAGTAGTTTTCTTGTTTTCTAAGTGTGAAATTCTCCTCTTTGTGATTAGGTAACAAGCGTTTAAGCAATGTACCCTGTTGTCATTTCTCAAGAGTTGTGGGTCAGAACATTCAGATCTCAGGGGATCCCTGTGCTGGGGCTCTTAGGGAAGTGGAATTTGGGGGAAGTGGGTGGGTGTGGGTAGGGAAAAAGGAAAGCCTGAGCTACACTGACAGCACAGTTGGAAATGAGACCCAAACCAAGAGGAACAAGGAGCTTCACTTGACTTTTGATTTGGCAGGAATCTCTTGGGGCTGCAAGAAACCTTGACAGATCACCAATTGGATGGTCCAGACTAAGCTAGATCATACTAAAAACATCCTGGACCCCCTTTGTTTTGTAGACTTTGAGAGAGTTGGTGGTTCTATAATGCTCTGAAATGGGTATCTCTCTCACCTTTGTTCCCCTCACACTCTGTGTTTTATTTATTTACATATCATGTGCAGCCTTCTGGGCAGACTGTGAGCTCCTGGAGGGCTGTTCATTTTTAGATCTTTGTTTTGGCAAGGCTTGCCACTGTGAGCTTCATGTAGCATGCATGTAATGTTTATTGAATTGGAGATAACTTGTTCCAGTATTGTCTAACAATATTTGTGGAGGAGGTCTTGCCTTTTATCTAATTTAGGTCCCTCAAGCTATAGCTCAGATCTGGATCCTCTTGGATAGAGATCGATAAGAAGAGGACATCACTCAGATGTTTGAGGACATTAGTAAATTGTTCTTTGTTTGGTAATAATAGGAAAAAAACACCTTGCAATTATATGCTTTGTGGTTCACATTGCATTTGATCGTTGCCACGGGAAAAGTCCTTTGAATCATAATTGTGAAATGTCAGTCCCTGAAGGCCCCTTAGAGATTTTCCAATCCAAACCATTCATTTAACAAAGGAGAAAACTGGAGTTAAAAGAGGAAAAGTGACTTTCCTTGCTTATACTCTAAGTTCCCCAAGGATAGAGGGCCATGTATTATTCAAATCTTTTTGAGAGGCAGCTCGGGACAGAATGCTGTTTTTGGAGTCAAGAAGATCAGAGTCCAAATCCTACTTCAGCTGTGTGACCCTAGGCAAGTCATTTAACTTCTCTGAATTGAGAAGGAAAGAAAGAAGGGCAGGAAATGCAAAAGTTTGACTGTAAAGGGAAAAAATGTTATGGAATAATAGCTTGGGGAAATGTCAAAGTCAAAGCAAGTTTGTTAAGGGTAGAAAATAATTGTAAGTACTGGACAAGGAACCAATAGATAGGATAAGATTGCAGATTAGAGACAGAAGTACTGGTCAAATAAAAGGGGCAAGCTGGGAGGAAATAGGAGGTTATTGAATCAAAGGTATAAGTTGGTCATGGCAAGGAGAAGGACCAGTTCTTCAGAGGAGTAAAAGAGGAGGAAATGTGAAATGATATAAAAGGATTTTGAAGTGCGAAATAAGGAAGGAATGTAGTTTGGAGTTCATGGCCTGGGTTTTCTCAGCCAAGCTGAAAAGGAAGAGGGGGGCGGTGGGCAGAAATGGAGTGACAAAGGAAGTCTGAGAAAAAGAAGATTTAGAAGGGCCTCTGCAGGGAGTGTTAACAGGATTAATCAGGAAGAAGGAAGAAGTGTCTATGCAGCAATCAGATAATGTGAATTTGAAATGAAAATCCCATTGGCATAGTTGTGTGACTTTTCCCAGTGTCTTCAGCACATGGGAGCAGGATAACAGAACTAGAGGTAGAGGTAGAGGTTTGTCAAGATATCAATTCAAGGGTGGAGGAAAATGATTAGTTAAACCATTCACTTGTGTAAGGTCAAGACTGAATAGAGGAAAGGGAGCTAGAGAGGGAGGGAGAGAGAGGGAGGGAGAGAGAGAGAGGAGAGAGGGGAGGAGAGAGAGAGAGAGAGAGAGAGAGAGGGAGGAGAGAGAGAGAGAGAGAGAGGAGAGGAGGGAGAGAGAGAGGGGGAGAGAGAGGGAGAGAGAGAGAGAGAGAGGGGGAGAGAGGGAGGGAGAGGGAGAGAGGGAGAGAGAGAGAGAGAGAGGGAGAGAGAGAGAGAGGGAGAGGGAGAGAGAGAGGAGAGAGAGAGGAGAGAGAGAGGAGAGAGAAGAGAGGAGAGGGAGAGGGGAGAGAGAGAGAGAGAGAGAGAGAGAGAGGGAGAGAGAGAGAATGAATGGTGAGAGCGATGAGAGAGGGAAGTGTGCTAAAAGAATTAGGTTTTCAGAATTATCATAGATATTAGGGAAGGAGGGGAGAGTGTTTTGCCATTTGCAGGATGGAAGAAGTACCAGCTGATTGGGATCCAGAGCCTCCAAGAGTCCCACGATGATGGATGGCTATGCCAGGGCAATATCATTAACCTAATCTCTCTCCAAACACTGAGGAACTGAGGTGAAACACAACAGGAGAATCATTGGTTTTCTAGGGCTGTGACTGAACTCACATTCAGCATTTGTTTCTTTGCTTCTTCCTGAGTTGGGAGGCCTCTAACCCACCTAGGAGATAGCCCACATTTGTAAGGCCTCTTGGGTGAAGAGGCTTCTAAACCCAGTCCTTGAGTCCTTGGTCCAGTTATGTTTTAGGGTAGAGTAAGTACTGGAGCAGTAGGTGCCTCCGCCTACGTGGGCACCTGTGGTTGCATCGAGCTAAAGTGTTGTTAACAAATATTTATTGTTTTAGGTTATACAGCCAGTGATTTGCACAACCAGGTCTTGACTCAGAGTTTCTGATTCCTAGTCCAGTGCTCGTTCCTGGATACCATATTGCTTTCCAGTATGAATTCATTTAATTCGACAAGCATTTATTAAGTACCTACTATCTATAAAGCACTTCCGTCTGCTAGGCACTGGGAATACAAAGATGAAGAATGGTTGAATACGTGTCTTCAAAGAACTTACAGTATACTTGGAGCAAGGGGAGGGGAACGTGTATACAGATACATATAAAATGTGCATTAAAAATTATCACTGTCAGGTGGAAGGAAGGGGCCCATGAGTAGAATATGGCTCTGGAAGGGTATTTTATTCCAGGCCTGCACAACATATGGCCCACAGGCATTGGTCTGCAGGTTGTATGCTGTGCAAGCCTGTATTTACGCCCTTTACATTTTTTGCAGGCTGCCCAAAATCCTTTGGTGGGCCATGGGCTGTATGTTTTGCAGGCCTGCCTTATTCAAAATGAATAGAACAGAGAGGGTGGTTGTAAGGTTGTTTAAAGAGACAATGTGGATGCACAAAGAACTCTTGGGCAAACTTAATTTCGAATAAAAATATATTAAGAATATTAAGAAAATAGAACCAAGATCATGTAATGGAGGATGAATTAAAAAGCATTCTATGAGCCTGTGGAATAATAATATCCAGAGTCTTAAAGTTCAGTTGAATAACAAAAGGAATACTTAGAACAATAAATAGTATTGGTGGTTTTAAAAAAAAGCCCTTACATTGGGGAAAAGAATACTAAAAAAGAGGAAAAGCCTTCTGTTTGGGTTAGATGGGAAAATTCTTATGGATGATGGAGAAAAGATAGAATTACATGACTCTTTTTTTGCTTCTGTTTTCTCTACCAAGAAGAATGATCTTTGTATTGGAAAGCACAGAGCAAAAAGTAGCTATTAGGGAGTTAAAACCTAGGATAAGTCAGGAGATAATAGAGAACATCTAGTTGCCTTGGATGAATTCATGTCATCAGGCTCAGATGGACCACATCCCATGAAACGCAAAAGCACTAGCAAAGATGACTGCTGAATCATTGAAAGTTCATGGGAGATGAGAGAGTTGGAGTGGGACTGGAGAAGAACAAATGTTACCCTGACTTTCAAAAGAAGGAAGAGCAGAGTCAGCAGAGTTTAGCCAATGAGCCTGACATTGGTTCCTGGAAAAATTCTAGAATGTATTATTAAAGGGATAGTTTGTAAACATCCAGAAAAAAAGAGAAAGAAACAATACGGCTTTCTCTAGAATAGATCAATGTTACCTTAACCTCATTTGTTTTTGCTTTCTCTAGAATAGATCAATGTTACCTTAACCTCATTTGTTTTTGATGGAGTTGCTAGACTGGTAGATGAGGGAAATGTGCATGTAGATACAGTTTATCTGTCTTTCAGCAATATAACTTGACAAATTTGGAGCAAGATCATGGAGGTCAAGGGGAAGAAGGCATTGTAGGATCCTAGATTTAGGACCTCAGTCTCCTAAAGGACAAGATTGAAAGATTAAAAGATGGAGTGGACAGTAGTACAGTTAAGAGAATTCAGAATTGGTTGAATGGCCAGAACCAAAGAGTGATCATTAATGGTTTATATTTTAAGATGAAGGGTCTTCAGGCGAGTGTCATCTTTGACTGTGTGCTGCTGAACATTTTTTTTTTCATCAGTAATTTGCATTAAGGCATACATGGCATGCTTAAAGAATGTCAGATGATCCAAAGCTGGGAGGGAAGGCTAATACACAGGGTCATAGAATCCAGATCCAACAAGATGTTGATAGGCTAAGACGATGGACTAAATCTAATAGAGATAAATTTTAATTATGATTAATTTGCAGTTGGGTTATAAAAGTCAACTTCACAAATATAAGATGGGGAGGGCTGGTTAGATAGCAGTTTGTTGGAAAAGATATGAGGGTTTTAATGGATTGCAAAGTCAGAGAATCACAGAATCACAGGCTTTGGGAGGTGAAAGATCTCAGTGGTTATCTGGTCCAACCCATACAACATGAATCAACAGTGGGACATGGCAGTCAAAACAATGAACTTGTCTTGGGCAGCACTGAAGAGAGGCATAGTTCCAAAATGAAGGAGGTGACTGCCCAATAAGTCACATCTGGAAGGACATGAATCAGCTAAAATACCCAGAAAAGGATAGCTATTATGATGAAGAGTTTCAAAATCCTGTCATGTAAGGATCAGTTGAAGAACCTGGGAAAGTTTTGCCCAGAGAAAAGACTTGGAGTGGAGGGTGGGGGTAGAGGAGAATGTAGTGGCTGTTTTCAAGTTTATGACTCACTTTCTTGTGGATTAGGTTTTTTCAATTTGGTCCCAGAAGGCAATTAGGAACAATGGGAGAGGCAGGTTGGTTGGCATATGGGAATGAGCCCTGAATTTGAGGACCAGTAAGCTGGGTACAAATCTCAGTTCTGCTCATTACTAGCTTTGGGTGAGTTGCCTAACTAACATTTCTGTGTCTCCAACTGCACATCCCTCATAAGGAGATTGGACTAGGTGATCTCTCAGGTCCTTTTTGGTTCAAGATCTTTGATCATATGATTTTAAGCTCGAGAGTAACAGGTTTGAGCTAGATGTCAGGAAAAACTTTCTAAGAATTAGAATTGTCCCATAGTGAAATGGACTGCCTCAGAAAATGGTGAGTCTCGCCTCAGTAGAGCATTTGTGTCAAGCAAATACGGCATGACCACTTGTTAGGGATGCAGAGGTTGAATTAGATGGCCTTTGGGGTCCCTTCCAATTCTGAGATTCTGTAATTCTCATAAAATACAAATAGAATGAGATGGAATCCAAGGGAAAGCAGGCAGAGTGCTGTGAGATGTTTGAGAAGGGAGAGATCGCTTTCATCCAGAGTGAAGGAAACAATCAGGGAGGCATCATGGAGGGACTTCACCAAATGGAGACTGGGTAGGGTAGTAGTGGTGGTGATGGTGGGGTTCCATTCCAAACATGCTTTCTGGCCTGAACAAAGGCATGGAGCTAGGGGAGGGCAGGATGAGAAGAGAGGGCAGAAAGAGGTCCATGGAACACATGAAAGGCAGTAATATGAAATCAGGCTGGAAAGATCAATTGGATCCAGATTGTACAAGGCCTTGGACATCGGGTTCAGGCCTTTATGTATTAGACTGTGGGGAGACACTGAAGGTTTTTGAATAATAGAATGACCTCATCATAGTGATCATTAATATGATTGCTCAGGGGGATTGGAGAGGGGATGCACTCAAGGAGTGAGGCCACTAAAGATGCTATTGTTATTTAGATGGAAAGAGATGATCGCCTGAACTAGGATAGCTGCAGAGGGGGTAGACAAGTGACCCAAGAGGTCGAATTTGCCGTACTGGGCTGAGATCGTGGCACCAAAACACCTATGTGACCATTTTATGGTTACAAAGACCCTGCATTATATCATGTAAGCCTTACAATAACCTCATGAGGAAGGCATAGTACTATACTATCAGAGGACCCTGGGCAAGTCACTCAACACTGTTTGCCTTAGTTTCCTCATATGTAAAATGAGCTAGAGAAGGAAATGGCAAACTGTTGCAGGCACAATCACTCATTATTCCACTTATTGCTACTTGTATAAAATATGGCTTAATTTTCTTTCTACAAAATATATGTCTTACATTTGTTTGATTAACTGAATAACATACATGGAGATATGGATATAAAATATATTTAGAATAATGTGTGGCAGAAGGCTTCTCACTCTTTATTTGTTCCTTGTAGCCATAGTTTGAGGCGTCTTCTGAACTTGGCACAGTGGAAGATGATAAGCTTTGACTCAGTGCTGAGTACTTGAACCTTCCAAACAGATTGTTAGCTCCAAACTATGGTGATCAACCTCTTAGTTCTCCCTAGGTCTGCTCTTTCTGCCTTGCAACCTATACCTGATAGATCCTTGCCAGAGTATTCCTTCTGATGCTTAGACAATACTTATGCCCCTCATCTATTTAAAGATAGTCAGTAACTCCCTATCCCCTTACCTAATAGGGTAGAGCTCCTTTAATTGGCATTCACAGCCCTTCCCCCCATAACACAGTGCCATCAGCCTGTCTGCCCTCCTATCTGATATTTCTCCTCTTATAGCCTCTGAGCTCCAGTCTCTGAGCTCACAGCTCTTTGACCCTGCCAAAAAGCTCTGTGCTCTCATGTCTGTGTTCTTTGCTCACACTGCTCCCTGTGCCTGGGATGCTTTTCCTCTTCTTCCTTGCCTGTTACATTCCTGCCTAGCTTTTAAAACCCAGCTTGAATGTCACCTTCTCCAAGAAGCCTTTTCTGATCTCCCCCCCCCCGCCCCAGTTTGTTAATCACTGTCCTCCTTAGGCCTTACAGAGGACTCTGTTGCAACTCCCAAATGCACTTATATCAATCATATTGTAGAGTATATGTAACATGTGTCGTATTCCTCCACTCTAGGTGTCTCTGGTCAGTAACCAGTGCCTGTGAATGTTTAGGAGAGTGGTGTCTCTGGCACAGTGCCCTGCGTACAGTAGGTGTTTAATAAGTATTTGTTGTACTATACCTTGTCACTGGGTTATTAAAGCTCACCTGATACAATGTAGGTGAGGCTCTTTACAACCAGAAAGTATAAAATTAATGTGAGCTATTATTAATAATAATAATATTTATAATTATTTATGAAAACTGTTGCCATAAGGTGCCAAATCAGTTGTGAATGTTATTAATAGCTAACACTGATCACATAAAATATCAAATCAATGTCAGCTAATAATATTTTATTTGTAACTACCATTAATAGTAATTGTTATTGATTGAAAATGTTATGGTTACAAAGGGCCTCCGTTATATCATGTAAGCCTTATAATAATCCCATGAGAAAGGCATAGCACAATACTAACAGTGTGACCCTGGCAAGTCATTCAACCCTGTTTGCCTCAGTTTCCTCATCTGTAAAATGAGCTAGAGAAGGAAATGGCAAACTACTGCAGCATCTTTACCAAGAAGACCCCAAAAGGGGTCACAAAGAATCAGATACAACTAAAAATGTCTTAACAACAACAAAAATTAGCCATAGTACTTAGAATCATAGAATTGTGGAATCCTAGAATTTTAAAGCCAATAGTCATTAAATACCTACTGCGTGTGACATATGTTAGACACTGGTAGAGATACAAAGCTTAGATGAGATGTGATCCTATTTCTCATAAGCACTGAAGCTTCTGTCCTAATTATTAATGAATTCTTCCTAATAATTATAGGAACAGTAATATTCAAGCTGAGTGCAAAAATGTATTGCAGCCAAATGAGGGATTTGGTCTTCTTTGTCCTAGTGAGACACGCTTGTCTTTGCCATTCAGTACAATAAAACTTGTCTCTTTCCTAACATTTTCTCTTGACGCCCCTGGTCCCCCATGCACTTCAATGGTGCGGCTTTTGTTGGACTGAATTTCTTGTTTTATGTTTCCTTCGTCCTTCAGGAAAAGGTGGACAGAAGGCGCTGGTGGTTGCTGGTCTCGGCTGCTTTTTATTAAGGAAGTCTGGTCAGCTGTGGAGCGAACTGTCCCTTTCTTGCTCACTGTCACTTGGTGTCGAACCTCTGCGCTCAGCCCTGCCTTGAACATCTGTGGGACCCAGGCCCTTCTCTCAGGGAGCTGACATTCTTTCTTTATTGTTTTCAGCATCCCCTCAAAGCTGAACTCAGGATAACCGCAGAAGGGAAAGACCTCATCTTGGACCTGGAGAAGAATGAGTAAGTGGATCGCTACAATGTTTAGGAAATGAACCAACTAACTTTTGTAACCCTGCGTGTCAAATAGAGGAAGCAGGTGTTGGTGTTTTAGAATGGAAATAGCTAGCTCACAATAAGAGTTCACAGCTCCTCTGAGGAAGCAGGTTGGAGTGGTAAGACTGAGTTCCTAGTACCTCGATTCTAGTGCAGTGGAAGGGGCATTAACTTTGGAATCAGAGGATGCGAGTTCCAATTCTGCCTCTCATGCTTGTATATGCTTGTGACCTTCACAGCGAGTTCCTCATCTGTAAAATAAGAGTATTCAGGGAGTCTCTGTGGCTCATAGGAAAGCATGCTAGATTTGGAGTCAGAGGAACTGGGTTCAAATCCCAGCTTTGCCACTTATTATCTGTGTGACCTTGGCAAGTCACTTAGCCAGCGTAGACCTCAGTTACTGGGGGTTGGGCTAGAGAGTGTCTTCCAATTCTAGGTTTGACGATTGAGTGATGAACCTGTGAACAAGATCAGAGGTGTCAGCTGCTGCCCTCTGAACCACCACAAAACTTCTGAGTGCCGCAGGAACCAGATTAAAATGTAATTGGGAAATGCTTAACAAAATACATAAACATACAGTGCAACATAGATAATGTTCATCTGTGATATTCTAAATCAATTCGTGGCCAAGCTGTTACTATTTGAGTTTGATGCCATGAACTAGATGGTCCCCAAGATGCTAAATCTTGTGGCACATGCTTATTGTACTGCTTAGGGAGTCATTGCTGGCTTTTTATTAGTTTTTTAGTTTTGGGATCCCTGGAAGTTCACGATAGCCCTCTTGGAAAAGGTTGTTGTAGAGAAGAGATTACAAGGCCACAGCAGCTGTTTCACTGTCTATAGCCAGCCTCCAATCCACCATACAGCAGGAAGCAAAGGAGATTGTGGAAACCAGTAAAGCTGAGCAGAAGCCAGCAGGACATGTGCTGGGATTTGGATCCGGGGACCCTGGCTTCTCTGTGCTCTGTAACAGCTCTCTCTCCCCAAACAAAGGGATCAGGTTCTGCCGGTAGTGGCTGTCAGCAGTCTGGAGGTCACATCTGCTCTGCCGTCATCTGTCTACCTAACGCCATTGATTTTGGGTAGTGGCCTGGCTTGGAAATGTTTATGTATTGATTTCCCATCTGGCCTTAGAATATCTTGATTCAGGCTGTAGTGCTGGTGAGCAGAAATACACGGCTTTGATGTGTCCCAAGGACAGTGGGAGAGCAATCTCTGACCAGGTGATCTCCCTTCTTCCTACAGCAGGAAGGAATGAAGTACTTTGGTATAACTCTACCAAAGGAACCAGGCTTCATTCTGACATGTAAACATAGCTGATAAGACTGCATGGCTTGGAGAGCTGCCGGCTTCTTCTTGGCAGCTCCCTGAGGCCCCTGAAAGCAGATGAGTAATCAAATCAAATGCTTCCAAGAAAGGGATGGATGAGGACCTTGCCATATTCAGCATGATGAGAATTGTTGCTAGAGTCTAGTAGCAAGGCAGAAAATGAATTATTCCTAATTTGGGCTTTTCTGTCCTTTTAAGAGGAAGGATAAGAATGTCTGAGGCAAGGTAAAAATTATTCTGATGCAGTGGGTATGTAGATAGCAGGGTAGGGGAATCATGAAGGCAGATGAGGAGGTGCATCATTGTACCACAGAATTTCAAAATTGAATGGAACCTCAGAGGTCATGCAGTCCAGGTTTTACCTGAACAGAAATCACCTGTAGAACACGTTTTACCTATGTTATTGCAATGGCCTCACGTGGTCTCCCTGTCCCAAAACTCTCTCCACCCCAGTCCATTCTTCATGTGGCCATCAAAGTGATGTTGCTTTAGGGTAGATCTGATCACGTGACTCCCCATTCAGTAAATTCAGTTGGCTCACTTTTGCCTCTAGGATAAAATATAAATTTCTCTGTTAGGTTTTTTAAAGCTCTCCATGACGTTGTCCAACTTATCTTTACCAACTAAGGTTTTTTAAAGCTCTCCATGACGTTGTCCCAACTTATCTTTACCAACTTTATTGTATATTACTACCCCTGCCATACTGTATGATCCAGCCTAACTGGCCTTCTTTGTTCCTCACCCGTGGCACTCATTTCCCACCTCTACCTTTGCACTGGCTGTTCCCCATGCCTGGAGTGCCCTCCCTCCTCACCTCTGCTTCACAAAATCCCTTCTCTCCCTTCAAGAATCAGCTCAAGCTTCAGTACCTATAATATGATTTTGCTGATCTGTGATTTTAATTGCAAAGCATACCAATTTAATTCTAATCTCACATTTGACAGACATGCAAATCCTTTCATGGACATTTCTGAAAGCGAAAAGCCTTTTAACGATTTCGTCTGTAAAAATGAAAATGTTATGTCATTAAAAGTATTTACTGTACAATGGAAAAAAAAGGAAGCAACTGAAACACCACCTTTTACATAAAACCTTACTGAGCTTTTCTAATGTCCTCCCTCATAAACTTTTGTTATTGTTGTTCAGTCATGTCTGACCCCATTTGCAGCTTTCTTGGCAAAGATACTGGAGTAGTTTACCATTTTCTTCTCCATCTCATTTTACACATGATGAAACTGAGGCAAATAGGGTTAAGTGACTTGCCCAGGGTGTCACAGCTAGTGTCTGAGTCCATATTTGAACCCAGGTCTTCCTGATTCCAGGCCTGGTGCTCAATCCACTGCGCCACCTCGCTGCCCTGAAAACTACCTTGTATTTAATTTTGTTTTTAACTGTATTCATTCTTCTTGTACTTATTCTGTATATGTATATGTATATGTATATGTATATGTATATGTATATGTATATGTATATGTATATGTATATGTATATGTATATGTATATGTATATGTATGTATATGTATATGTATATGTATGTCTATGTCTATGTCTATGTCTATGTCTATATCTATATCTATATATCTATATATACACATATACTTGTCTCCCCTATTAGAATAAAAACTCCTTGAGAGCAGGAATTGTTTCTTTCTTTGCCTTTCTATCTCTAGTGCCTGGCATAGTGCCTTGAACACAGCAGGTTCTTAATAAATGCTTATGGGTTGATGGGTTTATCTTACTGTCTCATGATATCCGTTTGTGGACAGCTTATAGGAAAGTTTTTCTTACATGGAGATGATGTCTCTCTCTGTGACTGCCATTGCTGCTACTTCTGCTTTTTGAGGGCCAGACAAATGTAATTTCTCTTCCACATCAATCCATCAATAAACATTTATTAAGTGCCAACTATGTGCACTGGGCATGACAGATTTTTAAATATATAAAGACATGTCATGTCTAAATCTTCTCTAGGTTAAATACCCCTTGTTCCTTCAACTGACAGATGTTTGGCGTGGTCTGTAATGCCCCTCAGCACCCTAGTGGTGCTTTTCTGGACTTGTCCAAGTTTGTCAGTATCTTTCCTAAAATGTGTTGCCCCTAATTGAATTACCTCCATTGCTCTCTAACCCTGGCCAACTGAATTTGCCCCAGGGGCCAGGATACTTAGGTACATCTGTGCTATAGATATGGCTTATTCTGTGTATTATGTCTCTTAATGAAGACTAAGATTATATTAGAGTGGTTTTTTTTCTTGGCTTCCAATTAACGTTGTTGTTTCACTGAACTTGCAGACTACTCAGACCCTTAGATCTTCTCCAAATGAACTGTTATGTAACCAGATGATCTTGTATTTATGAAGCAAATTTTTAGAAACCAAGTGAAGTATTTTACATTTATCTTTATTTAATTTAATCTTATTAGATTTGACCCATTGTTTTAACCTGTTGAAATCTGTTTAGATTGTGACTGAGTTACCTAATATGTTAGTTATACCTCTCAGCTTTGTATCATCTTCAGATTTGATAAATAAGTAGTGCAGTGGATAGAGTGACAGCTCTGGAGTCCAGAGGACCTGAATTTAAATCTGGCCTCAGACACTTACTAGCTATGTGACCTTGGGCAAGTTTTTTAACCCTGTTTGCCTCAGTTTCCTCATCTGTAAAATGAGCTAGGAGAAGGAAATGGCAAACCACTCCAGTATCTGTGCCAAGAAGGGGTCATGAAGAATCAGAAACAACTGAAAATGACTGAATAGAAAACATTCCTTTATCTAAATCATTGATAAAAATGTTGCACGTAGGGCCAAGAACAGATCCTTAGCATTCCTCCACCAGAGGATTCTTTAAGTGGATGCTAATCTTTTAGTAAGTACTCTTTGTGTCTGGCCTTTTAAAGCTCTAAATTGGTCAATTAATTTCTTTTGTGTTCATCTGGCTCTCTTTAGATAGCTCCCCCTTTTCTTACTCATCGTAATCATTAGTGTTCATTAAATTTTATTCTTGAGAGCTTCCCATTTCCTTAGAGTAGACTTCCTCTTTAGGGTTTTAGGTCATGGATCCCACTTATCCTTCCTTTCCACTCTTTGAAATTTGTTCTATCATAGTCTAGGGTGTTTGTCAGTCTATGCCTGGCTTTCCTCTCCTCTGTCACTCATTGTCGGGAAGAATAATCATATCCTCCTTAAGTTCCAAGTATTCCTGCTTATTGGTGAGATTTAGGTCTAGAACAGCAGTTTCCTTGGTTGCTTCTTCCAGTTTTCTTTTTGAAGAGTATAATTATCATTAAGACAAATCGAGAACTGATCACCAGCTTTATTTTTGGTAGAAGAGGGGAGACACACACATACACACAGACAGACAGAGAGAAGGGGGGGAGAGGAGGAAGAGGGAAAGAGACATAGAAGGAGGGAGAGGAAGAGATAACTAGAAAGTAAAAGTCTCCCATTACTACAGTATCAGAACTCTCTGCTTGATCTCAAATCTGTTTCCTAAATTCTCATAAATTTCTTTTTTCGGTCCTGGTTATGACACTATCATTTCTTTTAGTCCCTTCATTGGTCTTTGCACAAAGGTTCTTCATCAGGGCTCTGCTTTGTACTTTATGAATTTATTCACATTTGTATATATTCTTATTTTTAAAAATTCTTCTAATAATTATTATGAACTTGACAACCATCAATAAACATCATTTCCATATGCAAAGAAGTGCTACGAGAAATGTGAATAATAATAATGATAATACAAATGATAATAACAATAATTAACATTTATCCAGTACTTTAAGGTTTGCAAAGCACTTTAGATAAGTTATCTCATTTCTCCATGGTCACACAGTCAGCAAGAAAAAGAAGACTGTATGAATCTGTCAAGCTCCATTATGCATATTTTTTTAAAATAGTAAGAAATTCAACGTGATAGTTCCAAAACTGTCCTATTCTGTTTCTCCCTCCCAACTCCCTTCTGTGAATTGAAAAAAATTATTGACATTCTCCTCTCCTCTTTTCTGGTTTCATCCCTACCATTCCTGTCTCTACTATAATTATTCCCCACCCCCTGCCAAAGGGGAAAAAAGTCTTGAGAATAGCAATGTTACTTTTATGGCCTTTTTTATCTCTTCTATAGCTCATGAAAAGGGCATACTCTTCCAGAACCATTTTCTAATCCCGAGTCCCATTCACAAATCCCAATGATACCCATTGGGTCCAATTGCCTCTTTCTCTTAGGATCTCAAACTGTTTGTTATCCATAGTACGTGCATTTGTGCATAGGAATCTGAGGCTATGTGTTATTTATGGCTGGTTTTCTTAAATTTGGCTCCTGAATGCTAATAGCCCGTCTTTCTGTGTTGCACCGACCAATCTTCTCTCTGGCTTGTCAGATCAAGGGGGGTAGTTTTCTCTCTCTCCCTCCCTCTGTTTTTACTTTAGAGACCTCTCAATCAGATTTTCAAGAGTCCCGTCAAATATGTATCTTATTGGACTCCATTAGCTGTGTTCTATATCTGGCAAGAGTAGCTCATTTCTATATTTTAATATGTGGTCCAGAAATCCAGATCCCACCCTTGGGCACCACTTCCTTAGCCCGTTTTTCACTTCTTGAATCTGCCTCTACTAGACTTCCTCCATTCTGTCCCTCCCTTTTTCCTTCATTCAGTAGCTGTGATGAAAGTACCACTTGTGCTCCTAAGGTCTTTAGTTTCTCCTCAGGATTTCATCATCTCTAACAATGCTTTCTAGATTCTTTCTAATGCTATGATTTTTCCCATGGACACGACCAAGAGTGATAAGTCTCAGGAGGCCCTCTCTTGCATCCTGCTCATGCACCCTGAAAAGATGAGTGCTTATGTCAAACTGGTTCATGGTTGCCTTTATGCCCTTTGGCAATGAGTCAGCAAGCACCACTATTCATCTCTACTTCCTCTAATAGGATTATTTCCAAATGATCTGTCTACTCATGGCATCTGTGCATCCATATCATTAATCCTTGGAGTTTCTTTTCTCCTGAGGCGGTCCAGCTCTTCCATTCTGTAGAAAATGATTCGCACACATTGTTATTCATTCATTTTCAGTTGTGTCCTACTCTTTGTAACTCCATTTGATATTTTCTTGACAAAGATACTAGTTTGCCATTTCCTTCTCCAGGTCATTTTACAGATGAAGAAACTGAAGCAAACAGGATTAAGTGACTTGCCCAGGGTCACATAGCTAGTAAGTGTCTGAGCTGGATTTGAATTCATGTAGATGAGACTTCCTGATTCCAAGCCCACCTGGCTGCCCATCACACACATTCTACAACTCCAAATGTTCTGGGCATCTTCTTCCTCTCTTCTCTGTGTTGCATTTTCCCCTCCCCTCTCCTTCCTGCCCAGGTGGGATTCTCCTCTACTTCTTCATAATTTTTATTTTCCTTTCGAAGAACTGGCCACATTCTTTCTAGGAATACTTCATCCTCCCTGATAACCTGGAGCACTCTGCATTTGAGAGAGCTGTCGTCCCACTCCTTTCATTTTCTTTCTCCTTTATTCACACATAGCTGTTACTTGTCCCTAGTGCCTGCACTCTGCAGCTTGGTACACATTTCTTCTTTTCCTTCTGCAGTTGGTAGATCCTTGGTTCCCAGGTGTTTTTGCTGGTAGCTCTCATGACTTACTGGAGAAGGAAATAGTAAACCACTCCATTATTTTTACCAAGAAGCCTTAAATGGGGTCACAGAAGACTTGGACGTGACTGAAATGACTTGAACAATAATTTGTGGTTAGCTCGTGAGCTGATAGGGCAAACTGCCTGTTAGCCGCGCAGGGGTCTCCTTAGTGAATCTTAGTTTATTTGCAGAATGTTTACCAAGTTTTCTCACTAAGGAAAACTAGCCTCATCACCTGCTTTTGTTCAGTAATTTGCAGGGTTTTTTTTTTCAAATCTCTAGTCCACACATTAGCTAACCTTATCTCTTAAATGGAAATTTTGCTGTATCCACTCTGCACCTGTCTGTACCTCTTTTCTCTTTTCTGAACAGATGTCTCCATCTGTTTTGCTTATTTTCTGCCTCAGCTTCCTTCATACACCCCAAAGTCATTTTGTCCATTCCTCCGCCTCTAAGTAGGACTGCTCCCACTCTACCCCTAGAAAGCTAGGGATCTCCCTCTGTTCGTTACCAGTCGATAGACAGAACCTTCATAACCTCTAGTGCAAAATTTTCCTCATCTGCAAAGTGAGAGAGATGTCAGATATATCAATTATTTTTTTTTACTTGTTTTTTGTGTTAAAAGGGATAGTCTAATACTGGGGTGGGGGATATTCAGAAGTGCCTGTGATGTAAAAATGCAAGGCATTAATTAAAATTTTTAAAAAGTTTTTTAAAGGGGGAAGGATTGAGGGTGAACTAGCTGATTTTCTCATCAGCTCTAGTCCTTTCTAGCTCTAAATCCTGGGATCCTTCACTCCCATGTTCTTGTGTGGGAAGCTCTCCTTGAGACACAGTCAACTCTTTTGACTGATACTTATCATCTGCCTATTCTATGTCAGGGGTTTATTCTAAGTCCTATGGAAAATGTGAATAATAATAATGGTAGTAGTAGGAGTCATAATAATAATAAGCAATTAACATTTTTAAAGCACTTTCAGGTTTGCAAAGCACTTTACATACATTATCTCATTTCATCCTTAGGGGTCTGTGAGGTAGGTGTTACAATTATTCCTTTTTTATAGGTCAGGACCCGAGGCTGAGAGATTTTAAGTGCGTTGCCCAGGGTCGCATAGCTAGCAAGTATCTGAGGTGGGATTTAAGCTCAGGTCTTCTGGACTCCAAGTGCAGTACTTTATCCATTACAGAAATTCTCTAAGAAGAAGACTGCTGATCCTTACCCTCATAGGATTTAAATTATAGTAAGAGATACAACAAAAAACTACTGTACAGAGTACTGTAGGAGGAATGAGGGAAGTACAATGGATTGTGTTAATTCAGCCTGTGCTCCCTTGAGAAATACCTGGACATCGTGTTTTGTCTCAGTTTTGATGGGTTCGCCCCCCCACCCCCCACTAAAGTCTTCTGATTCCCTATCACGGCATTGAGATCATTCTACATTTGAGAAGAAACCTATGCTTCCAGGCGCAGACATGAATGTCCTACCAGACTTAAAAAAGAAAGCTCCAACTATAGGCACAATGAGAGGCTGATGATTGATCGTTTGAGGACCAGCCCAGCTAGGTTGGAGAGGCTTATCATAAACAAGAAGGTTGGCTACTAGGTTAAAACTTTCTGGTGTCACTGCAATTCATGAAGACCATTTCTTTAGTGGTAGAGGGGGCACGCATATGAAATTCACCCAAAGAATTCATGGAGGATTGTAAGAATTCTGATAAACTTGATTTTTCAGTCTGAGTGGGAGAAAGCAAAAAATTTAAAATTTCTCATTGTTCCTCTGAGCAAATTTTTTTTGAGTTTTCTTTTTCTTTTCTTTTTTTCTTTTTAATTGAATTGGTTTTGCAGTTGTAATTGAAAGGTTTCCTTCCTCAAAGTAGACTAGATAGATCTCTAGGATTCTAGGGTGCTAAACAGAGTTTCTAGGTTCTCAGACTATAGTTGTTCCTTTCCCTCCTAGGAAAGTGCTCAAAGATTAATCTGCAGAAATGGGCATGGGTCCCATACTTTTTTGGGGCTGCTCTTGTGTTTTATGGTAAGCAGTAAAATGATGAATATGGGAGGCATTTATTAAGTGCCTACTGTATGCAGAATTTTGTGCTGTGCATTAGTGAGATATAGAGATAAGAGACTATCCCTCCTATCTCAGAGTTTTTGCACTGGCTATATGCCCTCTGTCTGGGATCTGGGTGTTTTGGGGGGTGATGTGACTTGTCCTGATGTATATAACATTTAGAATTTTAGGTTTGTTCCTGTTCGCTTCCTACTTCTCACTTCTGTCTCTTAGAATCTCTAGTTTCCTTCAAAACTCAACTTGAGTTTCTATATGATGTCTTTACTGATCCCTTCTACCCCAGCTACTATAGCCTTCACCCTTAAAATAAAACTGCATATTTTTTTTTGTATGTAGCTATAGACGTGTCTCGGGACAGAATGTAAAACACCTTAAGGGAAGCAATGATTTCACTTTTGTGTCAATGTTCTCAGTGCCTGGGCACACAGTAGATGCAGTACCTGCCTTTTGATTGATTTTTGATTGATGGAACTTACAATCTATCAGGGACACAAACACAGAAACCTACGGCACACAATTTTATGTGGCACATGCATTACAGAAAGACGAAACAAAGAACAGTGTTGAGCGTGTTGTTTGCTGTGTCTCCAAGCTCGCAGAAGTCAGGCTTCTTGACAGAAATGGAGGCAACAGCTCTGAGCACCATGACTTCACCTGGTTCCCCCATGGGAACGACTTCCTGCAATTTTGTTCTGAACTTGGCTTTAGCTTTTAACATGTGTTAAGAGAGAGGAACTCACAACACTCATGAATATCTATTGTGCTTGTTTACTCAAATGTTTCTCATTTGTGATGTGTATACATGCAGATGCTAAGCAGCCCTCTGAGAAGAAATGACTTTTTTGATTTAAAAATTGGTTTGTCATATTTTTTACAGTTATATTTAGAGAAAAATAGACAATATTTCTCAATATCAAATTGTAATCCCTTCCATTGTCCAATTCAAGGAATTTCTTAGCTTTTTCTTCCACCCATTCACCCTGTTGCCCTTGATAATCAGAGAATCTCAGAGTTGGAAGAGGCTTTAGAAGTCATTTCAGTTCCACTCACACCGGACTGAGAATTCTCTTTATAATATACCCTACAAAAGGGCATCCAGATTTTGCATGAAGACCTCTAGTGAGTAAAATTAACTCCATCTCAAGGATGCTCATTTCACTTTTAAAAAGATTTTTTTTTTTTTGCTTAGGCAGTTGGGGTTAAGTGACTTACCCAGTCACACAAGTAGTAAGTGTCAAGTGTTTGGTCTGAGGCCAGATTTGAACTCAGGTCCTCCTGACTTCAGGGCCGGTGTTCTATCCACTGTGCCATTTAGCTGCCCCCTCATTTCACTTTTGCATAGCTCTAATTGAATGAATCTTTCCCTTATATCAAGCTGATATCATTTTCTCTTCACCTTGCCCCTAATTCTTCTAATTCTGACGTTAGAACAAGCAGAAACAAAACTAATCCTTCTTCCACATGACAGTACTTTAAATACCTGAGGAAGTCTATTGTCCTGCTCCTCCCCAAAGCTTCTTTCCACCAGGCTACATATCTCTTTTTCCTTCACTGGATACATTTATACCGTAGTCCCTTTGACATTCTGGTTACATTTCAATGAACATGATTCCGTTTGTCAATAACCTTCCTTATACGTGGTGGCCAGACCTGAACACAATACTCCAAATGTGGTCTGACCTGAACAGACTACAGAGTACCTCCATCATTGTGGATACCATGCCTTTCTTAATGATACATAAAGTTATATTAGTGGTTTTGGCTTCCAGATTATAAATATGGCCAATTTTGATTTTGTAGCCCACTAAAAAGTAGCAGATATGATATTTGCCTCAGTTCTTCTGACTCTGACCCTTTTTTTATTGTGTCACATAAGGTTTAAGGGCTGTTTTCCAACAATAAGGAGGAAAATTAAATGGGAATAGGAGAAAAGTTACTCAAAATTGGGTGATGGGAAATACATAAGAGCGTAATTAGATGGTATAATATTTGTAAAGTACTTAACACACTGCCTGACACATAATAGGCCCTATATAAATTACTTTTCCCTTCCTCCTCTACACATATACTAATCAAAATGGTATTCCATAATCTTCCTCATGATGTGCTTCCTACAGTCTGACTTGATGAGTCCTAGTATATGGAACTTCTCTGACTTCTTTGTCCACAATCCCTGTGTTGTTCAGTCATTTCAGCTGTGTCTGGCTCTTCATGACCCCATTTGGGGTTGTCTTGGCAAAGATACTGGACTGGTTTGCCATTTCCTCCTCCAGTTCATTTTACAGATAAGGAAACTGAAGCAAACAGGGTTAAGTAACTTGCTCAGGGTCACACAGCTAGTAAGTGTCTGACGCCAACTTTGAACTCAGGTCTTCCTGTCTCCTTACCATCTTACCACCTAGCTGCCCAATCCCTTCACCTAAGACCTATTGCCACTTTGTTGGTTTCTTCCATCCATGACCAACTAGTGAATGGGAAGTGACCTTAGAGATAACTTCTCAAGTGTGGTGAGGAGCAGAGCCAAGATTGAACCCAGATCTCCTCAGACTCCAAATTCAGTATATTTTTCCTTCCGCCATTCTGACTCATCTGTACTAAATTGTACATTATTTGAAGGCTGTGATTCTGCCTTAGAAAACTTTGCACCCCCACCTCACCTAGCACCATGCCTTCTACATAGTAGGTGCCCAATAAATATTTATTGAATGAAAGAAAATATATGGAGCTTTGTTGAGTATCTGTTCTATTTTCTCCCCACGTTCCTTACTTCTTCTGGGCCATGTGTTCTTATTCTCAGGCTGCATCACTATTTATATCCCACTATGTGCAAATTCCCCTAAAAGTGCTGTTCCCTTTCTATTCTGGTGACTCATTAATTATTGATTTTGGCTTGGTATTGTCGATCATAAGACTGTAGATTTGTGGCTGGAAGGGACAAGAGACTTGCCTCAGGTCATACGGTTGGTAAGGTAACAGAGCCAAGATTAAAGCCTTTTGACTGCAAGTCAAGTGTCCTTTCCACTGGCCCCTGTAGAGTGAAAAGGCCAGACTCCGAATGATCATGTTTCCTCAGTTACCTTCTG